>NW_003315038.1:3101011-3110855 GCF_000150825.1 Verticillium alfalfae VaMs.102
TCAGTTTTGTGGACACACATCAAACTGTCATTCCTTCAGACTTTCGAAGATCAAGACAGCTCTCGCTTCCTTTACAACTGTCGTCGCATGAATGTCCTCAACCCAGCCTGCAGAGTCAAGGGGAGGAGGAGTTGGCGCCTGTGAGGGAAGCGATAAAAAGTGACTCTCGCGTATGTCTTCACACACATCACCACCACTACTGGCTTCGACAGGAGGAGGATGTGCTACCCTCCCGCGTGGACACCGAGTATATTGCAGAGCTCAAGGGACCGCTGCACCGCAACACTTACTCGCGAGACTATGTCAGCCCGTTCGCCGAGTGTTGCGAATCGATGAAGTCTGGCGCTGTCTACGTCTCGACAGCCACGCAGACGGACGTGAAGGAGGTGGTTGAGAGAAAGCGCCGACATCGGGTGTCTTTCCGTAGATGATATGCTTAGGCTGTATAAATTGGAAAATAACTTTGGAAATTGTTACCTTTGTCGACAAACCCTCTTTGGGCTCTGTCTGTGTATGATGGCGAAAGGTTAAGCGCCACCAAACGATTAGCCTGCCGCAACCCTAGACACCCGTAGTGGAAATGCTTTGGGATGTCAACGACTGCCTGTATCTGCTGTCCAACTTCCGGTCTCGGGCGCTGCCCGTTGCTCATGCTAGCTACTGGTCCCATGTTTGTTGATACATCTGTGCATCCCAAAGAGCAAACGAGGACAACATATGCCTTCAATTCAAGTTGCCATGCTTGGCCACTGCAAGCACAACGGAAGACCTTCGGACAGGATTTGAGCCCGGCTATCCCGTAGTGACATGGCCTTACTATCCCTGATTACCAAAACTTGGAGTCAGTGGTAGGCTGATTGGAGCAAGAGTGCTACTTGGCCTCACCCTCTCGAAGGGAATTCGACCTATGATCCATGCATCGTAGAAAACGTAGTAGAAGAGTCCCCAATTTCCAACCTCATGAGTTTTTGATAGCGGCTAGTGGACAAGCAGAGCTCGTTCGGGGGCCTCCACTTGGAGAAAGGCTGGTGGCTTGCAGATGCGGGGCCGAACTGCTTCTTCAGGGGTAAAGCTAGAAGTAGCCTCATGAACCAATTGCCTATGAACGAGACAGACGATGGTTGGGAAACTCGATAACTATTGAAGCTGCTGGATGGACACAAATAAATATAGACTTTGTGGTGATTCGGTCGTCAGTAACCAGATAGAGTCAAAGGGAAATCTCCAAAACGAATGCCGTGATACCGTGCTGACATGCTGGATGCTGCCGAGAGACGAAAGCCAGCCAGGTACCGGGGCACAGTGCCGGACAATGGCCTCATGGCCTCGATGATCATAGCCTCCCACACACGCGTCAAGTCAATACCGAATGGGACCCAGTCGCGATTGCACAAGACGTGGCTGCTGTTCCGAGACCGGCCAGCTGGTTGAAGGCTGTCAGACGTCAGCACGGCGCGGCACGAGGGACAGGGGGGGTGGGTGAGCTACCCCGGAACTGAGCTGACCTCTCCACAAGCCTGTACGGCACCTCTTGGCAGATAAGGCGGGCGGGCAGGTCGAGGGAGTCGCATCAGTCCAGTCAGCTTCTCGGCCGAGTCGATGGGCGCGATGATCTGCAGCCAGACATATGGACACATTGTGCAGCTGGCTGGCACACCCCATGTTCAGCTCCTAGCTCCCAGCTACCTGAGCTGACGAGCACTCCTCGTCTTCCGCCTCGCAACCTGGCTTGCCTGGATACGTATCCCTTCAATGGCTGTCCCTGCAAAGCAGGGGCGGCGAGCGCCGATGTGGTATTATGACTCAACAAACGTAGCTATGGATGCCGTGCCCAAGCCCTCTGGTGGTGTTGCTGTCCCACTTGTTTCCAAGGCCCATATCCCAACGGGCAAGTCATTTTGTCACAGTCGTTAGGCCTGGGCAAATTCAAAGTGAGGCCCAGGCCGATCGGGGTGGGACCAGCGGAGCGGTAGGGAGCCGGGGCTCCGACGCCGGAGACGGCGCCGATGAGAGATTCACACAATTGTACGTCGTCGAGTCGGATGTCCCTTCCGTGTCCGTCTGCATGACCCCCCCTCCAGATAAGTACCTGCCTCGCTGTCCCCCTTCTCGCCCTCTGCTCTCAAACGACACGGGCGACGATATCTACCGAATGCTACGCTGCATGGTGCGAACGCAGGTGATGATGGATCAGCAGGTTGTCATTCGCTGCTCGTCATGATACACAACGACGGTGGAGCTGTAGTAAACAACTAGCTGGTACCTTTGCAGGACCCTGGCAGCCCTGGCTGGAAACCGGACGCCCCATGTTGAGCCCGAAGACCGGATCTGCATCTCGACCATGTATGATGAGTGAGGCGCAGGCTTCAGAATAGATGCCGCCGCTAGGCGGTGACCGAGGTGAGGGAATCCGCCGGGGGGGCGAGCCCCGCAGTGGGCGCGCAAGGCCAATTAGCGGCAGTGATTTGCAAATCCGGCCAGTACCCCGCGTTCCGATCGCGGAGCGCCCTGGCTCGAAACCATCGACTCCGAGCATCGGACCCCTCGTCGACGAGGGCTTCCTCACCAACGGAATTTGTCTCGATGTCATGGGCAATGGAGGGGCCGGATCCATTTGGGGGGCCTGAGGGACGGGGATTTTGCATTTTGTGCCTGCCTTTTTCAGGAACGATTTGTGACTGCAGATCCAGCTGGAACAGGCGATATCGTCCCAGACACCCCGAAGCACCTCATTCATTCCTCGCCCCAAAATAGCTCCAGCACTTGACTGCCCTCACTCAGTGCTACTACATAACAGGCATCCCCCCCGCGCTTGCACCAGTCGGGCAATATATTCCATCCAAAGCTTCCTCCCATCCATTTCACCTTCCCTCCTCTTCCGCTTGCCGATTGTCCCCTTTCCTCCCCTCCCACCACTCTTCCCCTCCCTTCCCTCTTTCCCCTTTTCATCAACCAAACACCCCTCCTCCTAGTCGCACCCAGACCTGGACATTCGGTCCCGCTACCACCTCCTCTCTCAATCATCGGTCAGAGCTTCATTCATCAATTGCCCCCTCCCCAAAAAAAACCCCCTATCCATATTTCCTTGAGGACGATTCCTCCCAAACAACAAACATGCCCGTCGCTGAAGGTTCACCGCAAACCCTCTACGACAAGGTCCTCCAGGCCCACGTTGTGGACGAGAAGCTGAACGGCACCCTCCTCCTCTACATTGGTACGTTCCTCCGCCTTGCCCTTCTCTTGGGCTCGTTTCCACTCTTTGGTGCGCATTCGACTGACGCCCTTTACCAGATCGCCACCTCGTTCACGAAGTCACCTCACCCGTAAGCCCACCCCTGGCTGCGAAATCGTCAACCCCGATGACGTCGTGTCGCCCAGACCCACTAACCCTATGCCGCAGCAAGCCTTCGAGGGCCTGAAAAACGCTGGCCGCCAAGTCCGACGACCCGATTGCACTCTTGCGACCACTGACCACGTAAGTCGGCATCCTGCTGCGCTGGCGCTGCGGCTCCGTCGGAGAATTTCAAGGCACTAACAAACCGGCTTGGCAGAATGTCCCCACGACGTCCCGCGCGTCCATGAAGGATATCGGTTCCTTCATCGACGAGGATGACTCCAGACTCCAGTGCATGACTCTCGAGGAGAATGTTAAGGACTTCGGCCTCACCTATTTTGGTCTCGGCGACAAGCGCCAGGGTATCGTTCACGTCATCGGCCCTGAGCAGGGCTTCACCCTTCCCGGTACCACCGTCGTCTGCGGCGACAGCCACACTTCCACCCATGGCGCTTTCGGCGCTCTCGCCTTCGGCATCGGCACCAGCGAGGTCGAGCACGTTCTGGCCACCCAGTGCCTCATCACAAGACGGAGTAAGAACATGCGCATTCAGGTTGATGGCGAGCTGGCCCCTGGCGTCAGCTCAAAGGACGTCGTCCTGCACGCCATTGGCATGATTGGGACTGCTGGCGGCAACGGTGCCGTCATTGAGTTCTGCGGCTCCGTCATCCGCAGCCTGAGCATGGAGGCGAGGATGTCCATCTGCAACATGTCCATCGAGGGTGGTGCGCGAGCCGGCATGGTCGCCCCCGACGAGATCACGTTTGAGTACCTCAAGGGCCGCCCCCTGGCCCCCAAGGTTGGGTCGGAGGAATGGGAGCGCGCCACCACGTACTGGAAGTCGCTTCAGTCGGATGCTGGTGCTGTTTACGACATTGACGTGTTCATTGACGCCAAGGACATCATTCCTACCGTCACCTGGGGCACCAGCCCTGAGGATGTCATTCCCATCACTGGCACCGTCCCCGACCCCGAGACGTTTGCGACTGAGGCAAAGAAGGCTGGCGGCCGCAGAAAGCTCGCGTACATGGGACTCGTCGCGGGTACGCCCATGGATCAGATTGTTGTCGACAAGGTCTTCATTGGCTCGTGCACAAACTCGCGCATCGAGGATCTGCGCGCCGCCGCACATGTCGTCAAGGGCAAAAAGATTGCGGCCAACATTAAGCGCGCCATGATTGTTCCTGGCTCCGGTCTCGTCAAGGACCAAGCTGAGGCCGAGGGCTTGGACAAGATTTTCACCGACGCTGGTTTCGAGTGGAGAGAGGCTGGTTGCTCCATGTGCCTCGGCATGAACCCCGATATTCTGTCGCCTCAGGAGCGCTGTGCCAGTACCTCGAACAGGAACTTTGAGGGTCGCCAGGGTGCCGGTGGCAGGACGCATCTGATGTCCCCCGTCATGGCCGCTGCTGCCGCCATTGTCGGCACCCTCACCGACGTGAGGAAACTGTCTGAATACAAGACCAGCCCCCATGTCCAAGCCGCCATCGCGCCTGTTGCTAAGCCCCACGTCGACGAGCGCGTTGAGGAGGGTGCCGCAGAGAGGGACCTAATCGGCGACCAGCCCGAAGACAGCCAACCTCACGTCAATTCGTCTGTGTCTTCCAGCTCCGCAGGTCTCCCCAAGTTCACCACCCTCAAGGGTATCGCCGCGCCTCTGGATATGACCAACGTCGACACTGACGCCATCATCCCCAAGCAGTTCCTCAAGACGATCAAGCGTACCGGTCTCGGATCTGCTCTGTTTCACGAGCTGCGATTCAACGGTGACGGTTCTGAGAACCCCGCCTTTGTTCTGAACCAGGACCCCTACCGCCAGGCCAAAATCCTTGTTGTCACCGGTCCCAACTTTGGATGCGGTAGCTCTCGTGAGCACGCCCCCTGGGCCCTGCTCGACTTTGGCATCAAGACCATCATTGCGCCGTCGTACAGTGATATCTTCTTCAACAACACGTTCAAGAACGGCATGCTGCCCATCATCGTGTCCAACAAGGACGATCTGGAAGCCATTGCCGCCGAAGCCCGCGCCGGCCGGGACGTCGAGATCGACCTCCCCAACCAGCTAATCAAGAACGCGACTGGCTCTACGATCTGCAGCTTCGATGTCGAGGAGTTCAGGAAACACTGCCTCGTCAATGGCCTTGATGACATTGGCTTGACGATGCAGATGGACGACAAGATCAGCGAGTACGAGAGGAGAATGTCCAAGCAGACTCCGTGGTTGGACGGCACTGCCTATCTCAAGAGAAAGGGCAGGAGTAACCAGCTTGCGGCGAAGCCAGTCCCAGTTCCCAAGACCAACCGTGGCGAGACGAAGACGGAGCCCCTCGAGTGGTAGGCTGGCGTGGTGTGCAGGGGAGCGAAACTTATCGTTATGGGACGAATTTTATTGCTATTTACGATGGTGTGATGGCACCAGGCGCATTATTATCGCGGGAGATTTATGACCTGGTCGATCCCTATTCAGGGCGACCCAGGTTTGGATATCACAGTCGTCCTTAATCTGGACAACTACGACTTGGAAAAAAGTAGGGGGCCACTGCGGCCATTCATAGCAAAGATATCATTTTCGCAAGACTCGTCGAGCACGCTTTTCTCGCCCACTCCTTGTGGTGCCATGTGATGCAACCTGAACCGCATCAATCGCGTAAGATGCCGACGTGGACACGAACCCGGACCCGACGGCCAGTCCTTCGCCTACAACTTGATCTGGCACCCGCCAAAACGCGGAACCGCCCGATGGAAAGCCTTCAGCCACGCCTCGAAACACCTCGGGCGACCGCAGCTGCTGCGCAACAATACAGAGCGCAAGGTTCCCCTGATGTCGCGCCCTCATCCCTCCTCCGCAAAAGACACGCGTCGACAGACGTCTGCACGAGCGGCTCGACAAGCGCATCGTTGTAGATGCAGTCACACGCAACGACGAGGTCAAAGCTCCTCACCTCGTCGCTCCGCGTCAGCGCCGGCGTCACCTCGTCGAGTTCCCAGTCGAGCGGCTCGAAGAAGACGTCGTGCCCCGTCGGCGCCGGCGCCGGCTGCAGTGAAGAAGCCGAAGCCCGCCCCTTGGCACCGCGTCGCGCCGGCGCCGGCGCCCTCGCCCTCTCGTTGGCGTCGAGGTTCCGCTGCACGAGGCGCGCCACGTACGGCTGGTCCGTCAGCACGTAGCGGCCCACGCGGGGCCCGCAGGCGAGGCCCGTCAGGGCGCTGATGCCGCAGCCGAGCTCGAGGACCGCCGTGTCGCTGCTGCTGCTCGCCGCGCCCGTCGGTGCCGGCGGCAGAAACGGACAGTCTGGGGACGACAGGAAGGCGGCGAAGAGCGGGGTGATCTTCCAGAGGACGGCGCCCGTCGTGCCGCCTGCGCGCGAGGAGGCGAGGAGGGTCGGCGACTGGTGGATCGTGAAGTCGCGGTTCGGGGGCAGCGTGATATCCAGCTCCGCGGCGCGGGGGTCGATGAAGCCGAGGTTCGCCGAGGGGATGGGGGCGGAGAAGAGGGCAAAGGTTTCTGTGCATTTTTTCTGTCCTTAGCACAAGTCCGGAACAAGGCTTCATGTTCATGGTCGTGAGAAAATTGCGGTTGCTTCTCGTGTTACCTTCTTCGGGGTCGAGGACTTCGTCCTCAAACGATTCAAGGAGCTCCAGCACCCTCATTTTGCTGTATCTTCAAGTGCGCGTGGGCAAATCGATGAATGGCCGGTCAAGTCTAGTAACACTGCGTTTGCTATTGACACCCAAAGGCCGCATAACCGGTGAGTTGGTTATATATTCCTTTAAAATGGAACAAGACACCCACACACAGTCCAAATGAAGGTCGAGGTGAACCGAGTTTTCCACAGCAATACAGTGTTATTTGGTAACGATTGATCACTGTGCCCGAACCACTGTCAAGCCATTCCCTCCCGTACTATTCGTTCCATCCAATTCATTCCTGCTTCAAAGCAGATCTATCATGCTCAGTCCTTTGAACTAGCTGTGCGCCGATGCACCCCATATCTACGCTAATAATGCCATGCCTAAATCAGTCATTACGTTCCATCATTCAGTTTACCATGTGTCTGGTCCAAAATGCGCGCCCTCGGGCAGCGTCTTGTAAGGGCACGCCTGCCAGTCGCAGCCCTGCTTGTAAACCTCTGTCCCCCACCAGCTGAAGCCCTTCATCAGGCCCGGGTACACAAAGCCAAAGAAGACAATCACGATACCGAATGCCAATCCTGAGTCGAGCGCCGCGCTCATTGTCATGGTGTACTTGGCCCACCACGCGCTCGCGCGGCGTTTGATGTGGTAGTTGAAGACGTAGCACACCAGCACCCACACCGAGAAATTGAGTCCTGTAGCCGGCGGAATCCAGGACATCGTGCCGAACACCAGCGGCAGGTTTATTTTTCGCACAATGCTGTTCTTCTTGTTGCGACTGTATAGCCAGAGCGGAATTGGCAGAACGGCCCCCAACAGGAAGAACCAGACAAGGCTCCTGTAGGTCGCGTTGGGTCCGAAGAACTCGCCGGGCCCAACAACGCCCCATAGGATTGAGCCGTTGAAGTGAACACGAGCGAACGGGCAGGTGAATCCATTGACCGCATCCTTGGTGCAAATGCCGGGAACGTTGGCGAACATCCAATTGAGCACAAAGATCTGTGTGATCGACGAGACCACGGTCGCCGCCATCTGAACGGAGAACATGATGCGAGGAGGGATCTTCATATAGTGGCCGAGTTTGAGGTCCGAAGCAAACTTGATGCCCTGCGCTGAGGAGATGTAGCCGTATGTCACAAACACCATGTTCGCAATAGGTCGTCCGGGGAAGACAGCACCGCAGATCAGCTGGCAAATGAGATAAATGCTGCTATGCTGGTTCGTCACTGCCATGATTATGCCGTTGGGAATAAAGAAGACAGCACAGACGCCCAATGCAAGTAGCAATCCATACCATGGCAGGTGAATCGGGTAGCTGCAAGCAAAGTTAGTGGAATGAATCCGCTGCATGACGTTGTACGTACTATTCAACAACAAATATTCCTATCGCCAACATGGAAACGAATGTCATAAGGTACCACGAAATGGGGGCATCTTTGTACCGTCTCATCAGTCGGCTGTGCACATCCTCCTTGAAGAGATGGCTGTCTGAATTTGTGGATGCCCTTGACAGGCCCGGCGTTGCTGGGCTGTCGGGTGCGGCAAAATCGGGTTCGTTTGAAACAGGCTGGTAGGTTGGTTTGCCATCCTCCCGCGCCTCCTGCCAAGATGTCTTCCAAGTCTCCCACATGTCTTTTCCATGCCAGCAGGCCGTATGCGTGAGCAACGCAGCTAGACCTGCGAATTGCACTCCATAACTCAGCACGTAGGTGATGGGCAGGAAGACACGGCTGTAGTTCGTGTAGGCCTCCTTGTCGAAGAGAAACTCGTCAGTCAGGATGCGGCTGACGTTGTAGACGTTTCCGGTGTTGTCGAATACAGCCGACGACAAGATTGGCATGTAGGAAGAGTAAAACATGTTTCCGTAGTAAGCAATCGGCGCGACGAACCACATGACGACGAACATGCCACCAATGACATTCATTGCCGCCCAAAATGGTACCAAGAGCGGAGAGCCAATGTAAGAGATCTGCGCCCAATCGAAAGTCAGGGGGAAGAGGCCAAGTCCAGACGACACCCCGAACAGGTTTGCAATGACGACGTTCTTCGGTGCAAACCAGGTGATGACGTTGAAGTAGCTGAGACACGGCATGAGAAGTCCCGGCAGGAAGTAGAAGACGAAGGCTCCCGTCCACACAATGTAGAAGAATTTCCATCGGGACATGCGCCAGCCATTGGCCGGTTTGTTCTCCTCCTTGTGGAGAGTGCCAAACATCGCAGCAGACATGAGCGTGCCGGGCCAAATCATGCCGCCAGGACGAACCAGAAAGCGGCGCGTAATGCCTGCAAAGGCGTAGCCCAGAATCTGGGTCGACAGGATGAGCAACAGCTGATACGGAATGGTAGCCTCCTGGTTATAGAATCTCGATTGCTCAACGATGACGTCTGTTGCGAAGGCGAAACCAAAGGAGACGTTGCTACTCACGTAGACACACGTGTGCTCCTTTTCGTTCCATCTTCCCTGGGCCAGCCAGAGGCGGAAGCGACTCCATCGTGTTCGCCTTTCGGGGTGGTCGTCCAAGATGTGGTCGAGAACGCCATCCTCGAAGACTTCACGGGGGTCGGCGGGAGACTTGAGCGTGTAATCCCACATGAGACCAAGAGGGTGTACTAGTAACAGGGCAATTACAGGTGTAATCGAGACGCTCGGGTATCGTAGCGAGAAGAAGAGGTTTGTTGAAGAGCCGAGGACGGAAAACAGTGTAGAAAGAATCCACATCCTTGGGGTGTTGATTGACAGCGTCGTGTTGTCTACGGGAGAGACAGAAGCGCGAACGGCATCATACGGCGAATCATCGACGGGCTCTGGACTGTGTTCGCTCCCCGAGTCATCAACATGGTAGTCGTCGTCGTCGTCATCCTCGTTGTTCTCGGAAGCTT
>NW_003315038.1:3110964-3114592 GCF_000150825.1 Verticillium alfalfae VaMs.102
AGACGATCCTTATCCTGTCGTGACGTATTCATAATGAAGGATAGATCACTCGAAAACCTTTCAGCATGCCTGCTCTCAGGATTAATTTGACTTTCATGCATTAGGGTGAATCTTTTTCGAATAACGGTATAGATAACGGACCCGAAGAGGATATTAAATCCGGTGATGTCAGATGGGGGGGTGTATGTATCCCTCCCTCCTTTATCAGTTGAGCGGGGAGGGGGTGTGTAGTCGTAAGGTATCGATGCCTTCCCCCACCATGTTCGGAGGCAAAGTCGTGGTATGAGGACGTCGCAACGTCGGTCTTGTTCTCTCGGGCAGTACGCGTGCCGGCGCTCGCTGTCGAAGGTTCGGTTCGGAGACGTTGGCGCAGAGGTTCGAGGCGCAGAGGAAGAGGTTCGCCAGGCTCGGAGGGCTGTAGAAGGGGGGTTCCGAGCTCGCTTAGGGGATGTTGGTAAGGGGAATTCGAAGCAGATGGATTCTTATCACCCAACATGGCCTTGGCTAGAAGTGTCCAAGTGGGTGGAAGAGGCTTGAGAGGGTCTTTGTAGCTTGGAGGAAGCACAGGGGGGGGGGAGGCACAGGGCCAGCTCACGACCACCAACGGGACGGGAGGTGCAGATCCAAACGGTGCCGTGACAGCCCAGGCAGGCGCGGGTGGGGGTCGGCGCTCCTCGTCTCTCCTTCTTCTTCCGCAGACGGTGCTTCCCGTGCCTGATGGATGGATCAGCACGACTGAGAAGTGGACGTGGGCAGGAACATGGGATGGGTACGCGAGGGGCGCAAGGGGCGTCAGCAGCTGGGTCAGGTGCAAGGGCAGTGACGAACGGTCAAACTTGGAACACGCGCCTGCCCAAGTTGAGTGGTGTGGTTGTGTGGATGTGGTGGACGTGGTGGATGTAGCGGACGTTTGGGAGGGATGCGTAGGCAGGGGCGGCACGCAGTCCGCAGTGTGCAGCAGGCAGGTGCATTGGTGTGGTGCAGCGCAACAGAAGCAGCGCAGGCGCAGTCGGTGTGGATTCTGTCCCTTCTGTTTGGTGGGGGGGCCAGGGAGGAAGGCACGAAGGCTTGGGCACTTGCGACTGATGAGGTCAGCTCGCGGCTTGGGGCGGCCTGGGCGGGTACGAGGCTGCCAGGCCCACCAGTCACAGATTCGCGCCCCGAAAGCAGACAGGGGAACCTGAACCACGCCGAGAGCTCACTGCACCCGATCTCGCCTTGCCAGCGATGGTACGCTGTACGCTGTACGCTGTACGGTACAGTACTGGTATTTACATCTAGCACGCGTTCGATCCGCGTCAGATGACTCACGGAGAAAAAGACACACTGAGCGCCACGGCAGTGGAAAAGGAACACTGGAGACGACCATCCAAGACACCGCAAGTCTGTCCGTCCGTCCATCATGGCCCAGCTCGTTTGGCATTCCACCTTGGGGTCATTCGAATCCAATCCTGCTGGTTTTCACACAGGCCTGTTGGTCGATTTGGACCACCCCCACTCGACTCCCTGCCTCCCTGCCTCCCGCTATTCATCACAGAACAACGCATGGCGAAGTAGGTGGGTAAGACCGGGCTAAAATGTCAAGCTTCAAGGCGAGCAAGGGCCTGCCAGTGCGACGAGCACCGCCCCTGTCGTTATGGTATGGCTGTCTGCACATCAGAAGGCTCAGGCCGTGCGCCAACAGCGGTTAAATCTCGTCGAAGGCTCCAACCGAGATGGGCAGATCCCCATCAGATTAGATAACTTCAGCGTCCTGCGGCCAGTTCATTGGGCCGCGAGATCAGGACGAAGCCGATGCAGCAGCCGGAGCGGGCTCTTTTCCTCGTCAAGCCCACCAGGAGCGAACTTCTACAGGTAGCGCGCCTTGGGTACCTTGTCCGTTGCGCCTAACCTGCGCTACTCTCTCACGCATGGACAGACAAGCCTGCCGCCAACCCGACAGCACAGTGCTGCTTCCAGCGTGACAGGTGGAGAGAGCGTCGGCCAACCTGTCAATCGAAGCGCCATTTAAGAGACATCCTGGATCCGGCTCGCCCGACTCGAACCACTCCTGTTCTGCTCCCATCGGTGTTCTGCGGGACGAGCCAGACCCAACCCCATCCTCCGCATGGAAGAGGATCGTTCTGTGGAGGAACTGGTCTCAAACGAACGACAGCGCGACGAGACACATCAAGTTGCCAGCATCAAAACGGGCCCTTATGCCTTTTCTCATGCCTTGCTTGGCCTTGGTCGAAAGTACCGCACGATCGAGTTCAAGCATATATCTCACCGCTTCGCTTTCACTGTGCACGCGTCACTCTCGGCAACTCCAAAAGCCAGTCAGTGAGTGTAATGTGGTGGCCCCAGTATGTGCGGAGCACACCAGTTGAGCACCATTGTCGCCCCATGGATTATCATTTCAAGTTTGTCGGACATTCCTCCACTTCTAGCGACACTGGAAACTCTGAAGCCTGAGCGCCTGAAGGGCCCTGGTCGTACATCAGGCAGGTCCACCTCTCTGTTGCATCGGTCTGCGTCGGCATCCGACATGACGAGCCTCCGAAAAGGGTCGTATATCCGACCCGCCAGCCGCTTCCCGACGAACCGAAGGCCATCATGTTTGCCTGTCAAAGTTGTTGATCAACATTGCCATTCATATTCGTTTCACGGGGCATCCGCAAGCTTGATAGACTTGATTTCCAGCACATTATATATTGCAAACCTCAGGAGAGTACCACTCCCACTGCCGATGATCTGGTGCCTGTTTTGCCGTCACAGATGGGCGGTGGCTGCACTCAGGTATCTTAGGTAGGATACCAGGTGGATTCGCCTGTCCATCATAAAAGCTACTTGCAGTGTGACGAAATAAGGCTTTCATCATGCATGGTACACCTGCTAGTCAGTTACTGTCCCATTCAACAACCCAGAAAGACGACCCGACCTCTTTTGAGAACGCTATTTGCTGGGCAGGGCTCACCAACGTGTATGTCACCTGTCAATAAGAACACTGAGTAGGATTCGCGTGGCACAGGGTGTCCAATCCCGGAAGGGGTGGTGAACAATATGCCCCGAGAATTGCTGAGTGCCAATGGGTCTTATACCGTTCACAAACTCGTGGTTCCTGGTGTCTTTGGCCTCGAATGGAACTCATGCGATGAGTGAAAGTCATCTTCTCGTGCCATCAGAATGGCCGGTTCGTGAGCAGCATACTCCATTGCGCTATCAGCACTGCAACCCCGTCATTTCTTGTGACCGACTATTACTTTAGTGCATGGTATTGTGATTTCACTCATTGCATCGAGATCCACCAGGTATCGGAAACGAGCTGTACCATGAGCAGACCTCGAGCTCGAGGGAATAGATCGCCACTCCTGGAAATCGTAGGATCTGATATCAGCTTGGCCTTGCAACCACGATGTTTACGAGGCAACACATTTCTTGAGCCACAGGCAGCGAGCACCGCATCCCAAGGAACGACAGTGGAAATGAGAGCTCGAATAGTAGCCGCTTCGCACATAAACTCTGCTTTCTCAACAAACAAGTCAACACACTAATCGTCCTTTTCACGTCCATTGCTGTCCTGTCATATGTGAAAGCCAAGCAAAAGTGGGCGAAATGATCACGGCCTATGCAAGCAACTTTGTCACAA
>NW_003315038.1:3115048-3119659 GCF_000150825.1 Verticillium alfalfae VaMs.102
TGTGCACAGGCCTTTCCCCGGCCACGCGGTGTGTCACTTCATCCACGCGGCGACAGCGAAAGCGGATTCCGAGACGCCCAAAGTCGAGACACACACCCATGACGGCATTGAAGCCGACCAGTCTCGCGGCGCGCGAACGTCATGACCTGTCCTGTCACTTTCTGCGGTGTCACCGAGACAGGTGCACATGCCTCTGAAACCTAGACAGCAAGCCCTACCACTGCTCATGAAAGAGAACAAAGTCTTTTACGTATATTGGTTGAATGAGCCTCCAGTTCAGCTCGTTCACTGCCCCGCATGGCTACACACGTCGACGCCAAGGCTGTGTTGCAGACCACGAAAAGCGAATACTTCTGAGCCGCCTCCGGTGCAAGTGAGTGGCTTGATGAGGTTGGAATTATCTGCCGGTCGTTCGCTGCCTGTCGCCTTGTCTCCTCCCTGATCTGCTCTATTGCGGCGTGGGGTACAACAGAACACTTGTTCTTGAGCTGGCAAGCCTCTTTTACTCGTGCGGCAAACCCCATATCGAGTGACAGGCCGACATAGAAACGTTCCTGATTGTTCCAGAGCCATCGGCTGTCTTAAGGAGGGTCGGACATGTCCATTTCCGCGTCTTTATTTGTCTGTTTGTAAGTATCTCCGTTTTGCGAGACTCCAGCCCAAATCATCGAGCTCTCCCAAGACTCTGCGCTACCCACACAAAGGTGTCATGGGAAGTCGCAGAAATCATAACGACGATGTCTCGCGGGTTTGATGCCGACAGGCGGTCAAGTCGTTGACTCGACGTACATAGCTGATGGGTCTGCTCAACTCATCGTCTGGTATAACCAGCTTGTCTGGGCTAACTTCGATTTGGAGTAAATCGAAGCGCGACAAGGTAGTATGATTCTGCTTTTTTACTGGAGCACCGCCACGCCATCTATGTTATTTGTGCCCTATCAGCTCGTTCGTCTTAAGCAAGTAGGCGACTCGATCACCTGACACCTTTCTCAGCCAGTCTCGCGGGTTGCCTCTTCGCCAACAAGAAATCATTTGTTCTCCGGCATCGGGCTCCTTCTGGGCGGTGGATAGCGGAATCGGTGGTCATTCTGTTGCACATTCAGGCGAAAGCGGATATTTTGTGAACCTCGGACATTTTCTTTCCTTCCCTTGTGCTTGTACACATACGAGCTCGTGGGGGCAAAAGGGGGGAAACAAGGGATCCGTGTCGTGACAGCTGCAACCACCCCTCAAGGACAGTCAGACTGCAGCGGCATCCAAGGACACGCCTCTCGTAGAGCCCTGGATTGTGCTCCACGCGTCACTGAGTTGAGGACAGCGGCTATGCACATGGGCTGCTGCCAACAAAGGACATGGCAAGTCGGTGTCTGTCGGCTGGAGAAGCATTTGCCTTCCAGCACGTTGCCCCAGACACAGACGGCTGGCCCAAAAAGAAAAAGGCGAACGAGAGTGAGCTCAGACTGGCGGTCTAGTTCACCATATCATCGTCTTCGTCTGCATTCTCATACTACGGCCGAGCAGACACGGCCACGTGTGTCGAGTCAAGTGTTGATATGTCTGGCAAGGTTTCGCCCGAAACTATGGCTGGCTTTGTTATGGCGATTCGCCAAATCCGCCTAACGATGTGGCCAAACGGCTTTGCCATGCGGCTACCCGATTGATGCCTCTGTTCATCCCACACGCCCTTGGTACGCCTCCAAACACCGTGTTTTTCCGTGTTTGGTGCCGCGAAAGTCATTCATGTTAGTATTTGCGTCGTCAAACTGGTTTCTGCTTGGACATTGGCCCCCTACAGAGGTCCTGCAGAGGGCCAAGAGAGGGAGGCTGACTGGGAACCTGTCACGGAAGTGACCTGACGACACCCAGTGAGTCCGCCTTCCACCAAGGTTCCCATCTTGGTGAGAGGCACTGAAACCCGGGGGACTCTTGGTTTCGAAGCTGCCGGCAACGGGATGGGTGGGCGAGGAGAGTACCAAACCCCCCACCTGACCATGCCTTCTTTTCCAGCCTTTCATCTGTCGGTCAAGGAGCCGAGAATGTGAGCCTGAGTGCGCTCCCATGCTCATGAGCCGTTTGCTGGGAGATGTGTATTCTGACGCCCAACGATAAATCCCTGGACTGCATTGCCCCCCCCCTTCCTCTCTGCACCGAATGTGGCCCTATGTATCTTGCACAGCCAGTCCTCGTCCATTATCCTGCTCATCTACAGCCGACATATTTAGAAGACGCCACCATCAATGGTGTTGGCATCTCGGACCCTCATCCTCGCCCTCGTCACCTATCACTCGGAGGCCCTTCCTCGATAGACGCTGTAGAAGAAGCGGTGGACTCTCACAAACGGAGCTCACAGTCCTGAGAGGCTCGATTACAAGACAGCTTGACAAAGAAAATCTGCACCGAGAACACGAAAAGCCACGAAGAAGGAGTCTCTTCCTTGGTATCCTCTCCCTTGGACACGCCGAACTGCGGCACCGCCGAACACGTAAGTCGTGGCCGCTGACGAAAGGACCGGTAGCCATAGACCCCTTGTCCTGGTCATTTTGGAGGTCGTCACGCGCTTTGCTCTCAGCAACTGCCACCCTCCATTTTCTCAAGACGCACGAGGCATCAACCCCCCAGAACAGCAGGCGTCAGGTGTTTGCCATTACTGCCCATCACCACGGAGCGGCGCGAGGAGAGAGCATCTGGTCCCCCTCCCCCTCCCCCTCTCCCTCTCCTACCCTTTCAACTTTCCTGACGGGGCTTGTTGTTCCCGCAGCTCTGTCTTAAACCCATCCATCCCACCGCCTCCGATCCTCGTGGGGTTTTCCTGCTCGCCGGTTTAGTCAGTACGTCAAAGTCAAAGCCCTGTCGCCTCTCCCTCTTACACAGCGCAGGAAGCAGATAACTTTTCGAGACAAATCTGCGAGCTGCGAGCGTGTAAACAAACGCCATCATGCTTTCTCTTGCATCTCTCCTCAACCCTTCCCCTCAAGGATCCTCTCCCGCTCCACCTACCACCCGACTCCCTCAGTTTATGCCTAGCCCTACAGCCTCCTCGCCTGCCACCTCGACTGCTGATGATACCTCGCCGTCACGCACCGGAAGGCCGCTCGTGACCAAGTTCAGGATGACCAAAGAGCTGCTCACTGTCAAATCAAAACCGAGGGGTCCTATCAATTACTGGCCCTACCAAGATGTCGACGACGCTGCCCGCCGTGCGGTTGAGAAATTTCAAGTCACCCCTTTTGGCCAGATTCACAACTGCTGCGCACACATTCCGTACAACAGTGGAAAGAAAGACTTCTACGAGAAAACGGGACGGGAAAGCTTTGAAGGTGGGTTCATCAATCACATCGCATGTCGTGTACGTCTGCTGACGAGTCGTGTCGCAAGTCTTCAAGTACGAGTTCAGGGTGCCGGGCGTTGACGCCGAGTTTATGGTCATGTGGGACTACAATATTGGCCTGGTTCGCATGACTCCCTTCTTCAAGTGCTGCAAGTACGGAAAGGTATGTTGAGCACTTGGCTTGACCGAGCCTCACAGGCCTTGCTGACTGGCGTGCTCGAGACGGTCCCAGCGAAGATGTTAAGCCTCAACCCTGGGCTCAAAGACATCACACACAGCATCACAGGCGGTGCCATTTTGGCTCAAGGTCGGTGACAACTCCCCAACATGCCATGAAGCGTCCTGCTAACAGCGGCAAGGATACTGGATGCCCTACAACTGTGCCAAGGCTGTCTGCGCGACATTTTGCTACGACATTGCTGGAGCGTTGATCCCGCTATTCGGTCCCGCATTCCCATCTGAATGCACACCGCCCGGTGCCCCCGAATTTCAACGCATGATCATCAGCTCGCAGATCATATACGACGCCCAGCGAGAGGCGGAGATTACGCGCCGGAATATCTTACGTGCTGTGGCCTCGAGCAATCGTGTCAGCGGCGGTAGCTACACCAGCAGCCCCGACTCCCGCCAGGACCGCCGACCCCTGCGGCCGGTCCGTGACGTCGACCGCCGTCTCCGCGTCTATACCCGGCTCCTGAGCCCCTACAGTACAGACACGGACGCTGAAGGCCATCATTCCGGCCCGGATTCGGGTCCGGACTCGGCCTCGAGTTTGGTCTCTAGCGCTCTCGGCTATGCTTTCCACCGCCCGGCAGCCCCGACCCCCATGCGGCACACCTCTGGCTGGACGGCCGCGAATCATGGGCACCCGCCCGTACAGGCACGTCCTCGCCAGCTCCCACAAGCGTACCACCGGGAGGGTACGGGGTTCCAGCCGCCGAACCCCTGGCTCAGCGCCGTCCCCCGCTTCGCCCCCGCGCCCATGACGTCGGCAGCACATGCACCGCCGCGCAGCCAGCCCCTGACGCAACGGACGTGGCCGGCTAAGCGGCGGCTCGATCACTACGACTCGGACGATACCGACGCCGGGTACGAAGGTGGCGAGAGCCAGAACGGCAGCCCAGCGCTCCGGTACATTGCGGAGAAGAGGCGGGAGGAGAACGTGCCGGGGGTGGACCCTGCCGAGAAGAATGCAGCTTTGCTGTTGATGGACCTCAGCGTGCGGGACCAGATTTTCCACCGCCATGCTGCTGACGAAGAGTGTCGGGACAGGGTTCGGTGGG
>NW_003315038.1:3121240-3123827 GCF_000150825.1 Verticillium alfalfae VaMs.102
CGAGCATCGACTCGAGCTGAGCCGTCATGTCGTCGACCTTCATCGCGGGGCGCTTGTGTGTGGTGTTGCCTTGTGCCGTGATGTTTCTCTTGCATCGAGGTGCTCCCCGATGACGTATGTGCCTCTCGGGCCGTCGTCTGTTGTATGTAGATGGACGATGTACTGGGACCTGAAATCGATGACAGTGACTTCTTTTGACGGTGAGATCTGTTCGCGAATGATTCTCTTCGTGATGGAAGCTTGACTTGGTGTGAGGTTGAAAATTTTAGGTGACCTACCCTCGCCGCGACGCCAAATGTGTGGCCGTGTTTTTGGTGGGGAAGCTTATTGGGCAACTGCGATCCAAGGTACATGACGACAATGGAATCCGTTCGAACATCCAGACGAACGATCAACAGTGGCCATCACTCCCAAGATCACTCGAAGCATGCAGTCAGAGGAATAGACCCTACATTTTTTTTCTTTCTAAATCACGAATCAAGCTTGCTTGCCGACCAACGCAAATACATCGCTGGCCATGATGAGAAAAACAAGACCTTAAAACACCAACGCAGGACCCCAAAACCGAGACCCCTACGCAATACAACCAACGCGAGCCTTTTCCCAATCCAGTACGCCAGACAAAAAACCACCGCGGCCCATCGTGCCCAGGGATATCTCCCGTCTAGATATATGCATCGAGTCGTGAAAAATGTGCAGACGGTACAATCATCCTGAATCCGTAAGGGCGGCGAAATGCAAAAAACGCCATGCTCGCTGGCAATCAAACCACTGCCACGCCCTGTTCTTTCTTTCCTGTGCAAAGCCTCTCTGCACGCCTTCTCTTCCTCATGCTTCCATGCATGCAGACAGCCGTCTCACATGCGCTCGTCGTCGACCACCTCAGTCACGACAATCGTCGGCTGCTTGGGCACGCTGGCCCGGCCAGCCTCCTCGGCGCAGTCGCCGTCGCACCTCTGGCGCGGGACGGCAAAACATTGCACAGCACCAATGACGGCGACGACGGCGCTGCCGTACCATGCGAGGCCCGAGCAGTTGATCTTGGTGCCGTACGTGTACAGCAAGCCGGCAACGGGAGGCGCGATCATGCGGCACCCGGCACTCGCGCTGGCCGCCATGCCGTTGAGCTTGCCGAGAGCCTTGGGCGACGGCGCCGCCTCCTTGATGAGGATGAGGAGGAGCGGGTAGAGGATGATCGACAGCACGTTGCGCACAGCGAGGCAGAAGTAGATCGCCGGGTAGACCATGGCCTCGGGCACGAGCAGCAGGTTCGGCACGAGGACGTAGGCGATGGGGTGGAGCACCGTCACCGCAATGAACAGCTTGTACACGCCGAATTTCTGGGCAGCGAGGGGGAAAATGACGGCCTGCACAAAGAGCGCAATGACACCGTTGACACCCATGATCATGCCGACGGCCCTGGTCGTCATGCCGAGACCGCCAGCGCCGAGGCTCCCGGCGACGGACGAGGCCGCCGCAGAGAAGAGGCTCATGCTGCCGCTGTCGGCCCGGTCGTCCTCGAAGAAGATGGGCATCAGGTGGTCGTACGTCATCGAGTGGTAGGTGAAGATGCACAGCGCCACGACGAGCGTCATGATGCGCTTGGTAAAAATGTCGTACGACGGCTCCTCCTTCTTCTCGTCGAGCTGCGCCCAGTCGCCGGCGCTCAGGCTGCAGCTGCGGCCCCGGACGCTGCCGTACGTGTCGTCACGCAGGTCGACGGCGGGCCTCTTCATGGCGTCCGTCCGTGGCGAGCAGCGGCGTCTCCCTCGGACACAAACGTGCTCGGCGCCATCGACGATGCGGACTGCATGTCGGGGTGGGTCTCCTGGAGGAGGAGCCAGCCGAGCACAATGCTGACGAGGAGAAGCGCGGCGCAGACGAGGTTGGGCAGCAGGTAGGGGAAGTTGTAGAACAGGCTGCCGACGGGGAAGGCCTCGGGCCACGACTTGTGCGGGTTGGCCATGGTGCCACCAATAAAGGGGCCCAGGATGGTGCCGATGGACCAGACAAAGGGCATGACCGAGTAGGCGCGGGCTGCAAAATGTTAGTCTTGTGTGTTTGTGTCAAAAAGGGGCACACCAGATCAACTCACGCTCATGTTCAGGCTTCTTGACCATTTCCCCGACCATGGTCTGGATGACGCCAATGTTGCCGTTGAGGAGACCGCCGAGGGCCCGTCCGATGAGGGCGAGCCAGATGTTCGAGGCAAAGCCGACCATGACCAAGCTGAACATGGTGCCGATGCAGCCGATGAGGAGAACAGGCTTGCGGCCAATCTTGTCAGAGAGACCGCCCCAGTACATGCCCATCAGGGCCTCCGCCAGGGAGAAGGCCGAGATGAGCAGGCCCGCGTAGAAGGATGCATCTTCCTCGTTTCCTACCTCGTACCTCTTGACGAGCTCCCAGGCGTAGGGAAAGATGGACGTGAGGGCAATGGGTTCCGCGAGTCGGACGATGGCTGTCAAAGTGATTAGCCTCTCGTGGGCCGAGGAATGTTGGTGTCTTGGACATGAAGACCTCACCCAGGAGAAAGAGCTGGACAGTGGGGAAAGGCGTTTTGGGTCCCGAAGAGTAACTTCTCTTG
>NW_003315038.1:3123927-3124738 GCF_000150825.1 Verticillium alfalfae VaMs.102
CTAGCTTTTGTCCCCCTAGGGGAGCCAATGTTAGCATTATAGACCCATAAACGTATCTATTTGCCTTTCTTAATAAAATAGAACCCCTTGGATGGGAAGACGCCAGCATAACCACACCCCACAAGAGCGTGCAGGGGTCCGGCCTTCGCCTTCATCTCCTTTCAACTCCCCCCAGATGCACTACTGCGACTGCGGAAGGGGCCATCAACTCAGTAGTCCTCCTTATCCATGCACCGGCAGGCAGGTAGGCAGGCAGACAGGCATGCCACGGCGGAACGGGCAATCAAGGAAGCTGGGTCTCAGGACGAGGGGCACGAGGGCGAGAACGAGAGAGACGGCGCGAGGTCTGGTAGCCTTGGACACGGACAAATACCGGACGTCCTCGAGAGCAACATGACACGGCACACCGCCTGCCCATCCGCCATCGAGTGTCGCCTCTGCTGATCTCTCGCCTCCGCCGCCGCCCGCTGTTGCACACAATACTGAATATCCTTCTTTTCTTGCCTCTGATCGTCGAGAGCACAAGCAGATCCTTGGAGATGGCGACGCACGGTAAAATGCCGTCAACCTACATTAACACCCCGAACCGACCAGCAAATGAAGACAACAACAGTCAACAGGTCGTCTCACAACGTGAGCAGGCCAGCCAATGACCCAGGCTGGCCATGCAGGCGGACCGTGGTCTAGTCTAGACCTTGATGCTTCTCCACAAGGAGCAGCAATGTCGGATCGTCCGAGCGCCTTAGCTCCATGATTCGCCGCGTTGCCGATGCCGCAAATTCGATGGTGGAGTCAACCACGAGCACGTGGG
>NW_003315038.1:3129712-3131632 GCF_000150825.1 Verticillium alfalfae VaMs.102
ACCCATGTCGACTTCCATTCCTCCTTCAACCTGACCTACCACGGCGTCGACATTCAGCAGCACTGGGTCCCCTTTCTCGAGGTCGACGGCCCTCCCTTCGCTGCTAGCCAGGGCAAGGACAAGGACGGCCACATCAAGGGCGAGCACGATATCGAGCACTTTGTCGAGCAGCTCAACTTGATGCGGGACGAGCTTGAGAAGAAGCCTGCGTCCATCAAGGACCAGAAGGGCCCCGCCTTTGCCATGCTCGGCGTCGGCGCCTGGTTCTCCGGCGACGACAAGGAGGGCGAAGCTCCTAACACTGTCAAGTACGAGGCTGCCATCTCCAACGTCTCCGATATTCTGGGCAGTCGCAAGGACTTCTGGAAGGCCCCCATGGACCTCATCGACGGCATCGGCAACCAGGTCTTCTTCGCGCCCCCTGCCGGTCCCTACTACACAGGCAAGGACCACAAGGAGGGCAAGGCCAAGGCCGCCACGAGGGTTACGGCCATGCAGAAGTGGCTGCGCGAGACGGCCGACAAGTGGAACCTGCAGTTCGTCTGGTCCATCCCGGGCCTCGTCGAGCACGACAAGGCCGCCTTTGTCGATCCCACGCAGACCGGATTCCACGTCATTGAGAGCGTTGCCGAGATCAAGGCCAACATTCTCCTGAACCTCCGTTGCAACGCGCGCCTCGACCGTGTCAAGGGCTACCCCTACCAGCGCACCTGCTGCTCCGACTACGGCGGCAGCAAGCCCCTTGACGCAGCTGGTGCTTGTCGGCTTCGGGCATGGTGTACCCTTGTCGTCTGTATTCTGGGCGGAGGACGGGGGGAACCTCATCCGCCCGCCGCAGCACCCCCTCCGTTACGCCGCCTTCCAACATGGGAGACGGGCTCCTTCCGCCATGGCCCCTGCTTATGTGCTTTTTCGCCGACCGCACGCACATTCTCGGCAAGGGAGCCAAGGTCTGGCACTACGCCAACTTTGCCATCATGTGCGCGCCGTGCCTTGCCGTTGCCATTGTTACCATTCGCAAGTCCAAGCCGCCCCGGGCCAAACCCGGTCAGCTCGTCGAGGCCGACCAGCCGTTTCTTTCGCGCGACCAGACGGACGAGTGGAAGGGCTGGATGCAATTTATCATTCTCGTCTACCACTGGACGGCCGCCGCGCGCTTCGACGGGCATCTACATTTTCGTTCGCCTCCTCGTCGCTGCGTACCTCTTCCAGACCGGCTACGGACACACGACCTTCTTCCTTGTGAAGAAGGACTTCTCCTTCAAGCGCATGGCGTCCGTCATGCTGCGCCTCAATCTCTTGAGTGTGTCGCTCGCCTACTTTATGAACACGGACTACATGTTCTACTACTTCTCGCCGCTCGTCAGCTTCTGGTTCATGGTCGTCTATCTCACCATGGCGGTCGGCCACAAGAGGTACAATGACGATATCCAGCTCGTCCTCGCCAAGATCTGCATCTCGGCCGTCATTGTCGCCGTTGTCGTGCTCGCCACACCCCTGACCAAGTGGACCTTTGGCTTCCTGCGCATCTTCTTCAACATCAAGTGGAGCCTCGAGGAGTGGGAGTACCGCGTCGCTCTCGACCTCTTCATCGTCTACATCGGCATGCTTTCCGCCATTGCGTACCTCAAGGTCAAGGAGGAGCTGAGGCTCGCGCTGCGGTGCTCCATGGCCCTCGTCGGCCTCGTCGTCATGGCTGGCTACGCCTACGCCTGCGGCACCACGCTGGCCTCGATGGGCGATTACCGCCTCTGGCACCCCTACCTCTCGTTCGTGCCCATTCTGGCCTTCATCGCCGTGCGCAACGTCTCCGCACCCGTCCGCAACTACTACTCCAAGGGCATGGCCTGGCTTTGCCAGTGCTCGCTCGAGACGTACACGCTTCAGTTCCACCTATTCCTGGCTGCCGACACGCAGGGC
>NW_003315038.1:3133909-3135245 GCF_000150825.1 Verticillium alfalfae VaMs.102
TTGGTCGCTTGGCGTCGCAGTACGCTTGCGATCGACGGGATAATGGGTGGTTCAAGCAAAGGCTCTGTGACGTTGACCTCGGGCCCACAGCGATTCTGAAGCTTCGGGGGTGCGGCAAAATGCCGCCCTGCGTGGAACGGTGGAATGAGGCGCCGGCAGATGTCGTTGCCCAGATGTGGTGCTGATGATGATGGAGGTGGTGGTGGTGGTGGTGGTGGTGGTGGTGCAGCTGCTCGTGTTGGTAGACGTAACGCTTTGGGAGGCAGCAGCATGGGGCCCGCTTATGTCGCAGCTCGCCCTCGTCGCCTTTTTTTTTCCCTGTTTCTACGACGCTCGTTCCATTGGTCAATCTGAGGAGATGGAGAGTCCAGCAAGCCCGGGTAACTCGTCCTGGGTCCTGGGAAACTCACGCCAAGGGACTGAAACCAGCTCGGATCGGTGGAATGTGCTTGTCTTGCTCTTGTTTCGATGACTGCTGAAGATTCTTTTCTTTTTCCCTCGCCTCTTGCGCCTCCATGTCCTGCAGCCTGTCCCAGCCCTCACTAGACCTGCCTGCCTGCTGGAGGGACCTTGTCTCTAGGTAGGTGCCTGGCAGAGCTGGGCACCTCCAAGGTTCCACTAGCACGTCCAGTGCACTGTGAGTTCTGTGGTGCTGTGGCCTAGACCCTGGAAATACAGTGGGGGCCTGTATACCTGAATCACCTGTCAAGTGAAAGGGGCTCTGAACTGCTGATCCCCCCTAGCCTCGCTTGTCCTCTCCGTAGGTACGATGGAGAAGCAATCTGTAGATTGCATCAATCTATTGATCCCTCGAGATCTACTGATCCTTGAAAATCACGTTCTTGTATTACCCCTTCACACTTCAACACATGTAGGTGATCCCTCTACCCGGTCTCTCGTCTAAACACCATACGCCATGCCCGCCGGATATTATCCTAGTCATCACTCATAAGGACAAAGGGAAGAATAAAGTCAAAAAAAAAAAAAGAGAACAACCAAAATCACGCAAAACACTGATCCCACTTTCCACCCGTTCGCGCAAACTCGAGCCCCTCAACAAACGCCCCGAGCCCGCATCGCCCGAGCGCATCCGAGCCGCAGGCCTCGAGCGGCACAACGCGCTCGTTGACGACCACGCGGACCATCTCCTCGTCGTGGCCTCGCACCGCATCTCTCGACGTACATGCGCCGCAAACGCACGAAAGGTACTGAGTCAGCCCGCCGAGAAACCGCTCGACGTCTTCTGTGCGCCTCGTGCGCGGCAACGCCGCGGCGCCGTCGTAGAGCCCGAGCGCCGCGTAAATGGTGAGCATGTCGTTGTCGTGGCTAAAGTCGG
>NW_003315038.1:3135345-3136349 GCF_000150825.1 Verticillium alfalfae VaMs.102
CCGCCGCTGCGGTCGATGCTCCGCACGCTCCAGGCGCGCATCGTCTTCATCCTCCTCGTCATGTGGCTCTTCAACCTGCTGACGCCCGGTCCGATAGGCGGGCCTGTGCCCGACGGGTTCACGCCCCATCGCGTGGGCAGCGGCGACGCGACCAAGGCGTCTGCGCCCAAGGCGAGCGCCAGCGCGGCGTGAGCGTGGGGTGCTGCGTTTTGCATGCGGCGAGGCCTGGGGCCGGATGTTTCTGTGCGTGCGTGTTTGGATACCAATTGTATGTATGCATGAAACGAAACCTACAGATTGGGGTTTCTCGGCGAGAGTGAGGGGGGGGAGAGGCGTTTTTTTGAACGTGAAAGTCTATGTGCATGACGAGTGGGATATCTGGCGGGTTTTTTTTTTTGCCTTTGTAATTTCTTTCCACATTCTTCTTTCACAATTCTTCACACTTTTCCTCTTTTACTCCCAGGGCGCATTTGCTGGATGCATTTGCGGGAGGTTAGACATGACTGGGGACTCTCTCGTTATCCCCTATGACAATACATTCGCCCATGGCACTACTCCTTACCTGCTGCTCGACACATGGTGACCTGCCAGGGTGCATGTGAATTGGCTGTCGAAGACGCATCTCGAGGCATCGCGCAGCACGGAGAAAGGCATCGCTTCTGTGTATTTCATCGAGCTCGTGATGCCGTCATCCGGCGGTGACGCTCGCAAAACCCCTTCCCTCTTCGTGCCTTCGTTGCTACAAACAGCAGCCTTCAGAGGCCGAAAAGGCCCGAAACTCAAAAGGACCAAGAAGGGAAAAAAAAAAACATGAACCCCGCAGACGCCCCTGAAGACCTAAAAGTACAAACCCCAAGTGTGGCAGTCCCTCTCGCCGATGCCTACCAGCAACCCCGCGGCAAGACAGAAAGAAGAAAGAGAAAAAAAAAAAAAAAGCTCAAAGGTTCTCCCTGAACATGGACTCCTCTCCGTGGACTCCCACCCTTGGGCCACTGTTGCTGCTG
>NW_003315038.1:3139034-3141671 GCF_000150825.1 Verticillium alfalfae VaMs.102
TCTCGCGAGCCGCGCCAGGGGGCCGGATTCGAACGCCGGGCACAGCCCGTGACTCAGCGTGTTGTTGGCCCCGCGCCGCTCGGGAATGATGAGCATCTCGTCCTCAACATCGTCCGGCGCCTCGAGCCCGTCCTGCGCCCGCGCTGCGTAGAACCCCTGCGTCCAGTTGCGACCCGACACCTCGACACGTCGCTGGCCCGACGCCCGCACAAACGGCTCCGAGATGGCGGCGAGCGCCCGGTACCGTCGGTAAAACGCGGCCCCCGACTCGACCATTTCCCGCTCGCCGTACGCCGTCAGCTGGTCGTGCCCGAGCGTGTACTCGTAGTCGCGGATGAACTCGTAGCCCTTGCCGTAGTCCTCGACAACGTCCTGGATACGGCCGACGAGCTCGAGGTACGCCTCGGATTTACCAGCTGTGGGGTCGCGCGAGCCGTGGCGCGAGAGGACCTGTGCAAACGTGACGTCGCACTGCGCGGGAATGGCAGGATCAATCTCGGACGGGACGGGGTAGAAAGGCGAGTACTGGCCCCAGAGCCGGGAGACATCTTCCATCTCGTGCCGGCCGCGTGAGACGTGTCTGTTCCCCGAGTGAGCAGGGAGGTTGGGCTGCTGGCTTGTCGACCGAACCGTGAGGGTGGCTTACCTGTAAATGGCACCAGCATGCACGCCCACCAGCACGAGGGCCGTAATGCCTGCTACGGTGATGCATCTCTTGTTTCTCCTCCAGAAGCCTCGGTGGTTCTCCGGTGATGTGGGTGCTGTCGGGCTGTGTGCTGGTAATGATTCGTACTTGTGGCTGAGGTGCCCTGGGAGCCAGGCCTTCATCGAGGCTGTCGACTCCGTGATGCCCATTGTGTGGACGTTGTCCCTGTGGGTGCGCGTGTATGTGTGTGCGTGTGTGTGGATGGAAAGAATTAAGGATAGAGCCAAGCTTTTCTTCGACCCCAGGATCGTCTCACCACGCCAAAAGCTGGGCACTCGCTGGGTGATATACCCTCCCTCAATACCGGGACTCTCCCTGGCCCGGCGCCAAGGGAAATAGATACAAGGTGACACGAGCCGGAGAAGGCAAACCCAAAGACAGGTCGACGCGGGGAGAAGGGGATCGTGAGGGGCCCGGGCGATCCTGCGGAGACTGACTGGTCTTGGCTTGAGTGTTCTGTGGTAGCAGGACGGGCAGAGACCGGAGTTGCGTCCAAAAAAGCACAGAAGAGGGAATCGTGAGACACGCCTTGGCAGTCGGAGCCCAAGGGTTGCAGCCACGAGGGGCGATGAGATGGGACGGAGTGCGAAGAAGGCGATCGATGGGCCTAGTTGATGGACCTGGTCGATGGGGGGGGCGGCGTTGGATGAAGGTTGACGGTGAGCTGTGTTTGATGTGCCCCGGATGAGACGTCTTGGCTTGGCATGCAAGCGTGGTTTGAGGCCAGGCAACGGAACTCCCAACGGCGACAGCTGTCAGTTGGGTGAGTGCCCTATTTTTAGGCAGGAGGACCCCCTCACTACCTCCTTCCCCCGGAGCACGGCCGCTAGTATTCGGTGAACGTCGGTGGCATCGGCCCTCTCTCTTTTTACACCTGCCCACCGGCCGGCCAGCCAGCGAGACCTGGCCTGCATCTTCAGCGCAGTACCGTGTTTACTCGCTTTTGAAAAACACTCAGCGCTCAGGACATTTCTCAGAAGAAGAAGAAGAAGAAGAATACTGACGATGGTAAAATTCAGCTATCCGGCACACCTCACCCTCCTCATCTCGTCATGACCAGCTCAAACCACCCAGCCCAGCCAAGCGTTTCTCGCACCATGGCCAAAACAGTCAGTCCATCGTCAACGACCTCACGCCCACGCCCGCGCCCTTGCCGCTATTTACAGCTGTCGTGAGTTCCGTCCGGGCGAGACCCAAACTCACGGTCACCAGGGAAAAGCACAGACATTCACAGAAGCCCATCTGACAGGTGTTTAAAAAGACGACCTTACACAGCCACCTCGACGACTGCCAAGATGAAACGACTAACCTTCAGACGCTGCCCGTCCGCCTCCTCCCCTCACCCTGTCACCACCCTGCTGCACCTTGAGCCGCCCTCATCTTCCACCCGTCGAAATGCCGCACCCTTGTTTCGCCTACTGCTGGTGCTTGCCGCGAATGTTGAGCAGAAGCATCGACAGCGCCGCAAGTATCACCGGCAGCACACTGACAATCTCGCCCAAGCCAGCATACGCCGGCTCGATTCGAACGCGCACAAACGCCCCGGCCGCCAGCAGAATTGCAAGCACGTTGTACACCGCCGACCACGCAAAGTTGAACACCATGCGGTTGAACGAGGCCTGGCTGACGTCGAGGAGGAACGGAATCCCGTCGAGGCCCGCCAAGAGGATCACGTCGGCTGCGCCCTGCGTCACGTCGCTCGATGAGAGCGGTACCCCCCATCTGCGCGCCGACGTGCGCCTCCGCCACTGCGACCGCGTCGGTTGGTCCCGTCTCCGCAGAATATGACGTACTTGCGCCTGTCTTCCATGACGGCCGCCACGTAGTCGCGCTTCTCCGACGGAGTCCTTCTCCGCCGCCACTTTGTCTGCCGGGATGCCCACCGCGTCTGCGATCGACTGCACCGCGCGAGCCTGGTCACCTGAAACGAA
>NW_003315038.1:3141790-3165687 GCF_000150825.1 Verticillium alfalfae VaMs.102
TCTTCACAGCCGGCAGCGTCTCCGTCTTTGTCCAGCGTGAGTTGCCGGCACGCAACACGCTACCGTTGAACCTTGTCTCGACCCCTGCGCCAGGCACAACACGAACATCGATGACAGCGGCAAGGGATTGGACCGCGCGGCCTTCGAGATGTCTCTCTGTCGCTGCTGACACGGGATGTTTACCCCCCGCGACGAGAGCCTTGGCAAGTGCAAGAGCTTCTTCCTCGTCGGCACCACTCGAAACCTCCTCGGCCACCACGTACAAGTCGCCCTCGGTGATGGTACCTGTCTTGTCAAAGATGACATCAGTGCACTTACGAGCACTTTCAGTGCAGTCTGC
Organism: Verticillium alfalfae VaMs.102; assembly: GCF_000150825.1. Classification (NCBI taxonomy): domain Eukaryota; kingdom Fungi; phylum Ascomycota; class Sordariomycetes; order Glomerellales; family Plectosphaerellaceae; genus Verticillium; species Verticillium alfalfae. The sequence goes on from NW_003315038.1 coordinate 3,142,131, forward strand.
TGACTTGATGATGATTCCACCTCGGGCAGCGATGCCGCCTGCAATGACAAGGACCATGGGAACGGCCAGGCCGAGAGCACAGGGACAAGATACAGCAAGTACCGCCACAGCATACGTGATGGCGTCAGCAACAGCCCTGCCGGTCTTCTCGTTGCGTACACGAAGACCGATCACGACCCAGATGATAACGACAAGGACAGCAACGGCAGAAACTACTGGCACAAACCAGCTGGCCACTTTGTTGGCTAGGTCTTGAATCTTGGGCTTCGAATTGGTGGCCTCCTCGACCATCTGTGCAATATCTGTGACCGTGTTCTTGCCGGGGAGACGAGTGAGCTGGGCGGTGATGACCCCGTCGCCGTTGACCGTTCCAGCAATGACGTAGTCTCCCGATTGCTTGGGGACAGGGATTGACTCGCCTGTCAGCATCGACTCATCGACCTCGCTGTGGCCTGAGAGCACAAACCCGTCCGTCACCACACGGCTGTGCGGCGGAATCTTGAATGTGTCGCCGTACTGAAGAAGACGGGCATCAATCTCAAGGTCCTTGCCTTCTTCCACCAATACTGCATTGCTGGACTGCAGAGATCGCATGGACACAGCCCCAACAGCCTTGACCCTGGCATATGTTGCAATCAGACGGCCGAGAAGGATCAAGGTAATGAGCAGGGTACTGGTCTCGAAGAACTCCTTTGTTTCCAGCGGTTTGTTGGCCATGCGAAAACCAAAGGCAACAATCGAGTATAGATATGCTGCTGTGATGCTTATGACGACTAGCATGTCCATCTCGAGAACATGACTGAAAACAAGAGCGGAGAGCGCTGGTTGGTAAAACTCGGGTACCGCGATGAACTGCACGAGCGTTGCCAGGACGATCGACACATAGGCTCTGGTCTTGTCGTCAACGAGGTTGTCGCCCCATGCAAGTACCACGACCGGGATGGTCAATACAGCGGCCAAACAAGTCTTCAGTAGCTGGTCGAATAATCTTTTGCGCCCACTCGCCAAAGACGGGTCGGCCTGAGGTGGCGCGAGACCCTCCGTGCGATCGTGAATCTTGTCAAACAAATCGCGGGCGCCGATAAAACTTGGATCATACGACAGCCTCACGGTTTTCTTGTCGAGGATCATGGCATCCATGATTCCATCCGTTGGCTCGTCGACGAAGGCTCTTGCGGCAAGTCCCGAGGCCAATACATCGAGGTGAAAGTCCCCGCCTGCCAGTCGGGTTATCTGAAAACCAGTCGAACCCTCAGCAGCTTTGATGACGTCCTTGGCTTTGTTGACAGATAAGTCGACACTGAAGTCGGCGTTGCTCATGACGAAATTGACGCGTACTTCAGAGACACCCGGAGTAGCCTTGAGAATTCGCGTCAATTTGTCGCCGCAGCCTGAACAAGTCATGCCGTTGACGCTGACGGCGACCATCTCGATACCAGAGCACTCCTCGAGATCCTTCTGCTTCTCCCGGGATCCGCGGAGATCAGGGGGCGAGGCCCTGGCTGCGACATTTGGTGCGTTTGCTCTTTGTTTTTGAGTAGTGCAGCAGCTAGACTCGTTCACCTTCGCGGTGGTGATGGGCAAGTCATCGGTTTTGCTTCCGCATTGCGACTTGGCCTGCGGCTCCTGTCGGAGCGTTCTGCTCGTCTTGGAAGTCGATACACCGCTGGAGCAGGTCACCTTGTTTTTGGCCTGAGGAGCAGCCGCCCTACGAGCAGCACAGCAGGAGGTCTGGGTGAGGCCACTGTTCAAGATGCTGCGGCAGATGCATCGGGCTTGTTCGATGTATGCTTCGTAGCGGCTCATTGCGCTCTGGAGATGGGATGTACAAGCGGAGTTAAGGTGTTGGCCGTCTTTGTCGTGGGCATGGTGGTGGCCTTCGGCTTCTACACAGCTCATATTAGCACAAAGCACATCAACGGGACGTAATGTGTTAGGCACTTGGCTCTCAGTGTGGAGGACTCTTACCGTTGTGATCGATATCCTCGTCGCAAGCCTTCTCGCACTCCATGGCCGCGACGGCCCAAATGCATTTTTCTGCACAGCCTACAGTCAGCTCGTGATCCATCTGTGAAAGCCACGTAGCTCTCCAAACCCATTCAATCTGTGGAATTGCGCGGGCAAGGACATACCGTCACACTTTTCCTCGTCTTCGCAGCAAGTGGTTGCATCGGAGCTGATGCTGGGCGAGCGGTTCTCGTTGCCGCAAGCATCTTTCTCGCCGCCACAGCAGCCTGCGGAAGCCTTTGTCTGACTTTCGCAGGTGTTTGCCTGAGCCTTCTTATCACAGCATCCATCACTGCAAGAAGCAGCTGGTTTTTCTGTCGAACAAGCACCATTTTCGTCGGCGCAGCAGGCGTCCTCACATGATTTGGCGGTTTCTTCGCTGAGGTTCTTGTTCTTGGGCTGATCGCCACAGCAAGCGTCTTTGCAGGCGTCAGGGGCTGTTTTGACGGGAGCGACCTCCTTCGGTTCAACAGAACAGCAATTGTCCTTGCAGATATCCGAAATTGTTTTATCGAGACTGGTTTCCTTTGAATCAGAGCAGCAACCGTCTCGGCAGGCATTAGGGACTATGTTAACGGGAACAACCTCCTTCGACTCAACAGAACAGCAACCATCCTTGCAGTCGGAGGGAGCCGTTTTATCAAGGCTGGCCTCCCTTGGATCAGAGCAACAGGCGTCTTTACAGGCGTCAGGGGTTGGTTGGACGAATCCGACCTCCTTAGGCTGATCACCACAGCAGCCGTCTTTGCAGGCGTCAAGGGCTGTTTTGACGGGACCGGCCTCCCTGGATTCAACAGAACAGCAGCCGTCCTTGCAGCCATCAGAAACCGGTTTATCGAGACTGGTTTCCTTTGAGTCAGAGCAGCAATCGTCTTGGCAGGCGTTGAGATTTGGTTTAGTAGGTTTATTGCCACAGCAGGAACCGCCTTCCTTGCAGTCGTTGTCCTTGTCGTCGACCTCCGAGGTCAGAGAAGAAGAACACGACTTGGCGGGATCTGCACCAGGCCCAGTGTCAGTGGTGCCAAAGCAGCCAGTGCTGGCTGCAACAACGGCAGGAGACGAGTCTCCACGAGGGGCGATGTTATCGCCTGAGCAGCACCCGGAACCCATTGTGTAGTTAGGGTCCGTAGTAGTGTCGGAGCTCAGGCTAATAAATGCGTGTAATTGTGTTGATGATTCGTATTTTGAAAGGATTTGAGGGAAGCAACGAAAGATGGTAACCGAAGAGAGAGAGCAGAGAGAGAGAGAGAGAGACAGAGAGAGAAAGAGGAAAAGTGCAGTGGATGGACACACTTATGCAAACTCGCCTGGCGTGGTGGCTGTTGCTTCCCTCTCCGAATTTCAAGCTCCGAAACCGAACGCCGACAACCGGGTGGCTCTTTCCCAACACTTACTTTTCTGGCTTTTGCAGCCCCCGATTCGCAGGGTCCTATGGCTTTACTCTTCCAGACCGGGGGCGGCCCCATCGGCTCCATTTCAGCTGCAGCGGTGCAGCGGCAGCCCCATCACAAAGGCCTGACACGTCCCCGTGTGTGTGTGTGTGCGCGTGCGTGCGTCCTACGTATGGCTTCCCTTTGGTATCACCTCTGCCCTCTTCGGATCGGACTCAACATGCCCCGCCCCAGCAAAAGAACGGCCATCGGCAGGAGGGCATCGCATCTGAACCGTGTGTAACTTGCCCTGTCCCGAATGGGGAGCCAAAATGCAACGGTGGCAACGGCGTCTTTAAACGGGCCTGAAACTCGTCTTTTCGGCCTTAATGCAATTTCCCGAGCGGCGGGTTGAATTCACCGACGCGGCCGGGTGGACCTCCGCCATTGGACCTCCGATCCGGCCCCACTTGAATTCACCGAGCGATGACCATTTGCGCGCATGGCTCGGGGAAAGGCAGGGCGGAATGACCTATACCAAGTGTCCTTATACGCCATTCATCTGCACAATGCAGAGATACATGTAACATAACGATGCTTCTTGCACACCGCACATGATCGCTGCATCGCGGGCCACGGCATGAGTCGATGCGTACAGCTGCGCCCCCCGCCATTCATGTACAGGTGCCAGTACCAAAGGTCCCCCAAGGAATTGCCCTTACAGCCTTACAGGTCCCATGTGAGTTGGTTTGTCAAAACCACGTACAGCAAGGTAAACTCAACTCAAAAGTACCGCGAAAATATGCTCAGAAAGCCAAAGCTCTTGGCCTCAAGGGCGGCATCCATCAATTACCTCGCATGCGAGCGGAACAACAGGGCGTCACCGACCCAGCCTCTATCGGATTTATGTACAGTGGGGAAAGTGGCTCCAACGAGAGAGCTGTCTCCCAGACACTCATGGTATCACAAAAATTCCCTTCGTCCCCCAAATCTCCTTTCTTCTAAAAGGCCATCCCAACGCTGGGACGCCGGAGCGTCTTGGCGCCTCGCTCCTTGCCAAAGGTGCTGACGCGCTCGAGTGGCACCTCCTCGTGCTGTTTCGTCAACGGCGTGCTGCCAGGCGACCAAGTCGTCGTGGGCGCCGTCTGGCCCTCATCTTCGGACGTCCACGTCGAGACCGTCGCGGTGCTGTCAAAGCTTCGCCTGCCTCCTGCACCCTCTGGGGGCGACACGCACTGGTAGAACCCTTCGCGGCCCTTGACAGGTCGTGGCAGGTTCGTAACAGAGTCGAAGCTCATGTCGCGCGAGTGCTCAGCGGCAGCGGCCCCGCCAGGGAAGAGCCAGCTGGATACGCGAGAGAATGACTTCTTCTTGCGCAGAGGGGGGCGTAGCACCAGGGGCAGGGGCGGCGGTGGCTGGTGTTCTGGACCCTCGCGGCTCGGGGGTGGGGTGATGAAGGCCGCAGAGGCTTCGGCGAACGTCTTAGCACGACGGGGGATGCGCACAGGCAACTGCGAAGGCGCGGTACGAGGGCGCTCCTGGCTCAGCCGCTCGGAGAACGAGGGCGCGGCCGGTGGCAGGGCTGGAACGGAGGGCATCGGCTCCAGTTCTGATGGGGCGGGCCGTTAGCAGTTGTGCGGGTTGGAGTGAGATGATTCTCATGCAAATAAATCTTACCAGTGGGCGCCATGGAGTGAGCAGTCGAGGGCCGACTGCTAGCGGCGTAAAGACTCTGACGCTCAATGGCATTGTCGATCTCCCTCTGAAGCTTTTCAACCTCGTTCATGGCACTAGCAATGCGCACCTTCATCTCGGCAACGTTGGGTGCTGTGTAGGCCCGGGCTCTCGACTTTGGTGGTACCCTTGGTGGCGACTCTTCATAAGAGGTTTGCGGTGACGCCGTTGGTTTGCGGGGGATGTGAAACGACATAGAGGTGTAACTTAGTTGACGGTTCAAAGTGAAGTCGTCGACGCGGCTTTCCGGCAGCCGGGCCGCCGACGGCGCGGTGATGATGCTGGGATACTCAAAGTGCGGCAGGATGGGCGAGAGCTCATTGTGCGGCATGTAAATGCTCAGCTCAATCGGGCGGAAAGATGGCGGCAAAGGCGGCCGTCTAGATACGCTCTGCATGCGGCTGTACTGGGGAAATTGAAAAGATTCTGAATGGAGGTGGCGAAAGTTGGACGGGGCGGATATTTGCGGCCGGCGCGGTGCTGTGTTGGAGGAGGATCGTAGCCGTCTTCTCACAGAGAGACTGGCGCGGACGGATGATGCAAAGCTCTTCTTCGAGGCATGTCCCTTTTCTGATGATGTAGCGCTACCTGATCGGTGAGGCTCCTGTCCTCGACCGGCGTACGGCCTCGGCACGGGCAAAGGCTGGTCGCGTAGCACCCTCATCGATCTCTTCTCTGCCATTACTTCTGGGTGGGTCAACATGCGTTCACTTTCCGTCGGCATGGCTCTCGGGCGACACAATACGCAATGCGTCGTCGGATCCGTGTTCTGAGACTCACTTTGATCAGGCTTATCATCCAGACAGCCAGAAAGAGGTGCGCAGAGTTGAGAGACAGAAGAGCGCCATGTTGCGTAGGCTCCCTCCAGCATGCCACTCAAGCCCTTCATAACTGCTGGCAAGGTGTCGACATCCACATGCCTGGCTCTTTCTTCTGCAAGCTAAGAACACACGAACGAGAGAGGCGAAAACTGGAGCTGGTAGGGCGGGCAACAAATAACGAAAGACGGCCAGCGATCTGACGAACAGAATGAGAGAACCAGGGAACAGCTCAGGTGCCTAGACCCAGCAGCGGCGACGCGGCAGGAAATGCGAGACGGCAAGTAATTAAGAGTCAAGGCGACGCCGAAGACGAGTGCCCACTCGGGCTCATGTTGGATTCCCATTTCGACCTCACATCAGCGGCTTCATAGGCCAAGCTGAGAAAAGACGGTCGTGGGAGTTCGTCGTAGGGGTGCGCAGAGAGGCATATGATAGGCCGTGATGCAGCGGCCGCGGGCCAGTCGGCGCTTAGGATTGCAGAGTGTGGTCGGATTCGAATGGCTGGCGCTACACCATCAGATGGCCAGCCCCACCATGCCGACCCAGTATTGCCAGTCGTGTAAGATGCGGGTGATGGCTCAGCGAGTCGATGTCTTAGAATGCCTTGGTCTGGTCACTCGAAGCCACCAAGTCGCTGCCACAAGTCTCCGCGAAGGGGGTCGCGTGCGTGATTTAGATTGGGCGTCTGGCGAGAAGAGGGTTCCCCTTTGATCTCGACATGGATCCCATCCTGGAAGCCGTCACAACAAACAGCTCCCAGGAGCTCGTCCTGTAGAGCACGGCATGGCCTAAAACGTGCAACGTTGTCAGGAATTCCAGGACGCAGAGCCAATCCCCTGGCTGCTCCGAGACGCGGGAGACGTGCCCAGCGCGGCCGCGACCGTGACAGGGGTCCGCCGCCTCAATTTGCCGTGTTGTTCGGATCTGTCATCGCAAAACACGACCTGATGCTACACTCGGCGCCGGATCTGTTGTGCGCAGAAAAGCTGACTTGGCCGAACGTGAGAGGATGATGCATCAAAAGAAAAGGTGAGTGTGGATGCAGGGCATCGGCAAAACATTGTGGGAAGCCTAATGAGCAAGCAAAAGCCAGGTGCCGTTCTCCGGTAGGACAACAACGGCGCAGGCGGCGACGAAGTCAGAGAAGGCGAAGCCTTTGGTGTGGCCCCCTGTCTCTGCCTCTCCCTAATAATATCATCATGACGAGCCTTGATTGCTCGAGTCAAGGCTGGGTGCCCTCCGCAGGTAAGATAGGTACGTCAAGGTGGCTGAGAAGCCTTCTCTCACAGGCTTCGAGAAGCGGCTGATCGACCACGGATCGTCGAGAGCGATGGGCTTCCATCATCATCTGCCCATGGGGCTGAAGCTGAAGGTGTAGGGTCGGGATACAACCGATCTGGGAACTGACGATGGAAGCGGGCTGCGGCGGGCTTGGGTGCATTCAAGTGCATTCAGCTCGGGTGACGACCAGTGAGGGGTAGCACCCTCGCCATCACGTGCACAATCAAGTTACCTCAGCAGCCTCGAATCAAGAACGGGCCCACTTCGGCAAAAGTCGTTGTATCGGCGGAAGCTCTGGTTCCTGGCATGGAAGGTGGCTCCAGAAATTTTGGTGGTTGATGAAGAGAACACCTGGCTGTCTGAGTTCTGAGTGACGTACCTTTTTATTAGTACCCCAATCTGTCGAGGGACACGCACCAGAAGGGAATCACACCAGCAATCCGACCACCTGTCAAGTCGACCGACGCTGGGTCTCACGCTTTCTCTTGCAAGCTCATCCTTCCCTTTCCCTTTTTTGAGCACTCGCGTCAGCTATTCAGTGACCACCGTCAATCTCCGCCGACCAAGCAACCTCACGAACCGTCACCATGTCGATGCCAGGCCCGCCGCCGCCAGGCCAAGGTATTCCCTTGCAGCCTGGCCAGATGCCTTCTCCCGAGCAGATCCAAGCCATGCGAAGGCAGCTTGAGGCCGACGCGCAAAAGGCCGGCATGACCGTTCCCGAATTCGTCGACAAGCTGAGGGAGCAGGCCCAGGCGCAGAGGATGGCCGCTGCACAGAGGGCACACAGCAGGGAGGCCAGGAGGCCAGCCGGCAGCTGGCAGGCGCACCCCCATCAGCAGCATGTCCGCCTGTCTCGCCCCGGACCTCCTCCTGGAGCCCGTCCCGGTGCCGCTCAACCCATCACGCCCGGCCCACCAAACCCCGCGGCTCTGGCGCTCGCTACCTTCCTGCGCGGCCAGGAGCTGAAGCCGCGTACCTGCATTCTCAACGGCGAGCGCAAGGACATGTTCAAGGGTTCGTTTTCTCCCACTCCTCATATTGCCTCGACCCATTCTGACCCAGTCCCAGTCAAGCGTGCGCTGAGGGCGCTGCAGTCGCCCGCGTATGAGAAGGCCCGCAAGAAGAACCCCCTTCTGCCCGAGATCACCGACCGTGCCTCCCTCGAGAACACCTTTAAACTCCTGCCCATGTCGATGCTTGCGCTTCGCGTCAGCAAGACGGACGCCCATGAGGGCCACGATCACAAGAAACCCAAGCGCGTCAAGGGCCTCTGGACCGTCAAGATTGAGCCTCAGCAAGAGGCCAAGGAAGAGATGTACTACGTCTGGTTCTACGAGGGCAGCCAGGTCATGCGCAAGGTCTATGCTGCCATTGCCCTGCTCGTCATCTTCCTGATCGTCTGCTACCCACTGTGGCCCCTCAAGCTGCGCCAGGGCGTCTACTACCTCAGCTGGGGTTTCCTGTGTCTGCTTGGCCTCTTCTTCGTCATGGCCATCTTCCGTGTCATTCTCTTCTGCATCACATACTTTGTCGCATCACCTGGCCTCTGGCTGTTCCCGAACCTGTGGGAGGATGTGTCCTTCATGGACAGCTTCAGGCCAGTGTGGGCTTGGCACGAGGTGAGTTTGTCGTGCTCGACAATCGCTTAAGGATCATCCGCTAACAGGTATTCCCAACAGACTGCCAAGAAGGGAAAGAAGAAGAAGTCCTCCAGCGCTGCTCACGGCGGCAGCGGCAATGCTGGTGGCGCCTTCGCCGCCGCGACTGGTCAGCCCGCGCCCGCATCAGCCGTCACGACCGCGACCGACACGCAATTGGCGGCACAGCAACCTCAGCAGCGCGCCGGCTACAGCGCACCACAGGTGGAGGAGCTGGAGGATGACGAGGAGTAAAGGGGAGCGGGCTTTGTACAGTAGAGCAAAAGCATGGCGACGGACGGGAGGCGAGGGAATCTGTGTTCCACGGAGCATTTCTTTCTCTCGACATCTGCGAGGAGGGAGTTTGGCGTTTGTCCAACATGGTTTGTCAGACTTTCGATGCTCTGGCACACCAGGTCATCGGAAAAGGATACGGGTGCCAGTTTACAGATCGCGTTATACATGACCAGTGACCAGTGTGCTGCCATGGCCATGTCTATTATTCGAAGTGCACATGATGTCGCTCTTCCCAGGCTTATGTGAGACAAAGAGCACATAGCAACATGATGCTGTTTCGGCGTCGTTCGCAAAGTACGTACACATGCAGGGCATGGAGCTTGCCTTTCGTTCATATGGGCGGTATAGTAGGGAATGTGGCATAGAAGTCGGGCCGCGGTCGTGCACAGCTCAGATGCGGGTCCAAGCTTCCTCATACCACGCGGTTCATGGCTCCTACCTGCTCACCACTGGAACTGCGTGTTGGGATTTCACCTCAGGAATCATCATATCTGTCAAATCTCAACGGAGAACCTGTCCATCATCTAGAGCAGTGTACGACGCTGTTTCATCTCATAATTCTAAAGACAATTGAGGTCGGTTTGTCACTGACAGCTTCTCAAATATTCCTGTCGCGAGAACGCAGCTCAGAAGACCTTTCGTCGCACCCATCCACGAATAAGCTTGGTTAGCAGCACTCCCAGAGGATCCTCATGAGGTGAGTCCTTCATCAATTGAACCCTATTGCCCATCCATCTTCTTTTCGACCCTTACTTCCTTCAAACGATTGAGACACAGATGGTCATTTGAATGGTTCACGCTTCTTGTCGTGGCCGACGTAAGGCCAACTCATCCGAACCAAGGCCGATCCCAGCGTTCCTTTTCAATATCCTGTGCGACCCTTATACCAGCCTAGCACCATCCTCTTCGTGTGACATTCGCTGACAACCAAAAGATGGACTCAGCGGAGAGCATAATAGCGGAGCAAGCTCCAGCACACACCGTTAACGGCGGTGGCGCTGACCTCCCCGTTGCGCCGGAGAAGGTGAACGGACATAGTGAGCCGGTCGTCAAGCCTCCATTCTCATGGCTGTGAGTGTGTCCGCGCTAGTCAGTCAAGCCGTCCACTGACATCAGAAGCCAACCTCACGTTCAATTCGTTGTCATCCTGGTCGGATCCGACGAGATTCCGTTCGCCCTTCACCTGGATTTCATATGTGCTAGGTCAAAGTACTTCGAACAAAAGCTCCTTTCAACGCAGGACGAAAAGCCGTTCGAGCCCATCGTACGATTGCCCAACACGACGCCAGAAGTCTTCGGCTTCGCCCAAAATTTTCTCTACACCGGTCATGTCATCTCGGTGTCAGGCGAGACGCCCTCGTACGAGGTACTCATCGGCGTCTGGAAGCTTGGCCACATGCTGGATATCGATGGCCTCTGCGACAAGGCATTGGCCGCCATGTTGGATTGTAGGCGCATCACGAAGCACATTCCCGCGACGCCACTGCTCATCCAGGTCTGGGAGGATACCCCGGAAGGCTCGTCGATCCGCAAGCTGCTGCTCTCGTGGGCGGCCGAGTACATGAGGGCATCCGAAACACGGGCCGAGTTTGCCAAGTCCCTGCCGCAAGAGGTCCTCAGCGAGCTTGTCATCATCATGAGCTCGCTCGAGTCTGCACCTCCTCCAGCTCCGGAGCCCTCGCCGGATACAGCGCAGCCGGCGTCGGCACCGGGCACTGCGCCCCGGAAGAGTGTACATTACCTTGAGGACGACAGCGACGATGAGCGTGCACGCGGGGCGAAGAAGTCTCGTCGTGTGTCTGCCGTGGCACCAGCCGTGGCCAACACGCCTCCCGCTTCGATGGAACGTAAGCCCCCCACGGTTCGCAAGCCTGTCAAGGCCGCTCTGCCAAAGCGACGGTCCAGCGCCGCTGTGGCGATAGCAGACGGCGATATCAGTACGGAGAGAAAGGTCGAGTTTTGTGCAGATCTTCTGGAAAGGATGCTTTCTGGGCCAGGTACATACTCTCGTATTCGCGCGGCTAGGAGAAGCTCGTCACTAACCATATGCCAGGCTTTTGGACCCGGCTTGTTGGCCCTTTCAAGGATCCTGTTGATCCTGAGAAGGACCACGTGCCAGACTACTTTGAGAAGGTCAAGAAACCGATGGATCTCGCAACGGTCAAGCTCAAGATGGACCGACGAGAATACACCAACGAGAATGAGTTTGCAGCGGACGTGCGGCTAATCTTTGAGAACTGTTACACATACTGGAACAGAACCGACCCCATGTGGGCAGCTTGCGAGAAGTTCCAGAAGACGTTTGAGGATAAGTACAGCCAGATGACCAAGACTATCACCAAGCTCATGCGGGAGCCTGCCGACTGAAGAATGAACTGTTGGCACACTGATTGCGTATTGTCGCGGGTGCGAGGGCTTGTCTTGTTCGGTGCCTGAAAGGCGAAGGATTCCAAATGGCTTTACACTTTCTTCCTTTTTCTTTCCTCAACTTTGGCTTCAAAGTGTACCATCAACTAACTGACTGTATTCCTACCAAGTATACCCAGATCGATACGACGTCGAATGTACTTGTAGAGCCTGGTTGCGGTTTAGCAGTTTGCGAAATTAATGTGTTGCTGATTTCCGAACCGAACCACACGGTTCTTTCCACCCGGATTGACTGACGGAACTGTGAAGCGAGTGGCCTCAGGGCCAGAGGTCCTGAGGTCCTGAGGCAGTTCTGCGCTCGGGATGCATGGTGACAACGGCCCGTTTCAAGCTCCTTGCGCAAGCAAGCTAAGGTGTTTCTCCAGGGCGTTCAGGGCGACCGTAGTGTCTCAGCGATCGCTCTCAACACCCATTCGCAGTTGTCACGACCAAGGGTCACAGCATATTCGTCGGAGGGAGGCAGCGGAGGGCTCCCCACTTGTGTTACATTTGTTCGGCACACGACCGGCGGTTGATTGCCGTACAGCACGGCACAAACGGACGCAGGGCTCGGGGGTGATGAGACTGAGACCAGATGTCTGCCGTCCTATAAGTACCAACTCGGTGGAGCAGCCTCTAATTATTGTCATCAGTCTCAGCGATTGTTGACTCGTGGGAGGAATGACGAGGTGAACCAGTTGAGGGCCGTATGGGCTTGCAAGAATTTTCTTCTTCCCTTCGTGGAGGCATGAAAACGCGATCGCGAGATCAAAAGGCTCGTGGCTTCATTCGCGCCGTGGGGATCGTGGGGCCAGTAGTCGAGGGAGCGTGATGGTACTCATGCCCTCGAGACCTGAAACGCGGCAGCGCGACGGTGCTGGTCCTTGTTCTTTGATTCCCCATTGGTCAAAAGGAGAAGGAGGAACGACTGGCCTTGTACGCTGCAGACGCTGCAAGGTACCCGCTGGTCCGTGCTTCATGCGGCAGATAACAGCAGCCAGTCAGAGCGCATGACCCTAGTCGTGCTTGCAGGACTTCATCTCCTAAGATTGGTCCTGGCGAGACTGCTCATTTCCCCTTATCCCGGACATGATGGGGACGTGGCGACTAAGAGGTCTGGATTCGTTTCTTTTCGGTTTCGGCCCCCCGGCCTTCCCCCTCGAACTGTTGTCAAGTCAATGAAGTCAGTGCCCAGTGGACGACGATGACGATACTTGTGCTGGCCGGCGCTTGGGAGGGGCGGATCTGCAGGTTGCGTTGGATGTGATGGAGTGAGCGACGCTGCTGCTGATGTTCTATTTGGGTAACAACCATGGCACAGCTTGACATGGTGATGGATGAAGGGAAGGAGAGGCAAGTCTGACTGCCAACTCAGCAACCACGTTGTCGCACAGCACTTGCCCAACGCACTGGCAAGGTGAGGCGTCTGACCCAGAAGGAGGAGGCCAGGTGGTCCCCTTCCCCTGGCCAGTGTTTCGGTACAATCCACGGTTGTCGTGACCCTCACCTCACTGCGCTTGTTGGTCGCTACTACCTCTCGCTGATGAGTCCTGCCCAAGGGAGAAGGCCAGGCCGGCCGAGCTTGCCTGCGATTGTCTCGCCCATCAGACTATCAGACGGGACAGCGCGGCAACACAGCAATCTGGAAGTTGCTGCCGCGATTCTGACCACTCTCAGGGCGAGCGACAAGGAAAGGACAGGCAAAGACAGGGAAGGTGCCAAGTCTCGCCAGAACCCATGTCAAATTACAGAGGCGATCCTTTCCAGCACATGGGCAGCACGGGCAACATGGGCAACATGGGCAGCGTGGGCAGCGTGGGTGTGGGCGAAGCGCACTGCCCCTTCCCTGAGCCCGTGCTCGCCCATTTTCCCTCTTCACTGCCCAAAACCCCAGCACTGGGCCCGAACCCCCTCGTCTGTTCTCCGTTTCCACCTCCTGTCACCCCCATCGTCGTCAAACCTCAGGTCCCTAGGCTTTTTCAGCCCAGTCATTCTTTTTTCCCGCGACAGCAAACAGAGCTCATTTTTGGCTCATTCCTCTCATTAAACAACGCCAGAAACGACACGCTCTTTGAGAATCTCTACGCCGTCAGTCTTTCGCTTTCGCCCTCACCTACGACCTCATCGAGATACACCGTCCAAAATCACGCTCATCACCCTACACCATCACAATGCAGTACTCTCTGCATCTCTGAACCGTCCTGGTCCTCGCCACCCTCGCTGCCGCCCAGGAGTTCATCACCTTCACCCGCGCCAGCCAGTCCACTCGCGACTTTGGTCTCCTGCGCCGCCAATCTGATGGGTACCAGCCCGAGGACGAGGTCTGCGCCGGCGAAGGCAGCACTTGCGCCGAGGCTTGCGGCACCGGCTACCTTCAGTGCAGCTCCTCCGACTCTTCCGTCCACTGCTACAACCCGGCGGCCAACGAGTCTTGCTGCTCCACCGGCACTGGCAGTAAGTTCTTGTCAACGTGCTCCGTCGCGCGTGCTGTTCACTAACACCCTCTCAAGGCTCTTGCTTGGGTAATTTCTACTGCACCCACGACACCCAGGTCGAGACCTGGTGCTGCCCCAACGGTCTCAACCTCAAGGAGTGCGCCATCAAGTTTGGTGTCACCGGCGCCCTGACTTCCGACCTGCCCAAGGCCACCTCTACCTCCTCTGCCTACAAGCTTCCCTCCACTACCACCACGAGCACCTCTTCCGTCATCGTCGAGACCACGTCCGCCCCTGTCATCGAGTCGAGCACCGTCGCTTCCATCAACAGCACGACCCATGTGCCTGTCACCTCGAGTGCGGTGCCCACTAGCCGCAGCACCTTGATCGCGGCTGCCAACACCACCTCTACTCGCGCCTCGTCCACCTTCCACTCTGCCGCGCCCACCGTCCTCGAGACGACCGCTGCGGCTGCCCCCTCGCCCAGCCAAGTCAACCAGGACTCTGCCGCGTTGGCCAACGGCCCCGCCAGCCTGGCCCTTGTTGCCAGCATGGCCTTCCTCTTCGCCCTCTTTTGATCATTGTCCGCTCATATCACTTCGGAACGTTGGGTGACCAACGTGTCACGACTGATGAGTCTGACGATAAGGAAAGGCGCTGGCGTGATGGGCACACAACACATGAAAAATTACGTGCATTGTTGCGATGTTGTTTGTTCGGCCTTTTGTTTGAACCACCTATGATTTCCTCCAACATGTGGAGCGACAACTTTTACGACATCCTGTTTCTGCGATAGCACTGGTACTACAGCTTGTACGGCAGGGCATAGGAGGAGGGGATTTGGAGAAGAGGTGGTTGGATTGGAGCTTTTTTGTTTTCCGTGCGCATATACCTTGGGACGCGATGTTGTACCTACGATTACGATTCCCCCCCGGTGAGGCTGTTCCTCGCCCGTACCTATTACCCCTTAATACTTCTCGCCCTGGTAAAGAATAACATCACGGCATTGCACACATTCAAGTGTCGTTCCCTTATGCTTCTAGTCGTGTCTTGGTGGACCCTACAATCCGGATCAGCAGAACTGTCAGGCGAGGCTCCACATTCCAGAAGGCGTGCGTGTTGGCATTCACCCCTCTGAGGCATGAACTCTACACGCCAGTTTCTATTCCACATTCATTCCGGCCACTTGGGGCTGCCTGTTTACAAATGATCAGCCACGACAGTTCTAGCCGGCGCTTCAACACGCGGAAGGCGTCAGACTGTGTGTACGTCACAGAACCCAACGAAGCATGCGCTTTGTCCAACTGGAGTCCCTCCGTGACATTCCCACACCTGACGTGACCTTGGGATTGACGTTAGTTTTGCTCCACGTTACATTCTCATTTCAACCCCGTCTGCTGCTCCTGTTAGACGGAGGCTTCACTCTCCCGTGGGTCGTGTTCGGTTCCTTATCGCTCTCGCAACGCTTCCATCGCGTATGACACTTGTCTTGATCGTGCCTCATCTCCCATCGAGTGGCTTTTGGAAATGGCTCGGGAATTGAAGGCCATATAGGGGATCAAGACTCCGAGGAACGCACGGCTCCTTCGCCTGTGGATGAAATGATGCCTAGTCGTGACCGGCCTGCTCAGCAGACGGTGAGCGGATGGATCTAGGCCGGTCTTTAAACAACATGACGAGAAGCTTGCTAGACCTCGAAGCTGTGTTTCCGTCAGCTAGAGAGCACAGGTGTCGGCAAGCAGTCTCGTTGGTGAGCTTGGGGCTGCGGCGATCTGGCTCACTGCCTTGCCTTCAACCTTCTTTTTAGGGTTCAGCGCCATGGGGTGAGCCGGTTCCCACGGTATTCGCAGTAGATAGCGCAGTCATTTTGCCGCGTTATCACCGCCGAGGCGTGGCTACTATCAGGTGTTTGGATGTTGGCATTGTCCGTTGTTGGGATGGTGAAGATCAGAGGTCTCCAATGCGAGACATGACACTAAAGTGATAGATAGGTATATTCACATCACTCATGAGAGCATGTGCAAGTATTAATATGAGTGCTACCCAATTTGTGAAGTCGATGAAACGACTGCCGAGATGTCGACCACAATTTGCTACAAAGTCCTAGAGCAGGTGCAAATGGCATGGATGAAGTCTGCGCGCCGAAAAGCTTTATCGCCGCGGGTTCCGCGTTAGTTGTTTGAACGAAACTTTGAGATAGAGGCCTGAGCTTGACAGGCGAACGGCATTTGGCTTGGCCGCCTTATACGCCACCCAAGTTCGGCTTCGGCGTAGGGTCATCCACGGTGGAAAAGGTTTTCAGTAACAAGGTGGAAGACGGCGAATGACATTATACGCCAGTGGCAATGGTGCGCTTTTTGATTTACATAAATGCCTTCGCGATGATGAATTGGTGGTCAGAGAAGTGGCTGACGCCTGGCGTTGACGTCCCCTCGATGCCTGGTTGCAAACTGCCGAAGTCTAATGACAAAAAGGAAAAGCTAGAGATATCGAGGACTGAATGATTTATAAAAGATACAGGCTCAGCGTCTTTTCATCGACTGTCTCTCTAGCCCTGGGAGCGCACACTGGGCATCGCAGGATTGAGTGGTTCACTTACACATGTTTGCCAAGAACCCGCCGGGAAAAAGGCATCTACCCAATCACATGCCTGGGTGAGAGCAACGACATCCAGAATGAACGACTCTGAGGATGCAGTTCACTATCGTGAAGTCGACCTCAGCCGTATAGAAGCACCGTCGACGCATAAGACATACATCATCTGCGCCTTTGCTGCCTTTGGCGGCATTTGTTTCGGGTACCAAACGGCTGTCATGTCCGGGCTCCTCGGCACCCCCTACTTCATCGAGCTGTACACCAATGTCGATTTCGATTATGCAACCTATGCGCCCGTTGACAAGAAGACGACCGAGTTCGGCCTTACCGCCAGCCACAAGGCGCTCATGACCAGCATTCTGGCTTGTGGTGTCTTGGTTGGAGCTCTCGTGGCTGGCGACATGGCAGATACCTTCGGACGGCGAAAGAATGTCATCCTCGGGAGCCTGATTCTCTGCGTTGGAAATGCCCTGCAGATGTGCGCCGAACACCATGTTGTATTGTTCGTGCTGGGGAGGCTGATCGCCGGCCTTGGCCTTGGCTTCATCTCGGCCGTCATTGTCATGTACATCTCGGAGATTGCCCCTAAGCGGTGTCGAGGGGCATTTATAGCCGCGTATCAGTTTTGTATCAGCTTGGGGGTTCTGCTGGCCAACTCGGCCGTGTACTCGGCCGAGGGTCGAGACGATAGTGGCGCCTATAGGATTCCGATAGGCGTCCAGTTCTTGTGGGCTATGATCCTAGGCATTGGCCTCGCCGTGTTGCGTAAAGTCCCTCCCCTCCCCCCTTTTTCTTTTGCACGGAAAGAAAACCATTAACGTTGGCAGCCGAATCGCCTCGATACTTGATTAAGAATGGTCAGATTTCGGAAGCCAAGAGGGCTTTGGCTCGCGTCCGGGGACAACCTATCGACTCTGAATGTGTACAAGATGAGATCGCCGAGCTAGTAGCCAGCCGCGAGTACGAGTTGTATCTCATCCCTCGCACCAGCTACATTGGCTCCTGGCTCCTGTGCTTCAAGGGTCCGATACGAAACGGCAGCAGTCCTGCTCGGCGCACGATACTCGGTATGTCCATCCAAATGATGCAGCAGCTGACGGGGATCAACTTTATATTCTACTTTGGCGTGACGTTCTTTCAGCAACTGGGCGCTGTCGACAATCCCTTTCTCATCGCGCTCATCTTCACGCTGGTCAACGTCTGCTCCACGCCCATCTCATTTTTCACCATAGACAGGTTCGGTCGGCGTCCTCTGCTCATCTACGGCGCCATCGGGATGATCATCATTCAATTCACGATTGCGTGCATCGGCATCACGGAGGGACGGCGCGATCAAAACAACCTCTTCGCTGTCAGGGCCATGATTGCCCTCATCTGCATGAACATATTCTGCTTCGCCATTACGTGGGGGCCAACCGCCTGGGTGGTAGTCGGCGAGTCGTTCTCCCTGCCCATGCGCTCGCGCGGCATCGGAATCTCGACGGCGTCAAACTGGTTCTGGAACTGCGTTATCGCCACGTGCACACCCTTTCTCGTCGGCGGGGACAAGGGCGAGGCGAACCTGGGGCCCAAGATCTTCTTCATTCTCGGCTCGACCTGCTGCCTCTCTCTTGCCTTTGCGTACTTTTTGGTGCCCGAGATGAAGGACTTGTCGCTGGAGCAGATCGAGATGATGATGGATGAGTCATCGCCTAGGTGCTCGCCGGCGTACAGAGTGCTCAAGGGGTTTACCCAGATGCGTGGCGACAGGGTGTTGCGCCAGATGCGGTCTGTTTCTGCTGATTGCAAGAGCAGCAAGTTGACGCCGCGATCTCATGTAGCCGAAGAAAGTGGTCGCTAATGGCTTGTCTGTAAGGTTCCAGCTTTTCTTTGGTGCGCGGCCGACGGGAGTCTGATGAGTCCTTGTATCATAAATATTCCCGTATGCATTTCAAGGCTGAGTGGTCGCCCCCTATCTTTGGTCTTTTGACATCCGGGACGGATGCGCCTTGATCATGCACTCACCATTTCGCCAAATGAGACCTCAAAGTGAAGTACTGGAAATAGACAGCCTGTTTCGGCAAATCAAGGCTTGCGAGTAAGCCAAAGAGGTTGTCTCGTCGATTCACGCAGCCAAGCAACACTTGTGAGTCGATTGAGCATCAAAGTGAAGGGTGCCCAGAGCGGCGCCTCTACGCTTTCAAGAAAAGGAATAAAGACGTGGCCAGTGCGACAGCCGATCAAAGCTCTGACCACGGATACGACATCACTTTCGAGCGTGTGCTGTAAGTATGTTGGAACCTTCATTG
The DNA here is from genome assembly GCF_000150825.1 of Verticillium alfalfae VaMs.102. Lineage (NCBI taxonomy): Eukaryota > Fungi > Ascomycota > Sordariomycetes > Glomerellales > Plectosphaerellaceae > Verticillium > Verticillium alfalfae. The sequence goes on from NW_003315038.1 coordinate 3,161,005, forward strand.
TGCCATTTCTTTGATGCAAACCTCCCATCGAAGTCTGCGATGATCGCAGCTCTCATGACATCTGTCTACATAGTGCACACCATGGGGACTATCGAACATCCAATTGGGGCGCTGGCGCAACGGTAGCGCGTCAGATTCCAGTTCTTTCTGGAGATTCCTGAAGGTTATCCGTTCGAATCGGGTGTGCCTCAATATGTTAACTTTTTTGCTCTTTTCCCTTTTGGGCAGGCCACCAAGCACTTGGAAGAATGAAATGACCTGTTAGAAGGCTCTACAGTAAGTGAGAGGCTTACTACATGACAGCGGGGCATGGGTGGGCGTCGATCTACTTGTAAATTGAGAGCTCTCTTATCTGGTGGGACATTTCTTTTGTCAATCGCTTGGCCACCTCTGCCTTTACGACGTGTGCAATCCGTTGTTTCGACCCTGGATTTTTGACCCGCTTCATTCACCCCCGCTTCAACGGACATGAGGGACCGGGTTTTGCCCTTTTCACCATCAAAGGGGCGCTGGCGCAACGGTAGCGCGTCAGATTCCAGTTCTTCTGGAGATTCCTGAAGGTTATCCGTTCGAATCGGGTGTGCCTCATTGCTTTTGCCGTTCCATGCATCATGCTTTGTACCCTTTTGCTCCTTCACGATGGTTGGAATTCGCTCATGATCCTGGCAGTGCGCTATGGGCGTGCAGAGTTGGGGGGCTGGCGCAACGGTAGCGCGGTAAGTGAAGGCCCTCACGTGGTGGTGGTTTAAGGCACGTTCTAATCCCCCCCAATAGTCAGATTCCAGTCATGGAGTGTCCTGAAGGTTATCCGTTCAAATCGGGTGTCCCTCATCTATCTTTTTGGTGATCTTGACTGCGGCCAGGGCGGGTCGCGCAGTAGTCTTTTTACGTTTGGGTGCTAACAAGTCCCGGTCCAAAGCTTCCTCTATCATCAAGCTTGGGAGTCAACAGAGGGTATCCAGAGAATTGTGGAGAAAACAGCTTGAGGGTGAGGTTGTGTTCTTTTCATGTTCCCCTCAGCCTGGAGTCGTTGAACGGAGCATCTGAGACCCGATCATGCGTCGTGCCCCTCATGCTGCGGATGCAATGTGGGGTTCGGCAGCCGTGGACATATGAAGGGCGTCTTCGACCCCTAATTCCGGCGTGAGTCACCTGGCGAGACGGCCGCGACTCACTGGACGGGGCATTGGTCTGCTAGCCTACGTGCGTGCCTAGGGACTTGATTCCTTACCTGAGGTGGTTGCGGGGACCTAAGGTACCTACCTAGGAAAGGTACCTTAGGTACCTAGGTAGATGGGCTGGGCAAGTTGGCCAGCAGGTGTCTTGGGTGATCTCCCTCCCCGAAAGGGTCCCTTGGCGTGGTACATCTCTCTCCTCTAGCTCCCGTCTGAGGAGGTACAGCCCGACGTCACTTGCCACTTACGGACGGCACACCAACACCTGCTCCCAAGCATTGAGAATCAAAACTTGACTCGGCGAGATGAAAATGCCAACGGGCCATCCATCAATTGACATGCTGCCGGGAGATGATAAAAGCCCCCATGGCCAGCATCTCCTCATTGTGCCACTTTATTGACCTCCAGATCGGCCGGCACCGATAAAAAGACGACGCTCGTTCGACAGCAAGCAACCCTTGCAGTACCGACAACCCTGAACCCCCAGCAGAGCATTCATCAGCAGCACCATGTTGACTTCAATTGCATCCGAATCCGTCGCCACCATCTTGTGCACCAGCAAGCAGACGCGCTTCGACATCAAGACGGTTGACTACCGCGAAGTAGGCTGGCCCGTCCTGCGAGGCTCGAAAACATACTGACACGCCCAGCTCGACATCGACGGACTCTGCATCACCGTCGCCGCCGGCCCAGCTTCGGAAGCCGCATCGGGCGAACCGAAGAAAAAGGTAGCCGCCTCCAAGGCAAAGGCGAAAGCGCGCGCCGAAGGCCTCGAGCTCCTGTCTGATGCCAAGCTCAGGCTGAAGGCTGGCCAGCGGTATGCCCTCGTGGGCAGGAACGGCTCCGGAAAATCAAGTGAGTCTCTCGTCTCTCCTACTCACGAGAAGACGCATCTCTTCTACTCACGAGACTACCTGCTGACGATGCGCCAGCCCTCCTCAAAGCCATTGCCGAGAAGCTCATCCCCGGCATACCCGAAGAGGCGCGCATCTCCATCTTGCAACAGACGGATGCCCGTGGCACCAACACCGACGCACCCCCGCCGGGGGCTGCTTCGAGTGCTGAAACGCCATCTCGTGAGCAGGGCTCGGTGCTCGAGGACGTCATTGAGAAGGCCACGGCGCGCTCCGATGTCGAGCAGGACATCCGGGCGCTGTCAGCCGGCATCAATGCCACGGATCCCATGGGCTCCGTGCGGGCTCTTCGCACCATCCGCCACGCGAGGAATCAAAAGCACCTCTTCCAGCTCGACAAGGATGCGCGGCTGCGAAGTGGCGCCCGCGGCATGGCGGCGCGTAAGGCCTTGACGGCCTTTGAGAAGACGACGGCCGAGTCCAAAGCCATGTGAGAATCTTTACTGTATGAGCCTGGCAGCAGAACTCTGCGAAACTGACACATTTCAAGGATCGAACAAGCAGGGGAAGACATCTCGCCTGAAACATTGAGGGACGAGACGCAAGAGGCTCTCGACATGATGGCAGACCTGCAGCTGCAGGTTGAGCCCACAAGGATGGCCGAGATCGAGTCTAACGCCAAAAAGATCTTGACCGGTCTGGGCTTCACCGACGCGTACATGGCGAAGCCAGTTACGAGCCTGTCGGGCGGGTGGCGCATGCGAGCAGCCCTTGCTACGGCTTTGCTGCAAGAGACGGATATTTTGATTCTCGACGAGCCGACCAACTACTTGGACTTGCTGGGAATCATTTGGCTACAAAAATATCTCGAGTCTCTCGACGACGATGACGCGGCACCGACTCTGATTCTCGTCTCCCACGACCGAGATTTTATCAGCGTCTGCACCGACTTGCTCATTGTCAAGGACAAGCAGCTGACCTATTTCCACGGAGATTTGCCCACCTATGAATCGTCCCTGTCTGAGAAAAAGCTCTACCTGACCAAGATGCAGGAGGCACAGAACAAGCAGAAGGCCCATATCCAGCAGAGCATCCAGAACAACATGAAAGCCGGCAAAGCGAACGACGACCAGAACAAGCTGCGCCAGGCCAAGTCGCGGCAGAAGAAACTCGACAACCGCATGGGCCTGACGGTCAGCGCTAAGGGCGGTCGCTTCAAGCTGAACCGCGACCTGGCCGGATACCACCTCACGGCGCGCGCGGAAATCGATGTGCCCCAGGATGAGCGGTCTGTGAGCTTCATCATGCCGCAGCCGCCGGACCTGCGCTTCCCGGGCGCACTGCTGTCGGTGGAGAATGCCACGTTCCGCTACCCAACAAAGGTGAGGACCAAGACGCCCACGCCGCCCGTGCTGCAGAACGTCAGCCTGACGGTGCACATGGGGGATCGCGTCGGCATCCTAGGCCTCAACGGCGCCGGCAAGTCGACTCTGATCAGGCTTCTCGTCGACGAGACAAAGCCGACCTCGGGCACGGTGACGAGGCATCCAAGGCTGAAGCTGGGATACTACTCCCAGCACGCGGTCGAGGCGCTGCAGGCGATGGGCCGCGCCGACGAGTCGTTGACGGCTCTGTCGCTGCTGACCAGCGAGGTGGAGGGCGAGCTCGACGAAGGCGAACTGCGGCGGCCTGCTTGGATCGCTCGGGCTGCCAGGTCGCACGGCATCAGACGTGCCCCTGACCAAGCTCTCGGGCGGGCAGCTCGTGCGGTGCGAGCTCGCCAGGCTCCTCTGGAATTGCCCGCAGTGCCTCATCCTCGACGAGGTGACGACGCACCTGGACTACGAGACGGTCACGGCCATGCGCGAGGCGCTCAGTGACTGGGAGGGGGCGGTGGTACTCGTGAGCCACGACCGGTGGTTCATGCGCGGGGCGGTGGAGGGCCAGATAGAGGACAGCGACGACGAGGCGGAGGATGACTCGGAGGATGAGGCGGTGCCGCGGCGACGCATGGTGTACAAGCTACGGGCCGGCAAGCTGAGCAAGCTGGAGAGAGGGACGACGGAGTTTGAGGAGAGCGTCGAGAAGAGGGTGGCCAAGCTTCTGAGGGGCTAGCCCTGGTCAAGGATCGACTTGATGTTCACATCTCAGTGATTGATAAGAGTGTGTGATCCAGCACAACAACCTACCTTCTACGTACTATGCGTCGCCTGACAGTCATGATTCGTGCCGTGACGGGCGGAGAACCGAGTTGCGTGCCATCAAGGAGAACCCGCGATCAAGGGATCGACGACAACATCAAACAGTGCCCCCTCGACGGTCCGGATCTCAAAACTGCCACCCACGGGCACCTCGACAATGGTGCCATCGACACAGACCTTGCGCCACCGCGCGTCCTCCTCCCGGACTGTGACCGTGAGGGCCTCAACCTCCTCGTACGCAACGTCGTCCATGGCGACGTGCCGGCCGCCGTCATACGCCGCCTTCATGATGTCCATGGTGCGCTCGCCGCCGAGGGCGCCGAACCGCACGACGCGCAGGCGGCGGCCGAGCGGCGCGCTGTCGGGCGAAATGGTAAAGGTGCGCTCGAGGGCTCGACACGAGGGTCGCGAGCACATAGCCCCAGGTCGCCGCCGCCACCGCCACCGCCATCG
>NW_003315038.1:3165787-3168610 GCF_000150825.1 Verticillium alfalfae VaMs.102
AAAAAAAAATAAAGAAAAAAAAAAAAAAAAAAAAAAAAAACAAAATCATTAACATAAGGAGACGGGAAGGAAACGACATCGACGTCGACCAGGTAGCCGTGCGTCTCGGCGAGCAGGGCGGCAACGACCATGCCGAAGCGGGCGGCGCCGTGGGCGCGGTAGGCGGGCGTGTCGGATTCCCAGACGAGCTGGGCGTGGAGGCCGTAGCTGGCGACAATGGCGCCGTGGAGGGTGGCGATTGGGGGCGCGACAGAGGTCGAGGGGTGGCTGCTCACGAGGGTCGCGCCCTGGGGAAACGAGGCCAGGAAGGAGGGCAGCGGGGCGGGCGTTCCGCGGGCCAGGGTGCGCAGGGCGAGGACGAGGGGCGAGGGGCTTTGCGGCAGGGCGTAGAGGGGTTTGTGGAGGGAGTGGAAGAGGGCGTTGGCTGTGCCGAGGGGGACGAGGACGAGGGAGGGTCGCGGACCGGGGGGTGGCGAGGGCGAGGTTGTGCCGTTGAGGAGGTCGACGATGCCGCCATCGCCGCTGAGGAGGATGATGGTCTCGTTTTGCGGCGACGCTGCTGCTGCTGTGGTGGTGGTGTTGGTGGCAGTGGTGGTGAGAGGTGCTGCAGGGCGGGCGGCCCAGCGGGTCTCGGCAAAGTCCTTGACGCAGTGCGCCGTCTTGGTGACGAGCAGGTGGTAGCTGTCATGGACCTTGCCGGCATCGTGGACCCTGTCGGCGTCGTTGTCGACGTCGTGGGCCTGGCCGAGCAGGAAACGGAGGAGGGGCTGGAGTGCTAGGGTCCAGAACGTGGATGCCATGCCGAGGCCGGAACCTGTGGAGACGACGACGTGGATGGCCCTGTCTCGGTGAAGGTGGCGTGGCCACGACGAGAGCAGATGTTGGTCGAGTAGCTCTCGGGGCAGGGTGTCGGCGACGAAGCTGCCGATGCGGTACGGGGTGTCTGCACTGGATGCATCCTCGTGAAGGTGGACGAGGATGTAGCGCGGCGCCACAGCGTCGACGGGGATGCGGAGTGGGAAGATGGCGATGATTTCCTCGACGGGGATGCGCTGCCGCGTGTCGTTGGCGTCGAACACGACATGTCCGTCTTCGACGACGACATCCAGTGCGATGCGCGTCTCGCCGTGGACCTGAGGCACAGAGGGTGATGACATGATGTCGAATGAAGAAAGGGATGCCGAAGATGAGTGAGAGATGGCGGGCGGGAGGAGGGAGAGTCGATACTCGATGAGGCTATCTCCAGGTTTTGTAGGAGGACGTTGCCGGTGATTCCGTCGTGCTGACTGTCGCTCGTGGCGGGCGTCAGTCGGCTCGCCCAGGGCTTGATGGTCGACTGCTGCCTCGGTCTCGTGTTCTCACGTAAGGAGGGTTGTGCGACGGGACATTTTGATGAAGCATTGTGGTCCGCAATTGCGTTATTTCCCCTTATCCTTTGCGATGCGTTCCATTCTTTTGTTGTTGGGTGGATGGACCCGTGCCTGTCCATGGTACCTGCTGCCTGCCCATGGTGCCTGCTGCCAGTAAAATGGAGCCTGCTCCCTGTCCATGGTGCCTGCTTTCCGTAAAACGGTGCCTGCTCCCCGTACCATGCCCTGAAGGAAGGCACCTACGCACCCTTGATCGCTGCTTCCACCATCTGCTAGGGAACGCAGAACAACCGCAGCGCACACACACACACATCGCCGCCTAGACTCCATAAAATACAAGGTGTACTGCACATCATGAGCCCCAAGCCTCGCACAATGCTAACAGTCGGCTTCTCCTGCATCTGCATTCACCAACGAGGCCAAGGGTGTGCCCTGGGCTGCCTAAGAGGGCCTAGTGGTATGGCTTGGCTCGACAGTTTGGGTTCTCAATGAACGTTATCCAGAGACAGAAGAATCTGCCCTTTGGAAACAACCCGACACCGAGGCCACAGACTGCGTTCATCCATGTTCTATACTGATGAGGCTGGCGATGCTGGCTGGACCGAAATGACATGATTGCTGCGAGAGAATAGAACAGCAGAGCCCTGGCTGTGACCTCAGACGTGCTCAGCATCACTGCCGCCCTCGGCCACCTTGTCTTCACGTCGGGCATCGAGCCTCACGGATAGGGTAGACATGCGATCTTTATTTCTTGACTTTGCCTTTGCTCGCTGCACTGGCTCAAAACCTGCCGCTTCCATCGAGCCTGGACGCCATCTCATTTTCCCTTGGCCCTCGTCATGGGTCCCCAGTTCTCGCGCGGGTTCAGCTGGTAGCGCACGAGTTTCCTGTTGTCCCTGGACCTGCCCAGCCTGATGAGCGCATCGTCAAACACGAGCGTCTTGCGGAGGTCGGCCTCCGTCAGCGTCGCCTCGCTGGCCTCGCCCGCCGCCGCCTCGCTGGCATCGCCCATGTGCGCGTCCTGCGCCGCCGCCTCGTCGGGCGGCCTCGCCGTGCTCTCCACCTCCCTCACAACCGTGTCCTCGCCTGCGTCTTCGACAGACATCACAGCGTCCGCGGCAGCCACCGCAGCTTCCTCTGCAGCTTCCTCTGCAGCTTCCTCTGCAGCCTCCTTGTCGAAGCCCCAAGAGCCGGTACGCCGGCATCGTCGGCCGGATCTTCTCCGTCTTGACCGGCGCCTTCTGCCGCACCCACGCACGCATGATGAACCAGATCGTGTCCCACGGCGCGTCCGTCTTGATGCTGCCGGGCCTGCAGTGACTGCGCGTGACGCGGTAGCCGAGGTGCTTCAGCGCGCCGCGGAAACATGTTGTCCGGCACCTGCTGCGCGTTGATGACGCCCGCCAGCTTGGACGGCATGATGAAGAACGGGCTGTGGTCGACGCGCGCGAGC
>NW_003315038.1:3168710-3190067 GCF_000150825.1 Verticillium alfalfae VaMs.102
GTCCACGTCCCCCCGCCGGCTCGGGCCCCGGCAGGTACTCCCTCGAGCGCCGTCGTCAGCATGCCCTCGATGCGCGGCAGCGTGCCCGTAGACGGCCGGATCCGCCGTCGGCAGCAGGTCGAGCACGCGCCGCACGAAGCCCTGGTCGTGGATGGCGCCGCCGTACATGGGGCCTGCGATGTGCTGCGCCGAGCCGCAGTGCCGGCACGCGCCGTCCGTCGGCGGGCCCTTGGCGAGGCTGTGCTTGAAAAAGTGGCCGCCCTTCTTCTTGGGCTCGGGCCGCGTCCGCACCAGGAACTGCGTCTCCCACGCCGTGCACCCCGAGCACTGGTACGCCACCATGGTCTTGCCGCCGAGGTAGCTGATGGCGTTGGCGCTCTTCGTCACGCGGACCCAGAGCCGGCAGTAAAAGTCGATCGACAGCGACAGCAGCGGCTCGACGTGCAGCCCGTGGCGCGCCGCCGTCGACGCCAGCGTGTGCAGGATCAGGCGCAGGCCCGCCTCGTGCGAGTGCATGCCCTTGACGGGGACGGCGCCGTACAGCGCGAAGCTCCTCTCGGCGTAGCAGTGGCCCGCCCAGTGGCTGCCGTCGGTACACGTGACGCAGAGCAGGCCGCCGTCGTCACGCACGGCCTGGAGTGCCGCGTCGATAAAGGGAGCTGCAGTGCCGTAGGGGTCTAGGTCGATGACGTCGTACTTGTTCTTGGTGCTGGGCCGTCCGCGGCTGTCCCTGTTGGAGAGGCCGTCGGCGATGCGCCGGTACATGTGGGCGATGGCATCGTCGTGGTTGACAACAATCTTGTCCTCGAGGCCGTTGTGCTTGACGTTGAGCTTGATCGACTCGGCGGCCGATTTCGTTAGGTCGTTCGCCGTGACCGATGTGACAAAGGGCAGCTCGTGCGAGTAGCGGAGGGCGCGCAGGCCCGAGGCAGATAGCGCATCGAGAACGGTAAAGCGAGGCTGGGGCTCGGGCTTTTTTGGCTCCTCGGCTCCCTCATCGCCCTTAGTCTCGGCGGCCGTCCCAGGCGCAGCGGGTGCGTCGCTGGACTTTGTGATCGTCACTTCAACCTCCCCCTCGCCCTCGGATACTTGGACCTTGGCAGGGCGGTCGTTGCCATCGTTCTCGTCGCCACGTCTTCTCTTCTTCTCTTTGTTGTCGAGACGTTTCGCCGCGGGATGCCCCTTGCGGTTGGCAATGACCTCTTCGCCGTATGCTTTGATAGCAAGGACAGAGAGATCGCGGTTAAATTGCTGGATGGGGTTGTAGAAGACCTGCTGGGCGTTCTTGTCCTTGTTCTCCTTCATGCCTCCAGGCACGAGTATTTTCGCCATGCCCTCCTGAATGACATCGTACTCCTTGCCGTCATACGTGACCGAATCCCCGCCACTACCGGCCTTCTGCGCACCCCCGTGGTCTTCAGACGCCATGGTGATGCCCCTGGCCAATCTGAGCTTGGTGGGGAGATGGACGTTGTGGTTGATGAGATGACTCCTGCGTGAGATGCAACTGAAGGATGACGAGAGCGCTGGAGGCGAGGCAGCGCGCGCGAGCTTCAAGCGGTTTGAGCTTCGATGGAAAGAACGACACAGGGTTAGAAGAGACATGCAGGAAGAAAGGGGAGGGGCCGCTAGTGAGGGTTTTCGACGCTCTTTGGGTTGACTCGACCTGGAAATCTCAAGGGCAGATGAAGCCGTCGATGAAATTTCAGTGGGGCGTTGTTCTGCCGCGCGCCCATCAGGAAGGCGGTCTCAGGCACGCTCCCACTCGATATTGCCCACCACGAGAGCATCACGACTTCCACAATGTACGATACTTCCTCTTTTTAGTATCGAGAATGTCTCCAAATAAATCTTTTATAGATTTCAAGAATCTGAGAGCATTAGAGTTCCAGCTCTCTTATCTTTTCTTCTTCAAGAGTTACTAATCCGTTTTTTTATCAAGGCGCTCGAAGCGTATGCTGAATTGCGGGCTGAAATATACTGATGTCTGTGTTCCGCCTTCAGCTGATACTCCGTACAACTGTACACACAAGATCAAAGGATGATCGGACTGCATTCCACACCCACTGAACGATCCCGCCTCCCTTCTCCTGGGCCTCCGGTGTCTCCCAGTCACCTGCACCAGTCAAGCGCTTGATGGGTTTATTCAACTCCAGCTGACTGAAAAATCGCGCCGGCGGTGGAGGGGAGGTCTTCATGTGAGGGACAGGCATAGCGCTGCGGCCGCGAAGCTGCCAAGAAACGTGTACCTGGCGGAGATGCCAGCTGAAGTTGAACAAGGTCAATACATCGTCCTGGTATGTTCGTCAGCTGGACAATCCCTGCAGAGCCATCCGGTCGACCTACGTATGTCATGACTGGATTGAGATAGAGGTAATGCAGCCACGCGACTTTGTACTTGAGGCCGTGGTACTCTAAGGCCTCCAAGCTGACCCAGTCGGTGCTGATGAGAAGATATCGTCTGTCTTGGCCATGGAGACCATCCAAGCAGCATCCAATGCTGCAAGGACGCAGGTATTCCGGTGAAAACTGCTCAACATACACACGCTCCGGTCCTGCATACCAAGTTTGTCCTAATTCTGTGGAATGACATTAGACAACGTGAGACAGGGTGGGCAGGTACGGCGATCGTCTTCCAAGCCTGCAAAAGCACCAGGGAAAGATAGCCACTCACCGTTGCCCCTGACGTAAATGGGGACAAGATGTGGTCGAACCGGGAATACTACGCCTCGCCATGCTGTCGAGACTGGCACGGGGCTCTCGTGTTCAGGTGCTGGTGCATCCATGACTGGTGGCAGCTGCGGCTCGAAGGTCGACATGGACTCCTCAGAGTCACTGGTGTTTGGATTTACATTCGATTCTTCTATCTGAGCGGTGAGTCGGCTGGCTGCTCGCGCCCTGGTAGTCGGCTTTTGAGACGTGGGTGGCAGCATGGGTCTTCTTAGTGACAGAGTCTTGATTTCCCTTCCGTCTTGCTGTCCTGTGCTTGCCTCTTTGGGGTGAACCTCAAAACCGTGTGCAGTATCTGGAGTCGATGACGGGCAATCATTGTCTGTAGTTGAATTGCTCGGTAACGGTCCCTGTACTGGTCCCTCCACCATCAGTTCTGTAAGTTGGTGGGGCTCTTCAACATTGGACTTTTTCGCGGGTACGGAAATACTGTCTAGTTCTCTCAGCCTTGAGTCTACAGACTCGACTTCGAATAATTCAACTTGGCCGATTGTTCCCCTTTGGCCGGCTTGTCCAAATTCGCCTGCGTCATCGTCTGCAACGTCGCCGGAGTCGTATCCTTGATCGGGGGCGAGATCATCTGAGCTATTTTCTTGATCAGATGATACAGTTACAGGCTTGTACCTCGATGGCAAAGTTCTCGCGTGCATACTGCTCGGTTGTGCTTTTTAAAGGCGTCATTGATTGGTAGATCCAACGGTTTAGTATCGCCGGTTGAGAGCTTCCGCTGCGACGGAACCGGTCGGAGCCCTGACTTGCACTCTTACTTTTGGAAACAAAAGTAACGTGGGGTATAGGAGCCGTTGTACCCTGTTCAGCCTTCAATTCATTGTGACTCCTCGCCTTTCGCGGTGTTAGCCCGGCAGATGTACGTTTCTGGCGGTGTGGTCTGGTCCCCGGACCCCTTTTCGGCACGGATCGCTCGGGCTCCTTATACACCCACATCCTTCTCTCTGTCTCATCCTCCGATGAAACTAATCCCAGAGTCCTTTGCCCTCTCCTGAACAGTGGTACTGAGCCTGGTTCATCAATATGGTCCGGGTGAACGTGGCCGAGCGGGTGGCTGGCTGACCTTGTTCCGCGATCCCACGGGGGTCTCATGATAGTTCACAGCATTGGCTGGCCAACTTCCGGGACTATGTCATGGATGAGAATCAGAGTGATGTGGAACAGTTAAAGAAGAAGACTGATGCGGGCCTGGGTTGGCAAACATTGATGGGGCCTGAGAATGTCGCGCGTTGTCGACGTCTCTAAAGTTATCTTGAGTTGGTCGTGATACATATATCAGATCGTCATAGAGAAACTCGAACCGGGCTGTGGTATCGAGTCAAATTCTCTTGCTTCGGGACGCCATGGATCCCTCAGATACAATGGGTGCCTTTCAAGCACTGGATTGCGCGGTGCTTCGTCATAAAGACTGGCGAAGCTGTGATAGTGCTGGGGCGGTGGGTTGGCATAAGCGTTTTGACTAAGCTCCGGGACCTGAGTTGGTCTGTAAGGGAATATTCTCCGTCCCTCTACCGGCCGTGGCGATGAACTCGTATTACTGTAGAATGAAGCCAGGTCGTCAGGTAAAGGTGGTCGTGCTCCCGCGGGAACGGAACGACTTGCAGCGATCGGCCTATTGGGTCTCGATTGTTGGTTTCGAAAAGCGCCGGTGGATGTTCTTGGCTCGCCCGCTGCGAATTCCGGGCGCACTTCCGAGGCCCAAGGCTGGCGATTCAAGTACTGATTCACGAACTCATTAGATGAGCTTGTGGATTTTGAGTCATCGTCGCCACCTCGAACCTCATTACCATGGATTTCGGGATGTAAATGATTGTTACCGTCTGTCTCATCAGAAAACTCCTTGATGTCGAATGTCGTCCAACCTTCTATCAAGCGATTAGCCAACGCTTTGAGCCCCAAGCTCATAAAAGGTGTGTTCATGACGTGCCAGTCCGGGTTAGACGTAGCCTGGATAACTATGCTAGTCCTAGCAACCATATCCACCTCGAACCCATTCAATGGCCTTTTATCTTTCGTGACAAGCACAGTAGACTGGATAAAAGAAGGACGAGGTCAGCTGCTGATGCACCGGGCTTATGGACTGTACACAGAGATGATGAATGACTACGCATGGCCAATACTCACATTATCAGCAGAAGTCTGCCAATCGAGATGGAGTTCTTCGAGGGCCCTTTTGTCAATGTCTTGGGCCGAGAATCCGGTTGCCGTTACTTCCAGACCCTCCATCGGCTTCGGTCGAAGCCTTGGCTTGTTGTAAATCTCAACTGCTCGCTCATTTTGTCTGGCAATTTGCCCAATCTCATTACTCGGCAACCGGCGATCCAGGGGTATGTTTGGTGCTGACAGCATCAGTGACATCCATGTAGCCATCGCCTAGGGCCTCTCATCGTAGGCAATCTGCTGTTGCTGGGCCGCGTCTATCTGCGGTTGAACGGGAGTGTCCATGAGCTGCGAGACGGCTCTTCGGGACCTTTCAATGGTGATCATGGCTTCTAGACGGAGAGTTCCGAGAGAAGCGCGTGAGTATGATGCTCTGAAAAGGTTTCAGCCTCCATTAGGACACTAATGTTGCGCCATCCAATAACGCATGGGCTTACTTATGATTCTCGGCCAGTTGAGCAATTGACAGCGTCAGGCTCATCGTCTACTTGACTCCTTCTAGCTTCTTCATCAGACCCGTGATTCTTTGGTTCATGAAAAGAACCTTGAATCGACAAAGGAGGGACTTATGCCCTGGCTGTGGGCATTTGGCAATGACATCTTGGATTTGCTTGAAGCGCCAACGCAAAGCTTTTATAACATTAAGCAGCTGAGCTTTGTAAAGACTTCTATGCAGGTCGATGAGTTCGCAGACGCTTTGCAGCATTATTGATGTCAAATGAATGTCTGAGGCGAAGGCAAGTATCTCCTTCGGAGCCTCCTTGAACGAATCGACGATGTGGTACAGGCTCGAAGATATGGCGAAGCCAGCCGTGACAACCCCTATCACGCTAGCCGTGATCGAAAGCGGATCTGCCATGTGCTTCTGTTTGTCGCAGAGCCGTTCGAGGCTCTGTTGACAGATCAGCGAGGTGAATGACGAGAAACTACATTGACAAGGCTAGGATTCACGAGCTGGACGACAGCTTTGTTACGATACTTCTATGGAGGCTGAGCCGAAGTCAGCAGGGAACGGTGCATCATGCCATGCAACCAACCGCCTGCATGCCCTCGGCCACTAAAAGGTCTTCAGTAGCCAACTTGGCCAAGGCAATGGCCAATCACCCGCAGATGTTTTAACGCGTTGGTTGAGCGCTGAAGACACAGCCACTCCCCTTGAGGTACCTAGGTAGGTAGGCTACCACATGATATTGCAGCACGACGAGACCGCTCGCTGTAACTTCTTTGCTGCCTCTTTCGACCGCCCCAGTCGCTTCGGATATATTTGGGCTCTTTCAAGATTCGATGCCCTGTTAGACCGCTAGTTATTACCAGTAGTTGGCTTGGCCCGCCGAAGAATTCTGGCATTCTCTCAAAGTGGCCTCCAATGCTACGTTTGGCCAGAGGACGTGTAATCTTTCCTTGCCAACACCAAGAATTGTGTGACATGAGCGCCTCATCACGGCCTGATCACTTTCGCTAATCTTGTTCCCGGCCTCTTCCTAGAATCGTCCCATGATTCTCATCAGAGCGTGAATTTAGCAGTGTGAACAGGTCTTCCGCACTAGGTCCGCAGCCAACAGATGATAGGTTCGGGGGTAAAACACATCTGAATTCTGGCCCTCTGCCGCTAGAAGGGCTCTCCGCAACTCTTATATATGCGTCCTCGTAGTCCTTAGCCCCCAATCAGCCCCCTGTTCCATGGCTCCGAAGGGGCCTCCTGATAATTCTGCTGTTCAGATCCTCGTAGCATTCTTGACTTGGGAGCAAAAGTTTTATTTGCATGCACAGGCTGGATACACCTGAATCCAACACTTGCTATCCGGGAAAGCTTCCTGCGCTATCTGCCTACGGGGAAGAGTTTTGGACTTTTTGAGTGCTTTGTACTTATTATCTAATGAATTGCCTCTGTAACAATAAGAACCTTCACGCCCGCCCCTCCTCCTCTCCGGCACATATCACGGCGTTCAAAACAGTAAGCAAGTGATGACGATGTCAAGAGTAGAAAGGAGCCGACTAGTCCCTTTTTGTTGATAGTCTGTTCAACCACATGGGAGCTTTTCGACACCGAAGTACGCAGTACGGCCAAATTGGGATTGGAAGTCAACCACGCAACCTGACAAGGCACCTGTATCACTCGATGTTACACTGAAGCATCCAGTCAATTACCATCAAAACCTACCTCGCTGGGCTGTCCCTCGTTTCCAATCATAACTCATATGGCTGGGTTGGAAGAGTCGTGTCACGCGTGCACAAACATCGGAGTGCCCTACCGCAGCGTCTGGTGACTTTGTAGAAGGCTCACCCCGAGAAGGCGGGAGCCTGCCTGCCTCGAGAGAAACCTGATAAGGAGGAGGAAGGAACGAGTGAACGCTTGACTTGACTGCAATTGCAAGCATGAGATAGTCCAAAGACCAACATCCACCTTGATTCCGTATTTCTTCTTGATCTTCATCGCTGTGGGCTCTGCAAAAAACACCCAAACCGCGAGAGTCATTCGTCCACGCCTATCCACCACTTTTCGCGTCTCAGGACCATCAGCCATTGCCCCTTCATGTCCGACAACGCACCTCTGCCACCACCAGATCCTCTGCCCAACCCTTCGAGCAGCACGCCCAGCCTGCTCAGCAAGCCACCACGCAAACACGTTCGTTACCGCTTCCTGACCCCATCCGAGCGAGGCATCTTCGCCCGAGCCGTCGGGGCAGACATGGACTCCGAGGACCAGACGCCCCTCTATCCTCCAACGTCGATATACTGGTTCAAACCCCGCCGCAGACTGCAGAGCGGTCTCTACAGGGACGTCGGTGCCTTGCGCCGCAAGTATCTGTTCTACTTCCACGCCGTTGCCTTCCTCCGCTGGGCCGGCATGATGATGCAGCTCTTCGTCGGCGCTGCCCTCACCGGCGTCGGCGCCATGGCTTTCCAGAATGGCATTCCCATCACCATCTTGGCCGGCGTCAACACGGTCATCGCCGGCATGCTCGCCATGATTCAT
Source organism: Verticillium alfalfae VaMs.102 (assembly GCF_000150825.1). NCBI lineage: Eukaryota > Fungi > Ascomycota > Sordariomycetes > Glomerellales > Plectosphaerellaceae > Verticillium > Verticillium alfalfae. Next base: position 3,176,587 of record NW_003315038.1, read on the forward strand.
AACTCTGGCTTGCCTGACCGCTACCGTATCAACCAGGCCGAATTTGAGGGCGTCGAGGATCTGATCAAGGCCGTGCTCAACACGGGCATCGTCGAAGATACCCAGACCGTCGACCAGGCCATCATGGAGTGCTTCGAGACCTATCGTTATACGAGGGCCGTCGTGGCTGCCAACGACCCCTCCTTCTACACGTCCATGGCTATACGGAGAGCTGGTAACACGGAGGCTGCCCGCGATAGCATGGTTGTGACCCGCCCACATCCTCGTGCGTCATCCTGATCAGCTGCAAGGCAAACATTCAACCGTACTTTATCCTATGAGATCAAAATTGGTGGTTCTGCCCATAGCAGCATCTTGTATGGTCATCTCGTAATCGGTGTGCTGGGTGACAACCGGGTACTAACTCATGTCAACATGTCTGCAGGAGAGGAGGAACATGACGCTATTTTTCATTCCACGAGAATGATGAGAATTGGGATCATTCTCATCCCCAGGTCGTAATATCAATGTACTTGTCTAAGCAAATTTACATGTTCAACATGACCATAGCAGATCGAGACAGAGTCCTCCGACAAAGGCTATTAAGCACCTATCTGTTAACAAAGTCATAGCAAACTCTATAGCATTCAAGAAACTCTCTGATTTCGGCAGTCATATTGGGTGTGCTCCCAGATTTTCCCACTTGGGTAATGTGACTCGGGGGCAGGGGACTCAGTTCATTTACCAACTATGGCTAAACGCGTCCCCCCTCCGAGGTAGGACCTGATAGAAAAGCTTTTCTTTCATCTTATTGTTGCGACTGCCTATGCAAGACCGGCGTTATAGGGCGTCTTCGGGCATCTCTGCGTCCAGCGGGTGGAACCCAAAGACCCAAAGCATAAGGAACGGCAGATCTTCGAGGTGAATCTTGGCTGAATCTGAACACACAGATCCTTCGTCTCATTATTCCATATTATGGTTCCTGAGTGAATTTTCGGAGAACAGCGCCGGCTCATGTCATTGTAGATCTCAACGCCGTCGATCCGTCAGCAGCACTGACGCGACCGGCCAATCTGTCGAGATGCTCGTATCGGCTCCGAGGGCCGAACCGACATATCCGCACACTGCTGCGCAGCCCAACAGGACAGGGAGGATTCGATTCGGTCCTGAAACAGCGCACCCCAGTCATCGAAACGACATCAAACATCCGCTCGCCGTTCCGTGCTTCACCGAGGCAGCCCAACGAATGCACCAGAAGGAAGTGAGGAGTACAGGTGCCGCCGCGGCGCAGAAGCAAAAGCCGCCCCGGCACCACGCCACTCTTCTGCCTCTGCTTTGCTCTGCTTTGCATTTCCCTCCGACGCAATGCAATCGTGCGTGATTGGGATCATAAAGAGCCTCACGACGTTCCAGACCGGTCTCCGCAAGATGGACGGAAGAAGAGGAGGAGGACGAGGAAAGGCGGGGGACTTCGTCATTGAACTCCGGCTAAGGCAACCGAATCCCGCCCCCTGTTCCCCCATGTTGGGAATCATCCCCAGCGTTGGGGGATTTCCCAAGGAGGCTCCCGCTCCGCGAGGCTCAGATTGAGACGAACCTGCAGAGCAGATAGTGATGCCGCCCAGTTCGGGGAAGCATAGCCTGCGTCTCCGCGCTGCAGGTCCTCGACCACCCCCCTTCCCCCCTCGTATCTCGTCTCCCCAGGGCAGGGGTAAGCGAACGCCATCTGAGTTTGGTGGGAAGTTGGACGAGGCCACCATTGTCAGGAGGCTGCGCCGCCGTCCTGATACAAGGAGTCAGTCCTCCCCCCCCCCCCCCGCTCTCCGTAGATGCATGCCGTGCGGCGCCGGCAATGGAACGTCGACGAGGGACAAACCGGTGAAGCGGCCGCATGCCATGTCTCCCCCTCCCCCAGGAGAGTGTGGGCGCCCCTGACTTGACCGACTGCTCCTCGGAGGATGCATGCATTGCTTTGGCCAAAGTCCTGACCGGTTCGAACGCAGGCTGAGAGCTAAGATTCACGGATTGGAGGGACGGGAGGCAGTGGTGGGGATGCAACCCGTCGAAGGAATGCTGCTGTTGCCTTCTCTCCCCATGCAGAACATGGCGCAGGAAAGAAGGCAAGGCAGCAGAAGTAGAACGGCCGAGAACGCGCGATCCTCCTATCTTCAGCAAGCGGCGGAGTATCGGTAAACTTGGGGGGAAACCAGAAATGACCAACTTGAATCTTCAATCATGGCAACCTTCGCGCAATCAGAGCGCACGCCCATCGCGAGTCGTGCACGCCGCCCCAGGTCTAGCTTGGTCCGGGGGAAAGCTGATCATGACGACCCTGACGTCTGTCCCCTGAGATTGTGGCCAACAGCAAGCCCTCCCCTCATTCCCCGCAAACCCGCCCATTCCGCTGGTGATCTGGAGGAAGATGGCAGACCGGGACCCTCACAGATTGGATAACAAGCACGAACCAAAATGGGTTCGAGGTGGCGAAAATTTCAGCGACCACTCGTCCTAATTCGCCAGCCCTGGATACCGTCACTTAGCAGCTTTGACAAGTTGCCAATCGACAACTGGCGTATGTACAGACGAGGGCGAATCAGCGGTATCATTCACAGGTGATGCATCATGGCCCCGACCCTCCGTTCTGAATGTCGCGCCCCATGGTGTGCGATTCATCTATCAGGTCAGGTTCCTTTCATGGGCATCGGAGATCGGCGTCAGCCAGCGATCTTCCAAGACTTGCAACGGAATGAAAGGCCAGATCGCAGATGCGACTCCGTCGACAGGTGGCTCAAGCCATCGGTACTGAGAATCGAATGACCGACGAAAGAGACAGAAGCTGCAGACTCGCCTGACGCGGGACGAGAAACAACCGACACGGCATCAAGCAAAGGGGGCTTGCGGACAAGTCGGTGTATGGTCGTGGAGGGGGATGTGCGCCTGCGATGCAACCCAGTGAGCCGTACACACAACGCAACACGCAACAATACCTCGTGCATCTGCTTCTTCTGCCTCTGTCCCTACGCCTGCATCCTGCAACTGCGGAAAGCTGCTTCAGCTTCAGCTCTCCAGCCCCAGCATGCGGACTGTTGTTCCAAGGCAACCAAAGCAGAGCAAGCTCGCGCATTCGCATTGGAACTTGTCGATAGGTGGCAGCGGACCTTTGGGCGCCGTAAAAGCCCGCCGAATGGCCGTGTTCCATCCTTTCACCTCAAACCTACCTGGCTTGTCTACCCAGTGACAGTACTTCAAGACATAGACAAGCCTCCCCCCTACCTGCACCTCCACCGAAACAGTCAGGTTCCTGGGACAGGGCTGGCCCGGGACTGAAAGGTGAGGGAGGGAGGTAAAGCAAGGGACTGCAAGGGGGAGCATGGCAAGGCAACAGGGGGGCGAGGCAGAGGGGGTGTGCCCGTAGCACAACGTGCTGAAAGATCTGGGGGCAAGCGGCGAGATAGCATCATGTCTCTTGAGCCAAGTAGGCATTTTGGAGCTAAAGCGAAGCTTGTGAAAAAGTACCGCGTTTGTACCCTCTTCTCCATAGCTACCTCGAGTGTGTGAGCACTTGTTGTATGGCCACCGAAAGAAGACTGGATCGGGTGCGACTCCATTCATTCATGAAAATACCATTTTTTCCCTTCCCCTTTCCAATGCTTCTCGAAGGGTGTCATGACTACGGACGGCGTCTTTGTGGATTCACTTTGCTTCTGAGGGTGGGTGGTCGGTGCTCCTGGTTGCTTGCGCTTCTGGCTTATGAGTTGCCGCGGATCTATCGCCGACGGACGAAGCGCCAGATGAGGCCTCGACGAAGAGCCATGAGCCACAGGGGGTCGCTGTCGGCTTTTAGAGGGGCCACAATTTGCACTTCAGCTCTTGGCTGAGGAAACTCGTGATGGTGCGATGCTATTACGGCACGGTTGCGATGTTGGCCTTGTCGATGGCGTCGGCGTTAGGTGGAGAAAGACGAGACAATGCCCTGACTCGATGATGCCATCCAACTCCTTTTTTCTCTTCCACATTTTTTCCAGAAGCCCCCCATCTCGCCCCTCTCTGCCCCCCAAATGCTCCCAGCTCTGCCATCTCCGCCTTGGCCACCCCAACCCAAGGCAGGGACGAGCTATGTGATGATAGTGCCGGCGATGGAGGCCGGACTTGTCCGACCGGCGGGGAATCACAGCATAACCTCGAAAGCTGCGAGCCGCTGAGTCGCGCCGCGTGAAATGCCGATATTTGGCCGATTGCGAAGGCCCTCAACTCTCGCCGCCCCTTCCAGGTTCTTCCCGCCTCGACTGACTACGACGATGGAGAGAGCCGCAGCAATGTCGACTTGAGCCGCCCGGGCGGCCTCGTCATCACGACGCCTCCATCGGACTCCGGACTCCATGCCCGGCCGAGCATACAGTGCACGCTTCCAATCATGCCGCTTCAAAGTCAAGTCGGGATCAGCGAAAGTAAATGTGCGTGTGTGCGCGTCTGTCTTCGCAATGCAATGTGGGGGTTCGATTTTCTTGTCGGACCGACGTGCGAATGCACCGAGGCGGTGCCCTATCAGCGGATGCGGCAGCGCCCATGCAACCCGAGAGCCAAGCTAAGTACCTTACTCACAGGGCGAGGAGGGTCGGCTGGGGTTCAGGCGGCCATCTCGTTATCGCCGGTCTGTGCCGCTGTTCAGCGAATCCGGCCCGGCACTTGCACCGTCCAGTCCACCTTGTTGGCCATGGCCAGGGCCAGGGCCAAGCTCGTCCTCGGCTTCGGACCCATCGCCGCTATCTCGGTCATTCACAGGGCCCCCGTCGTCTTCACTATCCTGCACCACCCTGTCGCCGCCAGCCTCGTCATCACCATTCTCATCATCATCTTCATCGTACAGGCCGTGATTGACGCCGAGGAGCAGGTCCTCGCTGCCTTGAGTCTGTGGTGGGACTGGCGCTGCCGCGTCGTCGTCCACTTCCCAGCCGTAATCTCCTTCACCTTCGTCGCTGTCTGGTACCTCGAGGCCTGCATCGTCCATCTTGCGCTTTCGTCTTGGTGTACTTGTCAAGACCACCGATGGCTGACTAGCATCATACTCAAGGGCGATTAGGCCAGCCTGTCCAGCACTGTGTGTCAGCAAAAGGGACCCCCCTTGCCAAACGGGGCTTGAAGGAGTCGCGCCAATGCGCCTACTAACCGCCTCAATGCGAAATGCGGCCGCGCTCGATACCGCTTCAGACCCAGCTCTGCCCTCCAGCTTCTGCACACCCGCAAGGCATACCGTGCTCGGACTACCGTCTTTCCAGGCCCAGTCCTTGTAGACGACAAGCCGAGTAGATACGCCCTGTTCCCAGACGTTGGCATTGATGGCTGGCACCAGGGTCGCGCCGCTCTCCGCCTGCATCTTGGTTGCGCACTGCGTGAGCACCACGACTGCACAGTTGCGCGTCGCTGCCAGCTTTTGCAGTGCGCTGACGACGTGCTGCAGCGTCTGGAGACGGCGTGCGGCCAGGCTGGGACCTGTAATATGTCAGCGGATTCTTGTCCCGCCGCCAACGGCCACACAGCGCGCCGCGTCACGACGTACCCTTTCCCAGCTGCGGTCCGGGTCTGTTTTCCGAGGTCTTGGGGAACGCATGATTGACAAGCGTTGACAGCGAACTGACTACCACCACGGCTGTGTCCTTGGGTAGCGTAGTCGCCGTCGGTCTGCACAGGAGGGCAATCAGATGCGCCAAGGTCGGACAGGAATAGTGCGTAAACTTTTCGGCGATGAGCCCATATGTTGTCGGCTCCGAGGCTGAGCCCGTGTTACGAGCTTCACGTATAGCTTGTGCAACATCCTTCAGACGCTGCCCGCAGACCGAAAATGAACAGTCTGCCGAGGTGGTCAATCTTGTGTTACCTTCACGCTCGAGCACATGCCTCAATGGGCCAAAAAAAAAAAGACGTGACGATGCGAAGCAGGAGAAGCAGGAGGAGAACCCACCAACCCACACAGCGGCGTGCCCGTCTGATAACGCGTGGGCTACGAGCTGGATACTTTGACGCCCCCCCTCTCGGTCAGCTCGAAACGTTCGTGATGGCAGCCGGGGCAATGGACTTGAGGAGAAGGGCGTAAATGAATCGTCTCACCCAAGTGCCGTCTTCCCCACGCCCGGAGGACCCCAGATCTCAGCGACCTGACCCCGCGGAATGCCTCCCGCGCGCTTCGATGCCGCCGTCGGCCGATGATGATCATCACATGCCGCCGACGCGGACCCGAGAGCTTCGTCCAGATCCGGCAGGCCGGTGGAAACGTATCTGGACGTGGCGTCATCGAGATCCTCCAGAGCATCCGCAGCCGAAACCGTCGGTAGGCGATCTACATCCTCTCTTGATCAGCAAGGTTGCAAGGGGATCCAACAACTCAAGGAGACCGATGACGAAGCCGTCGAGCGGGGTGGAAGGAAGATATGATCCAAGTCGAGAGGGGTCGATCAACGTACGCGTAGCTGTTAGATCAAAACTCGCCTCATCTTGGCTATGGATCGAGTGATACTTGTCCATCATCGAATGATGCCTGGAATCTCGAGGGGCGCCGCCAACGCATTCGTTGACGCGGTGAAGATATTCTGCTCGAGCGCGTTGGAGATACAGTGTTATGCATTTGAATTCCGCACATGCCTCCCACTCGAGGCAGCCGCAATGACCTCAGAAGAAGGCGCGCCACAAGCAGAAGCAGCCACATGCTCAAGCCACATCTATCCTCCTCCCTGTTCCATCGTGGTCTCTGTGGGCGCGCAACATCATAGTGTCCTCAAATGTCGCCTTGGTCTCTTTCACATGTCGATCGTCTCGATATCAATCCAGGTTCTTCAATTTACCGTGGGCCGGACCCATTCGTCTCGTTCCCCAGATGGAAGCTTGGTTATCCGTCAGGAGAGCCGACCGACCCGTGCACATGCTTTGGCTTTGAACTGAACAACAAGCCTTCTTCTCCAGGTTTCACACGCCCCCCCCTTCCAAGCCCCCCAACGCCCCTTGTGGAACCTTGTATTCCAAAACCTGGAGATTTCATCATTTGTGGGGGTTTGCTTCGAAAAGGGGGGCCCGGCTGAGTTCTCGGCTTTTCGGTTTCGAGGTTCGAGCGTGTATCGGGGGGCAGAGGGTTCTTCCGTGACTCCTCGTCGCGCCGACGCTCAGGCTATCTCGGTCGTGGCTTCACCGAAGCGCTACAAGCCACGCAGGGGTCCGACACGATACCTTCATTTCCCATTCTGTGTCCGCTTTCCACCCGATAAGCACAGCTGATGAGGCCACGAGGAGGGGGAAAAGAGGGGAGACAATCCACCATTCTACTATCCACTCTGCGTGGCCTGAATCTTCCAAGCTTCACCTTCGGGGGGAACCAGCCGATACTGCGATTGTGGAGGAGCCGATCCCCGCGAAACCCAAGATGAGATGGTGCAAGTTGGTCAGTCTGCGGGGTCGCCGAGCCTCCACACTGAGCCAGCGGCCAGCTTTCTCAGTCGTTGCCAGAGACCGACAGTCTGGTTCATCCCCACGAGAGCCAAGGGGAATAGCCTGGTGGCACGGCGTCGTCGGCGCGAGATAGCCGCCATGCACCCGAGAAGCTGGCGTGGCCGCTTGCTCTCCCCCCTCCCATCTGCGCTGGCATGTCCATTCGACCACAGCCAACACACATAATGAGCGTCGCGGCATCGTGGCCCTTGGGAATCGGGACACTTACCCACTCCAGCCTGTTCTGGCAGGTCTGGCCTATTTCTCCGCACCGCGCCAAACAATTCCACATCGGGTCGGCCTCGAATCCTTGCTCAGATCAATACGGGCGCCTTTGGCCGGGAAATTTGAATAGGCGACACTCCGCCGTCAAAGGCGCACCTATCACCCTTTTTTACCTATGCCGGGCCAAGATAGGTCGTGCGCCCCAGGGATGGGCCTTGTCGCGGGGCGCAATGCCTTCGAGCCCTGAGCTTCCATCGATGCAGGGTTTTGGGGTGCATCGAGTCTTTGTCGACTCTGGAGAAGCGATAGTTGAGCCGGCGGATGCTTCAGGGCGCGCGCCACTGCAGCAACTGCGATATGAGAGCTGTTACAATACCGAATGCGAGTAATTCAGCGATGGGACGGGATACAAGCCCGACTTGATTCGGACAGTGCCATCATCAACTCTTTGGGGCCCCAAACTTGCCTGTGGCCTTCACCTGTGTGGAGCAAACAAAGTGTCGGGAATGGAGGGGGAGCCACAGTGGCTGGGCGGCGTTTCTGGTCGGGATTCCGAATTTGACGACGAATCCATCGACACAAGCACTGGAATGGAGGGGGTGTCTCCCCCTCCATCTGCATCTGTAGGCACTTCCAGAAGTCCTGGTGCCATAATGGGGCGAAGGAACGCCTCAAAGCAGTGCCGACACCGTGGCGCAATTCCGGCGGTTTTCCTGGGCGGACTGGGCAGAGAGGAATGCAACGTGTGTCTCGTCAATCCGTTTGTGGGCTGGTCTGGCCTCTCTTGGTCAGTGATGCCAACCACGGCTCAATTTTCGGGAGAAAGGGACCGTCTACCCTGTCCGCCTTAATGAGGCTCTTATCTGCCACGCTGGCCTGACATGTGATGGAGACCTTGATGAGATGGATATCCACACGAAAGGACCACCCCTGGCGTCTACTACACGGCGTGCATGTTTGATCGTTGCGAGGTTGTTGGGAGGGACCGTCTGATGAAAATTTTCCCTCTTCCTGAAAGGGTTGGTTGGTGCAATGGCACTGGCTATTACCCAAGACTGACCGCCTTCTGCTGGTGAGCCGCTTTGCAGGGCGTCTGTTGAGATAATGAGCGGTTTTGTGACGATGCAGTCGGGCCATCTCGGAGCCTCATCTCAGAGCGCACAAAGTAGGCGGAGAATTGCGGGATCCACAGAGTCTGGCATGAGGAACAAGCCCATCCAGGGCTCCGCTTGAGCAAAGGGTGTGTCCATATCTCTCCCCACAGTTGCCCATCGCTCTCGTTGTTGCGCTTGACCCAGAGTCGACCGGCGATATCCCCGTGTCATTCCCAAGGAAGCCCAACACTGGCCACCAAACACTGCTACCAGATTGACCTAGTCGGTCAACGGAGTCGGTGCAGGGCACAGGAAACGAACCCAGGCAAAGACGTGACGCTCCGAATCTCTCATCTGTGTGTGAGATGCCTGAAATGGACACCCGCAAGCGCAAGCGTACTTCGGCAAGCCGGCTTGACTCGCCAGCTGCGAGGTGAGAATTTGCGAGTGACGTACCGTCGCCTTGGCTTTCAGAGGGCTTGCGGGGTTTGGGCATGGAAGAGGGAGGCAAAAAGCAGGACGTCTGGGGAAGCTTGGGCCGATCCAGCCACGTTGATCACGGCATTCCCTTTTCTAGCGCGCTTCTCGTCCTGGCCGTTGTTCCGTTGGCCTGACTCGTAGGTCAGGGCGAAGAAGCAGGGCTAAGCGCAGCGCCGAGCCACCTTTCGCGTTCGTGAGCCTTCCTCGAGCAGCCCCCGTTGGAGTCTGCTGGCTTGGAGGCTATTTCTCCAACTTACTGGTCAGTTTTGCCCACGAGCGCATTTATGCCTCTGTATCCAGAGGTGCACAAGCTATCCTTCGACGGACAAATCGTTCTGCGCAGAGGCGATAGGGGGCCCGCCTTTCTCCCCACCCGGCCAAAGCATTCGTGTCTCGTTCTCGTTGTCGCATTCAAGTGCCTTGCATGTTTGTTTCGGAAGTCGAGTCCTTCTAGGCCGTGACTCGAGACCGATGCTACGCCGAACAAGCATGCCCAGGTAATGGTACTAAATCGACTTTGCAAGTCGCTGATTTCAGCCGGCGACCAGCGTTACACCGCGTGTCATTTCATGCGAGATGATCGCAACCCCACGACAGCCATCGGAGCTTTTTTTCTCTTCTGGTGTGTGGTGACCCCGCCATCAGGCATCTGGAGTGGTGTGATTCTCCGCAATCTCTAGAGTAAAACCGGTCGATGCGCTGTGGCAGCGACCGTCCCTTTCACGACGAACGCCATTTATGTTGCTCATCGTGTGCGCGAAGCAGCAATCTGTTGGAGGCACTGCCTGCACTTCTTTGGGTAGTCTCATGGAAGAAACTTTCGCATTTAGACAATGCATGAATATAGAGGGGGCTGTGAGGGCTCTGTGTTGTCCGCATTGACCCGCTTGTGCCGTTCCCGGTTGCCAGTGCCGAGAACTCACAGCCTGAGCAATGCCAGCGAGGCGAACAGTGACTTGGCCTCGGGTCTTACTTTCGGTCGACAGGAACACACATTGAACAGAACGACGCTGCTCCGTTCTGCTCTATAGTCATGCTTACGTGGTTCGACTTTTGCGCAGCATTGCAGATACCCAGCGGTTCCATTTGGTCAATAATAGGTTCTCGGCAGTCTCGCCAACATCGCATATTGTTACTGCACGATAACTAAAGAAAAAAAGTCAAAAAACATGGGGTGACTTGCGTCTGCCACTCACCAGGCACATTTTGAAATGCACCATTGGCGGGGGCTGTTGAACATGAGACTACCCAGATAGGCTCGATGGATTGATAACTGCTGCAACTGATCCACCATTGGGGGGTGAGCAAACAAACGGATGCAACACTTACCCAAAACTATCCGGAGGAAACAATTACTTTCCCGTGACTGTTGTTTCATTTCTCTAAGATGACACCTGGCTTTGCTATTGAGGATCCGCTGAAGCGATGCACATCGCTCACGTTAGCAGTACCACCAGGAATCTGTCAGCGCTTGCCAAATATGTTGAGCCCAGTCAACAGAGGGGCGGCAAATCACGGGCAGAGCAGCCCTGGCGGCTTTGGAGAGGGCGTCTTGAGGGCGGGCGCGGAGCGGCGGCACGGCACCAATGAGATCCGGATTCAGAGGCTCGTGGCGTTTGACAGCACTGACCTTGTCCATTCTCTGTCGCAGCCAAAAAAGGGGCCAACGATAACCCCCACGCCCTTTCTGGGGTTGGATGGGCATCAGTGGAGAGACCCCTGCTATCTGCTCGGGTGAGCAACAGCCATAACCACCCCCTTGGCAGCACTGACGCCTCGAAGGGGAACCCTATCGCCCTGTGGCGAAAGAGGAAGTGTTCCCGGCTTTCCGCCAACTCAGGAGTGTGGGAGAAGGGAACGGGTTCTGGTTCGTGCCTTTGCTTCAGTGACTGAAGAAGCATCGGCGGAGGCGGCTTACCCATCCCCGGAGACACGATGCGGAAAGGCCAAAAGAAATCTCTGTCGCATAGATCTGCCTTACGAGAGTAGAGCCGAATAGAGTCCCGTTATGTGGAGGAGAGCTCGACCGTGACACACCGAGCGTGACCTGGCGAGCCTCACGCAAGGACCAGTGCAGCAGTCGACCCCTGTGGTAACTATCTGAGACCCACTGCGGATAAAACGAGCTGAGAAAGGCCGAGGGTAATAGATCTTGGCTTTCAGTCTAAGATTCCCGACCGGATAATAGTTTCGCTGTCGGGCTATGATTACCGAGCGCTGACCGAAGTTCATGTACGGCCGACCCTCAAATGGAATAGGCTATGAGGAGGAGCCGAGCCGACCACACTGTCGTTCTACCTAACAGCTGCCTCGGTAGCGCACCTGACTATGTTCCCTTCGACTAGCCACGGCTAGGCTAATTATTCTGTGGCGGAGGGCATGTGTCCTCTAAGGCTCGGAAATTCCGATTTGGAGCATGTGGCCACTGAGCTCCCGCTGTTGGCTAGCATGAAGGAGGTGAGCCGGAGGGCATTTCTTTCGGCTCTTCTCGCGGTATTGACAGCAGAGCTGAATAAAGTAGTCGAATATGCCTTCGCAGCTTTGGCGTGCGTGAGTAAAATACCAAGCGCGTGTCTTCGTAGTGATCCCGTGTCATCATGCAAGGGATCGGGCGAACAGCGAGCGAAGCGTCAACTTACCCAGGCCCCCAGCATGGCTACCGGGCGGTCAATCTATCCAGCGGATCCCCAGTCAGATATGCGCGAAGGGTCCTTCTGGTGTTGGTCGAAGATCAGCATGGGGCTGGTTGATCTGGCTTCTCTGGCGAGGATACTCGCCCACTCTTTCGAACGCATGTGACTGTTGGCACACTGAACCGTCCTTTCACAGGTCGAGTGGAGTTGCTGATTCGTACTGGGTGAGCTGAGCTGAGGGGTATCATTTGACCTCTGCGATGCTTGACCAGAGACCAGGTTTGGAGATTGTACTGTAGGCGCAAGCATCTCTCGGCCTGCCGTCCGTGGCCACCGTGCCAAGGATGGTTGTCCGGGGTCTTATGTCGCGATTCCTGATCCGAGCCACTTCTGAAGTAGTATGGGCGGACGGAGAAGGAATGGTTGTTCCAGCTGGATAATGAGCCGGCTGATCGTCCTCCCACGGCCTGCTCTTCGTCTCGGCAAGAACCAACGAAGTGTCTGCCAAGATATAACACCAGCAGGAGGGGCACTCAACAACACCTTCGTCAAACGAAGCTGAATGGCTGAATGATTCCACTGGCTGTAATATCTCACGGCTGCCAGACTATCACCAAATGTTTCTGCCCACTATTTTGACTACGATTAGGATCGTAGGCTCTTGAAGCAAGTCATGATTTGTGTCTTGGGAAATGCCGTCTGCCTGGGGCGTGACGCACAAGAGTCTCAGAGGCTGCTGATCACTGTGAGGGCCTAGCCATGTCTACGTAAATGAGTCGAGCAACTGGCTGAGACGCCCAAAGTCTGTCCTGCCGTTGTCGTTTTGTTTGCGCAAGCCACCCTTCCCCGGATTCCTGTCATGTCAGGAGACGCAGGATCCCGTGGGTGACCCCCGTGGATTGTCCCCACCCCGCTCCCTGGTGGCGCAATCAGCAAAGCGGCGGGCGGAATGGTGTCATTGGAAGGCAGGCAGCCAGCCGACTAGCCTATGGAGAGAGAGAGAGAGAGAGAGCCAGTCGAGCTGCGAAACGATGCAACAGGCAAGTCGGCCTCCAAGCCGCACACTGGCGTGCAGTGGCCGAGGAACAAGACGTATTGGACGTACACTGCCCAGCACCCAATCACATGGATAAAGCTCGAGACCGCCATGTCTTTGGCGTGCTCTTGAGCCATCATGGCATAGACATGGGGTGATGGGGCCTTGGGGGCAGCCCTCCTCGCCTTTTACCCCCGCGATCTCTGGTTTTGGCCGGTCCACGATAGGGAGGTGGGAGGTGGCCGCTGGTGGGCTGGCGCTTGTCTAGACAGTTCCGGATCCGGGCGTGGACGTGGAGGGAAGAACAGGGGTACAGACGCGAGTTGAGGCAATGTGTGGAGGGCCGAGATTGAGAGACGACGCAGACATGCTAGACCGAGGCCTCACCAGAAAGGTCTCCGGGGGTCGTCGCTGAAAACGAGCCGACCGAGAGAGCGTGAACATGTAGGCAGGACGAGGGTCAACAGAGAATGATGACTGGTGGACTGGAGAGAGTGAAAGTCAGTGAAGGAGTGGATGTTGCCGGGCGGCACGCCTCCACCGAGGTCCCCAGACCAGTGG
>NW_003315038.1:3192611-3193586 GCF_000150825.1 Verticillium alfalfae VaMs.102
TGCACCATTGGCGGGGGCTGTTGAACATGAGACTACCCAGATCGGCTCGATGGATTGATAACTGCTGCAACTGATCCACCATTGGGGGGTGAGCAAACAAACGGATGCAACACTTACCCAAAACTATCCGGAGGAAACAATTACTTTCCCGTGACTGTTGTTTCATTTCTCTAAGATGACACCTGGCTTTGCTATTGAGGATCCGCTGAAGCGATGCACATCGCTCACGTTAGCAGTACCACCAGGAATCTGTCAGCGCTTGCCAAATATGTTGAGCCCAGTCAACAGAGGGGCGGCAAATCACGGGCAGAGCAGCCCTGGCGGCTTTGGAGAGGGCGTCTTGAGGGCGGGCGCGGAGCGGCGGCACGGCACCAATGAGATCCGGATTCAGAGGCTCGTGGCGTTTGACAGCACTGACCTTGTCCATTCTCTGTCGCAGCCAAAAAAGGGGCCAACGATAACCCCCACGCCCTTTCTGGGGTTGGATGGGCATCAGTGGAGAGACCCCTGCTATCTGCTCGGGTGAGCAACAGCCATAACCACCCCCTTGGCAGCACTGACGCCTCGAAGGGGAACCCTATCGCCCTGTGGCGAAAGAGGAAGTGTTCCCGGCTTTCCGCCAACTCAGGAGTGTGGGAGAAGGGAACGGGTTCTGGTTCGTGCCTTTGCTTCAGTGACTGAAGAAGCATCGGCGGAGGCGGCTTACCCATCCCCGGAGACACGATGCGGAAAGGCCAAAAGAAATCTCTGTCGCATAGATCTGCCTTACGAGAGTAGAGCCGAATAGAGTCCCGTTATGTGGAGGAGAGCTCGACCGTGACACACCGAGCGTGACCTGGCGAGCCTCACGCAAGGACCAGTGCAGCAGTCGACCCCCTGTGTAACTATCTGAGACCCACTGCGGATAAACGAGCTGAGAAAGGCCGAGGGTAATAGATCTTGGCTTTCAGTCTAAGATTCCCGACCGGATAATAG
>NW_003315038.1:3193686-3195311 GCF_000150825.1 Verticillium alfalfae VaMs.102
TCTAAAGTAGGCCTCTGTTGGGAGGGTCCTCTACTTTCCAAGAATCTCATGTTCTCCTTTCTCAAACTGCAGCAACGTGTGAGAACCAAAACCCTCCATTTCGATACGGCTCAAAACCGGCATACCTCGACCACGACGTGGCCCATGGCGGCTACTTTGGCTGCAGTAGGCGATAGGCAGCTGCAGTCGTGCAACATTGGTGCGAGGGTAGTCAGGCAATAATGACGGGCATCTCCACCGGCTGGGGCATGCCACTGGCTCAGCCCTGACCGAAATATCCGTCCCATCCCTTCCACGTCCATCTAGGGACGAGAGACGAGAGCCCCAAGCAGCAGATCTCTGTTCACCCAGGTAGGGTACGAAACAAGAGGGTCAAGATTCGGACCTGACGAGTGTCTTGAGTGGGCCAAACGGCCCTGGAGATTTTCAACTACCTAGCCCAGTCTGAGATAGTTCATGGCTCAGGCCCAGCCTGTGATCATCACGTTTGAGATTGACTCTCTCTCTCTCTCTCTCTCTCTCACTCTTCCTGGCCTTGACCAAGGTCATCGTCGATGTCGATGAGCGTCGTCATGTCGGAGGGTATCAGGTCACCATGGGCATACCCACAGCACATACATCCAGTACAGGGCACCCCGTCTTCTGTATGGATGACACTGTCCAGTGTTGGATCTCTTCTTTAGGGGGCCAGCCAGAGAGGGGCCCCCGCCTAGCATCGTTCAGCTTGTACCACCCACCCCCGGCAATACCACACACACACACACGCGCGCGCCCCCAGCGCATTACGTATCCCTCGTCTTCCCCACGCCAGCGTAAAGCGCGCGAGTGATATCACGTCAGAGCACCCCCAGACTTGCTGCGGGCGGTGCGGCGGGACCCCCGGTTTCCCTTTCTTTTCTGCTGATTTGCCGCGTTCCCCTGGCACGTTCTTTTTTTTTGGAGGGGGGGGGGGGGCGGGGCCCGGGCACTTCTCACTTTTTGGGTTTTGTGTTCTGAGGACTGCCCACCCTGAGATTTCGCCCGGGGTATGGAGTGTTATTTCTGTCGTTCTCATCTCATAATCTCAACATCCTTTGTCGGCTCGTCTCGGTTCATGTCGGCCTCTGGGGGTGTGGAGGAGGAAGAGGCCAGGGGTAGGAGCCCATCGGCTGGAACCCAGTAGAGACAAGGTAGCTCGCCCTGGCTGGAGGGGAGGCTTATCTCTGGGACGACTCAACTCAACCTCTCCGCGCTTGGCCCGCCTCACGAGCGAAAGGGGTGGCCAGGGGCTTGTTTGCTTGCAGCGGGGGCCGCGAGAGGTAGACAGGAGAAAGAATGGAAACAGGGTGGATGGATCTCTTGTTCACTCGCGCAAAACACCCCTTCACTCCTCATGTCCGCCCGCACACCCGCCCGTTCCCTTTTGCCTACCTAGGTGCTGTGGAAAGAGGCCAGGGTAGCGGATTCCAGGCATGACGAAATCGAAGGCTTTTGGGGACCCGGGGATACGAGTCAGATCATGGCGTGCGTGCCTTGCTTTCCTTGCCTTGACCCTTTTTTCCCTCCCTCTCCCTCACTGTCCGGGTTCCCTCACCTGGAGACAAACCCAAGGCCCGCCGGCCCGCGCTATCCACAAACAGCAGCTA
>NW_003315038.1:3195439-3196393 GCF_000150825.1 Verticillium alfalfae VaMs.102
GCTGCCTGAGTCTCTTTCTTCTCTTCGGCCTTAGTCTACGATTCTGAGCCAAGCGACAAACAAGCCCGAGAGGCGAGAAAGAAGAAAAGTACTAAAACGACGCCACCTGTGTTTCCTCCATTCTCGAAGCCGAGCCCTGACCACATGCCACCCCGTTGGTACGAATAGAGAAGAATAGGTAGGGGTGGAAACATACAATGGAAGTAGAGTGGACTACCAGAGACAGGCAACGACCGCCACAGTAACGCCGAGCTCAGCTGAGATCGCACGGTCGGGGCGTCGTGTCTATCATGCTACGGGGGGGCGTCGCTCCCCGAGAGGCTCTGGTCGTTCTCTTGTGTTCCCCGTGGGGGGAGGGGCGCCGGCGGCGAGAGGCATGGGCTCAACTCGGACTGCCTTCTTGGGCGAGGTGCTCACGCACGACGGGCGACGACATTGGCTCATATGCAACAGGCACTTTTTATTCAAGGTCTCTCTCTCTCTCTCTCTATTGGAGGCGAATATGGCAATCATCTCTTGCGCCTCGCAACCTCAGCAAGATGGCCTGGCCCGGGAAATCATCAGCTCGGACACCAGTGCCAATAGTGTCTCGTCTCTCACACACATCACCATCTTGCCTCTTGGCACGTCTTGTCTCTTGCACATCTCCCCCCCAACTTGGCGCGCGGCCCCTCTCAGGCCTGAGACAGCGAGCGAGATGACACCAAGAACATATCTGCCCATCTCACATACCGAGCCGGCGGTCTGGCCCGACAAAGCTGGCGCCTTATTCATTCGTCTCCTTTTCCTTATTCTCTCCTTTTTACTTTCCCATGGCACAGGGTGGGTCAGGTCAGTCACCGCCTCACGCCTCAAGCCTCGCCTTACGCCTCTCGCCTCACACGCCGCCATTTCCCACCCCTCTCAACCTCCCATTTCCGCCCTTGTGGCCCTGTAGCTCACGCGCGGGAGCGG
>NW_003315038.1:3196493-3212240 GCF_000150825.1 Verticillium alfalfae VaMs.102
ACCCGCCGCCGCCGCTGCTGCTTCGTCATGACCCTTTCACCTGGGTCGTGAGAATGGGACAGGGCAACGGCGGCAAGTGAGGCGATCCCATGCCATGCTACCCACCGCTTCAGCCCAGCCCGTTTGTCGGTCTGGCTGACGTCTGACTGGCATGCCCTCTTGCGCGCGCGCGCTCACACCCACCCATACTTACTTGTCCATCCCTCGCCTGCTAACCCCTTACTCGGCGTTTGGCCCCCAACGTGTATCGCTCTCCCCACTGTCAGGTTTGTGGCAGGCGTTACGTGGAGGCGCGAGATTTCGCCATTGCGTCGAGGTGTGTGTATGTGTGTGTCCGTGTTTGTGTGCGTGTGGGAGGGCATCACACACTCCCTCACTCACCGCCAGACCGGCGCAGCAAATAGGCATCTTCGTCAAGACAGCCGAGTGCAGGTGGCGTACACGACAGTACCTCGCCGCTGCAGATGAGAGGGTGTCGTGTCGTCGTGATAACTTCTGCCCATCGCGTGTCAGTTTGAGGAAGTGCCTCTCACCTTCGCCAAGGAGATGGAAAGGAAAAAAAAAAAAAAAAAAAAGAGAACCCCACGACGCAGACACTGTCCACACCACGGATCTGCGCTCTCCAAGCCTTGTCCATCGTTTCTTTTCTTTTTCTTCTCTTGAGGCCATCCTCCCCCTCTCTCTGTCTCGCGCGGGGATCCGGGCTGGGGAAGCTCGAACTCCAGTGTCTGAGCCCAGACTTGGGTGCATTTCCCATACCCTCCTCCTCGCCTCTCCCCCCGTTATCCAGACCCATGCATGCCCTTTTGCCAAACCCCAGTCTCCCGATTCCCCGTGGGCTGGCGCCGCGGCTGGATCGCGTGTGCAACCGCTCTGCCGAAATTGTGCAGGTCGATCAACCAGCTTCCTTTTCTTCTACTAGTCCTGTCATTTTTTTTTTTGCTTGGTCTCCCTCTTTGAGTCCCTGTCTGTCTCTCGCTATCTTGTCTTCTCCAATGGTCATCCCCCCAAGACCAGAACCCGGCTTTGACCCGAGCCAGCCGCGCCGTGGCCCGGCTGGCCTGGGGCCCGCCTCAGCTGTGCGCCGTGACGCCAATGTTTCGCGGAGCGCGCACTCCTGGATCATGGCCCTGTCCCAGAAGCCCAAGCATGTTGAGGTCCATGCCGTGCGAAGCGCCGAGGAAGGGGGGGGGCGTGCCCCGAGAGAGGAAGAAAGAGTAGAGATGACTTGAAAGAGTTGATCGCCTTGAACTATGTCCGGTTTTCTTCATCTATGTGTGATATCGCCGATAGCCCTCGTTCAGGCTGGACCTCTGAGCTGGTGACGACTTGGACTTGGGGCCACGGCCTCCCTTTCTCTCACTTGGCCCCCCCCCACCCCAGAATGTGCTCCTTGAAACATCGTCTCTGGGGGGCATGGAGGGGGCGGGCTGCCTGAGACAAAAACGGGCTTGAGCAGTGACAGCGGCCTTTGGCCCGTCTTCCGGCATTGTGTCTACTTGGAATGGCACACTGCCTATCTGCGTCTGGATCGTGGACATTTAGACCTTGCCCCAGATAAGAAAGAAGTATGCCTCTCCGACCTCCACGGAATAGGAATCTAGGGGCCTCCCTCCCCCAGAAGGCCAGCAGATCAGTTGGGCCAGGGCATGCCATGCACATTTTTAGCGGGCTCGTAGGAAACGTCATACTGTCCACCCCGTCACTGTCACTGGCCGACTGGGTGGGAACGTCAAGGTATATGATGAGTCGAACCTCGAGTCAAAACTCCGTGTCTGGCTTGCTTCATTGGTGTTTTTACCTGAAATCCTTCCGCTTTTTTTATCAAGTGCGATATGTGTGGGGGTGGCTGCCACACCTATTGCTACCCCCATCCATCTCCCCATCTCCCATGTACCGGTCGAGAGAGGTACATCGGGCCAAATTAAGTCGCAATATCATGTGAGTCGATCCCATGAACACACCCCAGAGACAGTACATGTTACGCCATGGTGGATTTGGGGAGGAAAGGAAAGGAGCGCGCCGCAGCACGCCACGGCTAGACTTACACCTCGCTCATCACAGGGCAATATCATCACGAGCCGTCCCGGGCATCGAGCAAACTCCAGATCAGTCAAAAAGTCACGATCTCACCACCCACGCCCCCTCCCCACGCAGGGCCACGCTCACGGAAGCGAGACGCAAGGGGCATTTGTCCATCCACCTAGTCATTCACTCAAATGACCACGAGCCCAGCCACTGGTGCGCGCGGGGTGGAGGGGTTGAGGCGCCTCACGAGACATCCTTCAATATCGTCAACTCGTCCGTCCTGCAGGTCAAGTGTCTGCCCCTGGGGGGGTGTTTGACTACGGGCGACAACCACTGAAATAAACAGCACTAGAGGATCAGCTCTCTCCCCCCCCACGTCGTCGCCCCGCAGGACTCAGTCGACCCCAAGATCTGCCTCCCGAACATGGATTGAATTACGGGTTTGTGGAGAGGCCATGATTTCATCTAACCTTCATTCTTCCTTGTTCGGAAACCCCCGACCTGGCAAGAGGACGGTTCACGCCCACCCGCCGGCCAATTCTGGGATTGCGCCCACAACCTGGATCCCGGTCGCAGGCCAGTTCTCGTGCCAAGTCGAGTGCCCGGTCCAAAGGGGGAAGTGAATGGACCCTTCGAGCTGGCAATCAAGCAAGGTCCTGTGGGAAGCGGGGGGCGGCCTTCTGGCGATTCATGCTGCTAAGCATTTTATTATCGCCAAGCTCGGATGTGCCTTGCTGACGGGACACGCGCTGTTCGGGACTTGCCTGTTGTTTCCAATAAGCTCGGAGGTAGATCTTTCGACCGGCCGAGAGGTCAGGAAGAACAGCATTCCCACAATGGCGCGTGCGCTTCGTCGCACGACACGTATTATCGTGCCTCACTCAGCCCGGCCCGAGTCGCAGGACAGGATGAAGTCATCGCAAGGGGGCAGGTCCACCACTCATTGGGCTGAAAGCGGCCAGCGTCGTCCCTTCAATGCGCTGGCAGCGCTGGATAAGCCAGCTGTCGATCGATGAGTCCCTCCCTTCTTCCCATACGCATCCTTTCGGGCCCGACGAGTCACACGAAGCATGCCTATACGCCAGCCTGCCTATGTGCTTGCGTTCTTGCCCTAGTGGATAGGTGTCGCATCCTCCCGATGATCGCGGTGCTACAATGGCCGTTCGATAGTGAGGGTACTATCACGAGCTATTGCTGGCGTACCCCATGATGAATCCTCCCCGTAAGAGAAGCGCGGATTACCTTGGCGTGATGCCAGAAGAACCGGCTGCCGTTTGATGTTGATTGTAGCGAAAAACTCCCAGACTAGCCCAAAGAATGTGCTTCCCAGGCGTCAAAGAGTGACAGATGACGCTTGGCTCCTTCAGGGCATCCCCTCCCCACTCATTTTGGGCAAAAACTCAAAAGCTGCGGACTGGCCAAGACCGAGACCTGCAAGGGAAAGATTGAAATGGCGCGTCGGTACCAGAGAGCTGGACTGAAGGCGTGCTTTCGCCCTGATTAGCGTCTCCCAGCTCTAGCATCTACAGTACGATGATCACCCTGGCTCGTTGCGCGGGTAGTCTTTCTCCGGGGTGTCTTCTGGGTGGGTATCATTCTGCAGCTGACATCAGCTCGGTATGGTTTTGAAAGAGAGAGAGAGAGTTCAGTTAGGGCTTTTGTCTCTCGTTGGGGATCTCGTCATCTTGGCCAGGAACATGTAGGTGTCCACACTCAGATTCTTTTGCGCGCAGTCAGAAATGATGGCAACGTTGACACCCATGACGCGATTGCAACAAACTGGCCGAGACGGGGGAAAGGCTCCAGCATTGACGAAACGCCCGACAGCCCACGTGTGATTTGCCGTTGCCAGCTGAGCTGTGCATTGGCATTGGGGTGCGCTGAGGCTTGCATCACCGCAGAAGCGAGAGAGACGAGGCGTATAGGGGTACAGGTTTCTGCCTATGGCTTGCTGCCCTGCTCTCTCGCTTGAGGTGTTCTTGGCACATGATATCTCTCTGGCTAGGGACTGGACCACCCCTGACATGATCAGTGCCGCGGAGGTGCGGGTAAAGTTGAAAAGAACGGAAATCCGGGACGCCTCCAAACGCGTTTCCGGGTCCTGAGCCGGAAGAATGGCAAGGAGTGGGGGGGGGGGGGCAGGCCTCGTGTCGTTCCTGGACTGAGCAGCACTCTCATGCTGTGCCGTTTGGAGGTGGCTTGCTCGGTTGCGTGGACCAAGACGTCCGGGTTCTATCTTGCCGGCTCAATCATCAGACGAGATGGTGCCACATTGGGATCAGAAAATCACGATCGATGCAACGGTGGGGAGGCAGGTCGACTTGCCCCGGCTGCAAGCCACTGCACAGGTTTCTCGGCTGATATCCCACTTGCTTGTTCGAAATTGAAATGGTAATTCAGACCATGTCTGGATAGAGGCTCAGTTGCAAGCCACACGTTCAAGAGCTTTGCCTGATGGAGTGGACAGGACAGGCAAGACGACCGACTTGTTCTTATTTAGGCGGGATCTCTAGCCATGATTTCCCCACCAACAGCATCTCCTCGTCGTTTGACCCTTGCCTAAAGCCGCGGCATGCAGCCCCCAGAGCTCTTATTATAACGAGGCCGATCGTCATCCATCCTGTACCTTCTTGTACAGAGTGACTCGGAGCAAAACGAACGTGGCCACGGACGCATCTGGGTCATCATTCAGCCCCCGGAACTGATCTATTGTATTGCTGAGAAACTATCTTCTTGGGTCATCCGTCGGGCCTGGGCGTGGTGTCACTGCTTCCATTTCGATTCCTTCTTCTGTTGCTGTATCCTTCGAAATGGCGATGCCCTTGACATCATCGTCGCGCGACTGGTCCTCATACTCAACGCTGACCGTTGTCGTCCAGGCGATCCCATTGATGTCCCTACCCTGGGGTCCATGCCCCAGAATGCTCCGATCGCTGTCGCCGTCGTCACCCTTGGCCTCGGCGCGGCCTGCCGTGACCGTGACCGAGTTGTAAAACTTGTTACTGCTGTCTCCCGTCTTGACATAGCCACCACCGTTGTTGTTCGACTCGGTTCGGACACGGGCGCTGCGGACGAATCCACGGAGAACCGGTATCGAGGCAGAAATGATCGTGACGTTGGGCTCGGCCATTGACCAGATCCAGTAGACGGCCTGGTTGTAGGCATCTGGTAGTCGATGTTAGCGGGCAAGTTGGAGTGTCAAGGAAGAGGCCACGTACAGTCGGGATGCCTCACTTGAAGCAATTTGGAGCCGTAGTACGCCTTCATCACACCAGTGATGCCTGCGATGACGCCCATGCTCAGCGCCAACGCAATACCTAGTCTTTCGGATCGCTTCATCTGCAGGTTGAATATCATCCGCCAGGGCAACAGGGCCAGTATAAAGTCGCACAATGCCGAATACACTGCGACAGGGCTATGTCAGATTCGCCAAAACAGATCGCATCGTCCAGGGCGGGGAACGGGTAGACAAACCAGCACTGAAGACTGCAAAAGTAACCGATTGCGTCAAGGTCCAGCATTTGTCTCCTCCAATGTGCCCTTCATCCGGCGCACCGCATATCATCTGCCAGACCGCAATGATGTGCACCGCGAACTGAAAGTTCATGGTGATCAGCACGACGTAGATCAGCTTCGCCTCCCAGCCACCGGGCATCAGTCGCAGCAGCGTCAGGCCGAACGACGTCTTGGTCAGTCCGAGGGCGATGCTCTGGAGGTTGTGGTGGATGCGGGCGAGCGTGATCTTCTGGAGGCTTCCTGAATGCAAGAAGATGGCCATGAGCCCCGACATGACCCCAGACGCCACCAAAACAACTATCCATCCGGCGATGAGGACCCAATCATCTTGCTGAACGCCCAAGCGGACTACGCGGATTCTACTATACAATCTCAAGGCGAGAGCGATCGTTGCGAGGGTGAACAACTGGAGAAAGCGCCTTTGGTTAGCCAGTCAATCTACAGATAGCGGGAAGGGGACGTCATAAACCAAGGGTGACCTACACTCCAGATCGAAGCATTTACGAGGATTGCCAAATCTTTGGGATCCGTAGCCATTGTCCTACTTCCCGGCTCGTCGTGTATGTGGGAATCATTTGCTGTCTCCTCCCTCTTGCGACGACCAAAAACGTTCGAGACTCGGAGGTTTTCTTCGACACAGCACAAGTGCCCTCTCTCACGTACAAGTATTCACGCATCCTTTCCTGTTTACCCCTTGCAGGCCCTACAGGGCTTAATTGCCTGCCGCAGTGGTCACATTCATGGGAACCATGCTGCCACGCACCCGACGAACGCAGTGCAAATGAGCGATGCGACAGCCTCGAGTCACGCTAGTCGAAAAATGGCTGCTGATGGCGGACAGACCGATACTCAATTCGTCAACCTGAAGCATCCCAGGCTTGGGTCGATTGTATCTTCAAGCATAAGGTTGTACTGCCATGACTCGCAAAACAAATCGGAAGCGCAGGATATCTGCCGCGTCTGCCAACCTTGACGAATTTCGCCTCGACACAGCACTCAGCCCCGTCTGGGCGTCAGGCAAATGATCAGATCGGGCGCCCATAGCCGGGCAGGTTGGTCCAGCATATACGGCAAGCAGGGGGAGGAACTGAGACCAGCCTCTTGACGATTTGCGCGCTCTACACTATTCACCGCGGAAGGGTCGATAGTACAGTCTCATGGGGACACGACCGAGGTCCGAGTTGAATTGAATCCGGGGTCGAGATCGAGATCAAGGTCGGCGGTATGGGCAGGAGGGAGTACTGTGCATGACCCTGCAGAACGGTGCGGCTTTGGGGCCAGCAGGTCGTCTGAATTGACGATTCGTCTGTGACATTGAATGGGTTTGGGGCGTAGTAGAAGTACTCGGATGTTACAAGCGCCCAAGTTATCTGTCTGCGATGTTGTCAGAACCTCTCCCATCTGGATCTACCCTTACGATGATGATCGACAAGCATTAATAGCAAGCCGCCCCCGCAAACAGGCATCCTTGTTCGCCGTCACGCAGGGTGCGCAATGTTGTCCCTTGGTTTTCTTTGAACCGTCTCCCTTGTATGAAAGATGTTGCCAACTCACTTCGATGCCCATGGCAACTCCATCTCGCAGCAAACCCATGCACCGTCAGCGAATGGGGCCAAAATTGTGTCGTCGACCTTCCAGAACGACGACCAGGGCTGCCCCTTTTCCATGGCAAATGTCGTGCTGGCTTTGAAGATGATTTCCACACACATGCACTACTACGACGCGTGGCGGCGTTATCGAGCCTTTGTGGCGCATGCGCTGGCTCTGGATACGACTCTGCCAGGCTCCAAGGCTGCAAATGTGGGATCCAAACACGACGTCTGAAGATTGCAGATCCTATGCGCAACATCATACGCTAGATCAACTTAAATTCCTCGAGTCCCAATGCTCTCCTGAGCGCACGGCTTGAGAGTATCTTGATCGTCCCCCAGATGACACCGGATGCCCCGAAAGTGTCTCAACCTGGTTGGGCACCAACGCCTCCGACCCAAAGTATTGTGCAGATTTGCTGAATGGAGTGACGTCGAGTGCTGCGAAAGGGTCGACGCTGAGCAAGGTTCACAGGGCTGTGGACTCGAGTGAGACAGTGTGCTCAGGGCACGGGCACTTCACGAGCAACGCCACGCACCACGACGTTGCACAACTGAGGTGACTGGGAAACGTCGCGCCTGGTAAGTACAGGCACGCCCTGGAGGTTGCAAACAGTCACTGACATGATTGACCAGGTCGTCGCGCACAAGAACAAAACGGGCCCATGGCCACATAGAGCGGCGTCATGGCTCAGCTTGAGTAGTATGATTTAAGACCACCAGCGGTCTTTCAGGCCATGCTGGCGTCGGCGTCGATGGACGGCTCTTTCCGGACGACACATGTTATCATACATGGCTCCAAAGGTTGTCAAACGACAATACCGTGGACTAAAAAGTCGTATCTGGCGACGGTCGCATCACTGATACCAGTGTGGCCACGTTCGAGGACTTTGTCGAGGTCTTGAATGACCGCGACAGCGCGCTTGGTCTTGTCACCTGCTCGGACACTCGGCTTTTGCCATGGCGTCAGCACAGACGGAGACAAGGCATCGGCTGCCGTTGCGGCTCTCGACGATATGAGAGTGACATGAGAAAGAGAAGCGAAGCTGCAGCTCCGTTCAATGGTCAACTCAATAACTGGCTGGAAGAGCTCGCATCGCCTTTACTTTTGCTTGACGTGGAAGGTGACGGTTCTGTTCCTGGGCAGGGCTGCTGATGGCTTTGTTGGATCAACGATTAGCAGGAGGGATATGGAAACACCGAACGGACGAGTCTGGCTAATCGTTATCTCGCAGCATTTCGTCAGGAATATGGGAAATGTCCAGCCGAAGGAAAACGTTGAGGCGCATTGAATCAGGCAGTGGCATCTGCTCATTTCGAACCCTGGACGATATCGCTAGCCGGTGACGCCAGTCACGAGGTCATGGTGGCAAGCAAGCGGCTTGGAGTCTTTTTCACACGAAAGAAGAATGCTGGGATTCTACGCGAAGCCGACCAGCTCTGAGCACATTTGACAGTTTCGTACAACAGAATGCCCAGTCCATCTAGGTAATGGCCCCAAGCACGAAGTGACTGACCGAATGCATCCAGTACAGAGTATTAGGTGAATGCGAGGCAAGTCGAATACAACAGGAACCATAAGAGGCAGCTGTGGCCTGAAAGAAAAATCCCTGACCTTGAGATTCAACCGCAAGCATTGGTATCTTACATGTGATTACCGACGCTGAGTTGGGTGGATGAACCCAGCTGCACAATGGGGACATCGCGGTTCAACACATGTGACGCATTTTGTTCTTTGAGTACGTGAGTACGTAAGGTATGTTAGACAAGGCGCCTTGAAAAAGAAGGTAGGCGGGGGAGTTATTTACCTTAGGTAAAGGTATTGGCACGCGAACAATAACTGTCAGTCTTTTGCCCAAGGTGGGAATAGCTGACGCTTCACGACCTACAACCCCTGTTACTGTACTGGTCCGTTTTGGGCGCACCGCAGACCTCACTCTCATTGTGCAATCTGTCCTTCCGAGTCGTCATCAAGAATCCCAAAGAGCGTCAGTATGGCCAGTCTCAATTGAGAGATATCACCTAACAGCCGGTGTGATCGTTCGGTACCAAGCCATATCTCACGCACATCAGACGTCAGAGCTGAGCTTGGCCTCCAACACAACCATGGCAGCATCAAGACTTGTTACGGTTACGTTTGACGTGTGCGTCCATCCGTTATCATATCTTCTGCAAACTTTTCGCCCTGCCAAGGCTTATCCCTCTTCGGCCATGGCGATTCCGTCTACCTATGACCTCCGCTTCGAATAAAGCCACCGAGAAAGACGCAATCCTTCGGTCGCTGCGGCCTGTAGGCGGCGGCACTCGGAGACAACTCCTCCCCCACGCCAAAGCATTTGGGGCACCTTGTACCTCACTTCGTTGCAGCTCCAAAACCCAAATCCACCCCTGGTCGGATCGCGATGCTCTCTCTCACACACACCTCCATTATGAACTAACCTCACCGAGGGCCGTGGACATGGCAGGGGGGGGGCGTGTTGGTAAAGCCTTCACCGGGAGAACCTGGAAGGCGGGCTTAGGCTTTGCCTCAAAGCCTTGGACCTGCATTGAGGCAGGCCCCCTGGCTCTGACGGGCCCGTGAACTGGGCATCACCATGGGGTATTCCGCCTGCGATGCGGCCGCGCCCCTTGTCCCACCCCGCACAAAAAGAATGGCCGGCCGTCAAGCCGCCGAAGCCCACGATGCGAGGCGCCTGCAACTCGGTGTACGGATGTGAGCCGCGAAAGGTTCGTCTTGAACCCAGCCGGCCAGGCCCTCGCAGAAGACCTGCCCTTATCCTCTCTGCCTGTGCCCCCCCCCCCCCCACAACAGGAAGGTAAA
Source organism: Verticillium alfalfae VaMs.102 (assembly GCF_000150825.1). Taxonomy (NCBI): domain Eukaryota; kingdom Fungi; phylum Ascomycota; class Sordariomycetes; order Glomerellales; family Plectosphaerellaceae; genus Verticillium; species Verticillium alfalfae. The sequence continues at coordinate 3,206,448 of NW_003315038.1, forward strand.
CCTCCACGAGGCGTATCTGGCTGCATACCCCGTCTTGTCTCGCCCGCGCCTCGACACCCTCTTGTGCAGCCGGCCGCCTTCCCCGCAATACCACCGTCGCATCTGGGAACGGGAAGAGCAGGGGAAACTCCACGATGTTGCAGCATCTTGGTCAACCGCCATCATCAACCAGCCCTCGTCGCCACGCGTCGGCGTGCGGCCTCTATTGGCCACCCCACGTCGCACGATTGACACCTTCGCCGGGCAGTTGGTGAGAAGCGCCAGGGGGCGTCACCGAGGCGGTCACGCAATCCATGTCATCTGGATTGGGGGAGGAAAATCCCCAGGATTCGGCCACTGGCTCGCTTTCAGTCCCCTTCGCCAGGTAGCCGAGCAGCAATCTTCCCCCCTCCCCTCCCCGGCCCCTTGTCCGCCGGTTTGCGCACCCCCAGGTTTCGCCCCGGCGGTGGCAAATCTTGCAGGGAAATCGGCCCGCGACAAGCACGTATTCCTAGCCCGACATCCCGCGCCTGCGCCGCCATCTCCTTCACCGGCGGTCCTGCACCTCTGGTCACCGAGCCCCCTGTGTGGCTTTTCGAATTGAATGTACCAGCCTGGCAAGATACATCGTGCAAGAGTTGGGGGTGAAGAGGCATCTCTCACGCCCCCAGGGGCCGCCTCCAATCTTCATTGACCTCGTCTAGCTCGTTCGCGGTGCTTGGCTCCCCGCTCTTTGACAGGCATCGCCACCAAAGGCAAGCCACCGTGCTTCACCTGGCAATCTGGGCTCTTCAAGACGTCTGCGAACCCCTCACGCGGTTCGGATCGCGGCGGGCGCTACCCGCCCTTGAAGGGGGGTGTCAGGAGAAACATCAGATGAGGGGTTGCGCGGGATGTTCCTGGGGATTTGTCAGAGATCACGGCAGTAATCTGAAAGGCAAAATATCATGGCTTGCCGGGAGACCGCAAACGATGCTTGTATGTGTATTTGTGTGCTGTGAGATGAAATGGGTTGATTGTAATTTGCATGTCAACTGCAAAATCAACCTTGTCACGTAAAATCATTACGGAACAGGTTTCAAGGAAGGTTCACGGTATTAGGCCAACGCAATACAGGTTCCGTACCCGAAAAAGCCGTAGATCAACTCAAAGCTCAATCTTCTTCCAGGCCGGCAGAGAAGCAGAGTTGCTGCCTATGGCCATTGCCAGACACGCATGGCTCAGTTCTAGCCCGGAGGTGAAGGGTTGGAGCAAGGAGATGGTGAAGATCATCGGACAGCACGGCAAAAAAACATTGCTGGAGGTTGTTTCCCTGGCCAGAATCGCTTCTGCTCTGTGTGACCATGTGAATTGTCTTTTACTTTTTGCCATGAAAAACATGGCAGAACATACCCTTGATGGCCGCACGCTGTATGCCATGCGTACTGACCTAGGGTAAAGAAGGCGTCCAGTAGCACTGGGAACCCCGAAAGTAAGTGTCTGACCACTTCAGCAACGGGTCTGCTGAATTGTTGATTGTTGGGAGACAAACTGTGGTTTAGTATCAGCTTACGAATCTGACCGCAGAGAGGACTGTTCTCGTTAAGTTGAGCGACTGTTCGTGAATCAAGATGGGCGAAACTTATCATTGGTGTTAAAACCCATGGGGACATCGCATCATGGTGGGAGCAAGCCGGCTGTGTCCCCACGTTCACGCGCTTGGCCCGCGACTGTTCAAACTTAGCTGTAGTAGCTGCGGGTGTGTAACGCGTCTCCTGTTCAAGTCATCTAGTACATTCTGTACATGCTCAGCCGCAAGAGCTCGAGCCAAGTTTTGGAGGCAAGAAGTCGGCTTCCAAAGACGTGTCTCTCTTCTGAACTGCGACCTTTTGCGTGTTACTGTAGGAGAAAAGAAACTGGAATGAGTGGGTGTCATGAACGGGGCCCTGAGCCCGGCAAGACACTTGTGCCAACCCAGTCTCTGATTCTCAATCGTGTTGATATTGATACACCCTCATCCTACATAAGTCCTCATCCTACGTACGTGGTCCATGTCACACGACTTCAATACCTCGAGATGCAGGTCTCGTTCGCACAATCAGCCCCAGTTGATGCCCAAAAACTTGACCTTTGACTTGTTGGGGTTATTGGGATCGGTATCGGCATTCTCCAGGTAGATTCTCTGGTGCCCCCGAACATCTAGATAGAGGTACTTGTAGTCATAGGAGCTCTGACCTGCTGGCCTGATCATATGGATATGCACATGGCCGGTGTTCAGGGGCCCTTCGACCTGGACACTGTTAGTTTGACCTTCGAAAGCTATACGAGAACAGACCCAACGTACGTAGAACTTCATCTGGAAGTGATCGTTGCCCTTGGCATCCTTGTGCTCTGACGACCTGGGAACAATCAGTTGGGGGTCGACCACAGTGATGCACCAAATTGACGTACGCCAGAGGACGCGAGCGCCGCCACTTGTTCATGGTTTCTTCACCGTGTGCCATGATTTTCTTCGCATCGCCGAGAAGCTCGAGGCACCTCGGATCCTTCTTGATCCTGTCAGTCGCAAGGTTAAAGTAGACTGTCTTGCTGTTGGGAGAAAAGACGTCGGTGTATAGCACATAGCCCACACCACCCTGGCGCCGTGTCAGTTCCCGCGCCCAACCAAGCATCGAGGGAAGGCCCAGCTGGCTCAGGGCCATCGATGGGCACAGAAAGACGAACCGTCAAGACTAGACCCGCGATGATCATGCCAAAGTTGAAGCTCTGCTGCGTGGCCCTGCCCGCCTTCTCGGCAGCGGAGAGCTTCGACCACGGCACATGTCCGTCGTCGTTGAAGGGTGTCACTCGTCTCCTCTTGGGTTCCTGCGGGGTGGTGCCGAGGCCGGTCTGCGTCGCATAGTATCGTTGGAGGAGGAATGATCGCAATTGGGGGGCGTGGCTGATGGTGGTCGGCGTGCGGGTCGCGAGCGCGCTGGTGGGAATCTTCATCCTGGCGAGAGGGCGGCGGCCATTGTTCAACGGCACCGAGACTGATGAATAGGCGTTTGAGCTCCGAGGTGCGAAGCTACATGGACGTCGAATTCACGAGCTGCGACAAGCTCCACGGGCAGAGAACGGAAAGGTCGTGACCGCCTTTGGCAGAACCCGCCATGTGGAGAGGCAGAAGGCGCTAGTGTCGCATGCGGTTAGTGCGGCCCCTACATGCCACTTCTCGACATTCAGTTGCCCCCCCCCACCCCTTGCCGTCAGGACAGGAGCAACTCCTGAACTTGGGACACGAACGCGATCACGATATCATCTCTTGATCTCTCCGCGACGCACGAGTGACAGCAGAATAGTTCGGCTGTCGGCGACCCAAGAAAGTCCTCGAACCACCGACAAACTCGATCTGATACTGGCCAAAGCCTCACCGCCATCATGAGTGCCCTGGCTTCGAAGCAGGAGTCGCAGAAGATCTTCGAGAAATTGAAGACGAAGCAGGCCAACAAGGTAAGGCCTCACATAGCATGCTACTTGTCGCGTGGGTACTAATCTGACTGACACGCTTCCTCACATAGGTCTGCTTCGACTGTGGCTCCAAGCACCCTACCTGGACCTCTGTACCCTTCGGCATCTACCTCTGCCTCGACTGCTCCTCGAATCACCGCAACCTCGGTGTGCACATTTCCTTTGTCCGCTCGACCAACCTCGACCGTACGTCTCGCATCCAACACCACACTCGCCCTTCGAGGAGAAACCTAGACTAACGCGCCTCTAGAGTGGCAATGGGAGCAGCTACGCATGATGAAGGTCGGCGGCAACGAGTCTGCGACCAAGTTCTTCCAGCAGAACGGCGGCACCGCAGCGCTCAACAGCAAAGACTCCAAGACCAAGTACCAGTCGAGCGCCGCTGTCAAGTACAAAGAGGAGCTCAAGAGGCGAGCGGCAAGGGATGCTAAGGAGTACGCGACACCCAGAACCATCCCTCTTCTCCAGGGATACTCACCTTTTTTTTTTCTGGGAGGGGGTCACGCTGACACGTGCTTTTTTTCACCAGATACCCCCACGAGGTGGTCATCACCGACGCTGTCGAGGAGAACGGCAGCGCCACGCCCTCGGGTGCCGATGAAGACGACTTCTTCTCCTCCTGGGACAAGCCCGCCATCAAGAAGCCGACGCCGCCCATCTCGCGCACGAGCACGCCGCCCGTCATCGGCCGCACCTCGTCTCCGCTGTCGGCCGGCGGGCTCTCCGCGCCCAAGGACATTTCGCGCTCCGCCTCGCCCCTCGCCAAGCCCGACGGCAGCGCCGCTGCCGCCAAGCCGGCCGCCAGCCGCATCACCTCCTCGGCGGCCCTGCGCAAGACGACGACGACGACTAGCGGCCCCCGCAAGGCAAGCGTCCTCGGCGCGAAGAAGGTGCCCAAGCTTGGTGCTAAGAAGGTGACGGCCGACCTCATCGACTTTGACGAGGCTGAGAAGAAGGCCAAGGAGGAAGCCGAGCGTATCGAGAAGCTGGGCTACGACCCCGAGGCCGAGGAGGAGGCTGAGAAGGCCAAGGTCATCAAGCCCGAGCCCAGCCTCGCCTCGCCCGCCGTGCCCAAGGGCGACTACGGCTCCTCGAGCCACACCCGGCAAAAGTCCGAGACGGAGCGCCTCGGCATGGGCATGCAGAGGCTCGGCTTCGGCCAGGTCGGCGGCGGCAACAAGGCGGCGCCCGCCAAGAAGGCAGCCACGGGCTTTGGCTCTGTGGGCCCCATCAAGGCTGCTGCAGAAGGTGAGTCTCCGTTCTCTCTGCGCCTCGGTTCCCGTCACACGTCTTGCCGTCCCATTGTCTTTCGTTGCATGTTAACCCGTTCCCACCAGACCAAGACGAGACGTACGCGCGCAGCAAGTTTGGCGGCCAAAAGGGCATCTCCTCGGACGAGTTCTTCGGCAAGGGCTCCTTCGACCCGAACCAGCAGGCCGAGGCCAAGACGCGCCTGCAGGGTTTCGAGGGCGCGTCGGCCATCTCGTCCAACGCCTACTTTGGTCGCCCCGAGGACGAGCCCGCCGAGGAGTACGGCGACCTCGAGTCGGCGGCCAAGGACTTTGTCCGCAAGTTTGGCATCACGGCCGGCGACGACCTCGAGAACCTCAGCAACATGGCCGGCGAGGTCGGCGGACGGCTGCAGGGCGCCATCCGCGCGTACCTCGGCAGCTGAGCGGTGTTTGCACCGCGCGTCTTGTGCGTAGCGGGGGGAGGAGATGGGTGAACGTACGGATGCTGGGATGACGAGAGTGGGAGAGATGAAAAGGGGGCCATGTGAAGACGGAGGCGCGACAGCATAGTTCCTTTAATGAGAGACGTGTTTACTTGTCCCAGGCTGGCTTTTCTGGTGGGCTGCGTACGGGCTGCGCTGAGAGGCAGAAGCTTTTGAAACGGACTACGGCAGCAGTGGTCATATGGTGGTGCGTAAGGCTGAGAGGAGAGGACGCACAAACACAAAAATGAGGCCAACACAGGTCATGAAAACGGGAAGAATGTTCCCTGTTGCCAAATGTTCGCTTCCACACACGCTCACGGAGAAGACGACAAGCGGAACAGCAAAAGGAGGATGACGATGATTTTTATAATTTGTTTGTGATTCATTCGAGTGTACAAGTCTTTACTATGCAGGTCATATCATACCACACGGGCTTCGTCTAGATCTCTCTCTCTCTCTCTTGCTCTCCTGCGGTTCATTCGAGCGACGCCCTTTATCTTTCTCCCTCGGCAACTTACACCTTCGCGACGACCATCTGCTGGCCCTTGTTTATCCACGCAACACCCGTCGTTGACGAGCTCCGTCGACGACAGCTTGGCGGGAAGCTG
>NW_003315038.1:3212688-3238882 GCF_000150825.1 Verticillium alfalfae VaMs.102
TGACGGGGGACTTGTGGCCCTTGACGAGGTCGACAACGGCGGGGATGAGGACGGTCGTGGGGACGTCACCGGTGTGGCCGCCACCCTCGCCACCCTGGGCGCAGATGATGTCGACGCCGAGCTCCAGGCACTTCTTGACGTGCTTGGGGTGGCCGATCATGTTCATGTAGACAATGCCGGCGGCGTGGAGCCTGTCGACGACGTGCTTGGGGGGCACACCAACGGCAGAGACGAAGAGCTTGGCGCCAGACTCGATGATGATGTCAACGAGGCCGTCGAGCTTGCCCTTGGTGTAGTCGTAGCTGGAGAGAAAGGGCGAGGTCAGCGAGGTTGCGCCATGGCCTGGGGTGTGGAGAGGGGGGGCAAGAAAGAGAGAGAGAGAGAGAGAGAGAGAGAGAGAGAGAGCGCCCGGCACGTGCCAGTGCCAAGCGTCAGCGGCGAGGGAGCATTGCTTACTTGGTCTTGCGCGCGCTGCCACCAACCTGGGGCAGCAGCAGGTCGACGCCGAAGGGAGCGTTCTTGTCTGTCAGGTGCTCCTTGAGCTCGGCGATCTGGTCCTTGAGCATCTCGGGGGTGTAGCCGACACCACCAATGACACCCATGCCGCCGGCGTTGGTGACGGCGGCAGCCAGCTTGGGGCCAGCGGCGACGTTCATGCCGGCGAGCAGGATGGGGTGGTTGATCTTGAAAAGATCGGTGATGGGGGTGCGGATCTTCTCTGTTGGGGGCGAAACTCATGTCAGCGCGCTGTTCTTCTTGCTCGACATTGTATCTTGTTGCTCTACATCGCAAGAGGGTGGGAGGCGAAGGGTTTCTGGGCCATCTTGCCAAACTCGCGCATGTGACAGTGGGTGTGGCACTTACGAGGAGACGCCATTGTGTCTGATTTCTTTTCTGGAGGTGGGGGAGGGGGGCGAGAGATGGGTGATGGGTATCTGGAGGATCAAATAACAAAGATGGCTCTGTGCAATGAAGACAGAGAGGATCGCTGAGAAGAATGAGGGAGGAGGGTTGAAAAATGGAAAGAGAGGTGGTTGTTGGCGGGAAAGAAAGACGAGGAAGGATCTCGGAGGATGGTTTCTGTTTAAAGGGCGTCACCAGGACGGCGGGCGCGGCACTCGTGTCGAATGATGGCCGCGGTCGCTGCTCTGTCCTGATGCATTCCCCCACAGTTGGACCTCAGCCGAGCCGAGGCTCACCTGTGATCTCTGGGGCTATGCCGCAAACAGCATGGCGTGAACCCGGTTGAGATCTGGGGAAAGTTGCCGAGGGACGAATGTGCGCGTGGCCTGGTTCTGGAGGCTTGGAGTTTGGAGGTCTCGAGGTCTGGAGGGGGGGTCCCGAGGATCGAACGGCGCGGGGAAACGCAAACGAGACGTGATAAACCTTCTTTCGAAGAACATGGCGAGAATGCAGTGCCCATGTTGCATCTTCTCAAATCAAGCTTCTTTTCCTCCCGTCCCATGGATCGACCAGGGAAAGGCAAAGACCCAGTGTGCCTGGCACCTGGCATTTGACGACTGGCACCCGGTGATCACCACCTGGCACCGGCACCGCAACCGCACACGGCAACCCAAAGATGACTAAGATGCACGAGCTCGTATTGCTGACTATCACGGTTAACAATCAACCCAATTCGATTATCCAATCCCCTTCAGACATCGCAGATTCTCGAGCGAATTGCGCCCCCTGAAAAAAAAAATCAAGCGCTGAGAGGCAGGTCGAGGTCCATCCAAGAAGTGAGGCGAGTCGACCATGAAATCACTCACCTCTTTTGCCTCCACTCTGCACAGGGGCTGCTCCCAGTCAGCCGCGCTCCGCCATGTCCGCTGCCCTCACCAGGTGTCCATTGCCGTCTGCCGTCACGCTCCCCGTCGACACCACTTCACCAAGCACGCCTGGCCAATAGCCAAAAACACGACGACTACCACCACGGCCGCGTTCGGCCCCACCACGGACACGTCAGCGGCGCCTGAGCCCGGCAGGACCAAGCACATCAAGACGAGCAGCCCCGTCATGGAGGACGACGGCAGACCCGTCGCCGGCTGCGGCTGCGGCCGTCGCACCCCCGCCGGCCCCGCCGAGCCCAAGACCGTCACGGCCTACATTGCCCTCGGCAGCAACCTCGGCGACCGGGTCGGCTGGATCGAAAAGGCCTGCCGTGAGATGGATGACCGCGGTGTCCGCGTGACGAGGACCAGCAGCCTGTGGGAGACGGAGCCCATGTACGTCCTAGAGCAAGATAGATTCGTCAATGGAGCATGTGAGGTTCGTCTGCCTGCTGTTGGAAGAGCTGGCCCCCTGTGTGTGAAATCATTCTCTGTTTGCTCAACTCTGTGAACAGGTCGAGACAAAGTTGGAGCCCCTCGCCCTGCTGGACGTACTGCAGGATATCGAGAGGACGCTGGGTCGACAAAAGTTCATCGACAAGGGGCCCCGGAACATCGACCTCGACATTCTTCTGTACGGTGATGAGACGATCAGTCATGACCGTCTCACCGTCCCTCACGTCGGCATTCCCGAAAGGGAGTTTGTGCTGCGACCACTTGCCGAGTATGTCTTGAACCCTCTCGTTGCCCCCAAGAATGCATCATTCTCAAGCATGCCTGGAGAGAGAGAGACACACCGGCGGCTGACAATGATCTAGACTCATCCCCGCCAAACCGCTCTACGCCTCAAACCCCTGGAAGCTCACCCAGGACTACCTCAATGAGCTCACCCCCTCTCATCCGCCTCTTTCCCCCCTGACGCCCCTCGCGCCGGCGCCGGCGCCCTTCATCACGGCCCTCACGCCGACCCGCAAAACACATGTCATGGCCATCGTCAACATCACCCCCGACTCTTTCTCAGACGGCGGCGTTCACACCTCGACATCCCTGCCGGACACTCTCCTTGCCGCTCACGCCGCCGGTGCCACCATGATCGACATTGGCGGCCAGTCCTCAGCCCCGGGTCGCCCCGACGTGTCGGCCGAGGAGGAGATCGCGCGCGTCGTTCCGGCCATCCGTCTCGTCCGCTCCATCCCTGAGCTCGCCCACCTCCCCATCAGCATCGATACGTACCGCGCCCCCGTCGCCGAGGCTGCCCTCGCTGCAGGCGCCGACTTTGTCAACGACATATCCGCCGGCCAGCTAGACCGTGACATGCTGCCCCTCGTCGCTCGCGCTGGCGCCACCGTCTGCCTCATGCACATGCGCGGCACCCCACAGACCATGTCTTCTCTGAACGACTACCCCGACGGCCTCATCCCCACCGTCGCCCGCGAGCTCCTTGAGCGCGTCGCCGAGGCCGAGGCCGCTGGTATCCGCCGCTGGCGCATTGTGCTCGACCCCGGCCTCGGCTTCGCCAAGGTGGGCGAGCAGAACCTCGAGCTCCTGAGCCGACTGCCCGAGCTGCGGGCCTGGCCCGGCCTCGAGGGCTTTCCCTGGCTCATCGGCTCTAGCCGCAAGAGCTTCATCGGCCGCGTCACTGGCGTCCCTAAGGCCGAAGAGCGCATCTGGGGCACTGCCGCCACCGTCGCCGCGGCCGTCTCTGGCGGCGCCGACGTCGTGCGGGTTCATGACGCTGTCGAGATGTGCCAGGTCGTAAGAATGTCGGATGCTATCTTTCGAAGGAGATGAGGTCGCATCTGCACATAGAGAGAGTGCGGCCGACACATGTATCATAGAAAGACTTTTATACCTGGTGGTAAAGGTTCAATCAATTACCACATTTCAACCGTGTCAAGTCGAACTGCCTCGCAACGCCGTCAGGGCAAGCCCCCTCCGTGTCTGTCGAAGGAGCGCCTCGAGTATAGTTCAGGTCCGAAGCCAGGTCACACTCAGTTTTGACTCATCACAGAACAGGCCACTAACCAGTACTGTCGGCAATGAATCTTTTGCGATCCTATACTATGCATCTTAGACCGCATCCGAGGACTGCGAACTCTCGAATGCCTCAGAGAATTCCGACTCAAGTCCAGTTCGACGTTCTCGGGTCGAGCATGCTCCGAATGCCATCGCTGGAATCCGACGAATGTCAGATGGTCACAGCCGCCCTCGCTCAAAGGTAAGGATTACACAGCGATGCCTGCTACTGGTTTCAAGTTCCAAGAACAAAAGCGGAAACGGTAAAAAGAAAACCACTCGTGCGACGGCGTCCCAGCAAGATCTTGGTGGCTTTTCCCCGTGCGACTTCATCCCCAAAACCGCAAGATCCTTGCCTGCCGGACTGTACACTGCTCCAACCCGTCAAGGCCACATGCTGTGCTGCCGCACTACCGTGTTGCTAGTGCTGCCCCTTGAACGGCCCTCCTTTCGCCGGCTTCCGTCATTGGCAGAGTCATTCTCGTGGACGGGCGCGGCGCTTCCTGTACGACAGGCCACCTAGGTGCCGAAGCACATTCCGGTAGGAACCCGGTCTTGGGCTGTCGCATTATAGGTCTCGACCTGCTAAAGCCTGAGCATGTCTGTCAGGTTGGGCCTTTTGATCATTCGGTCATGCCCTACTGGTTTTGAAGCTGAAAGATGGCGAGATACGAGATATGCAGATCATCCAATTTGTTTACGCCTTCAGCAGAATTCGACAAAACATGTGCGAGAAGGTTGCCAAGTGGCCCTCATGGTTGCTCCAGTCCAGATGCACCTTGGGTCGTCCCCAAGGATCCCACATGGTCATGGCGAAGGCGACGTCAAGCACAACAAGTGGGCCTCCGTGGGTTACATTGCTTTGTGTGAGTTAGTGAGCCATTGGCCCGGTCATCATCCCAGGCTTTGTAAATGAGGCGGGTAAGGAGTAGAACACTGGATATCTTTCGCCCGCCTTCAGCACGGCAGGCAGCCGACGGCAGAGGAGCAAGTCAGCACCCGACTTGGCTTCGCTGATCAGCTCCTGCAAGGCAGATCGCCCAGACCGACCGGATGTTGGGTGGTTACACCAGCAGGCTCGCTGACAACCTCTTCTGGTCACCCACAACGCTCAGTCATCATGGCATCAAGGCGCCCTGGCTGGTTCTGTTGGCCTGACGCTGGCATAGGGCCCATGGTCAAAGGCTTAGCAAAGTCTCGAGCAGCTGGGACCGGTGAACGTAGGAGAGTCTTTGTATGGCGCCCGGCAGCCGTTGCACTGTGCCTACCCCGGCTATCGATGCACACAACGCTTGCATGAGCTCTGGGACATGGAGGTGTGGGAGGGCCATCGCAGTAGCAGCGTGTCTCCACGTCCACACGCTCGCCACACCGGTTTCGACAAGCAAAAAAAGGACTCCCAGTCAGGGGGCGAGGACCCCGCGGCAACGCCAGACCGGTGTAGGCCATAGGTCTTGTTGACCAGCTCGAAACACTGGCGTCAGGTCCAGGTGAGCCTTTGACGTTGCCAAGGCCTTTGTAAGTGGCATGGGTGGGAGGAGTCGCGAGGCGTTGATGTGCGTGGTCTCGGGCCCAGTCCCAAATCAAACGCATGTGCTCGTGTTGTCCTGGTGAGGGCGATGCCTTTCCCCGGCCTGCATTGTTTCTGCTGCGTGGTGCTGTCTAGCACGGTGCTGCACATGCTGGGATCATGGAGCCAATCCCAATGCGTAGCGGCTCCCGATCGGACAAGCCACAACGCCATGGTTGTGACGGTTATCGGAAGCACGGCTGGCCATGGCGAGTCTATGAGGCGTATTCACCTTGTTCCGACTGTGCCTGTGAAGGTCAGTACGGCCAACCAGTCAGCTTTTGCACGGTCCAGGTGGATGAGCAGCCCTCCACACCGCCGGCGACGGGGTGGGCTCTAGGGGGCGTCTGGCTAGCTTGTCGCCACAGGATTCTTCCGATTGGGCCACAGAGGCAAGAGGAGATGCAGGCCGTGAGCGACGATGTCCCGGGCGGTCGGCATGGACGAGAGTGCCAGTGTTGGTTACCCATGTGGACAATGGATCTGTTGGGTTGAAGGCGAATAAAGGTCCACGTCTGCGTTCCGCACTTTCTCACGCGCGATGGCAGCAGGCACACTTGCATCATAAGGTGCCAAAGGTTGGTTGGTTGGCATGCGGTGAGACATGCCGAGAGATGGGGGATGGCTAATGGGCTGGCCATATAGCTGAGACAGCAGGATTGGAGAAGACGTAACCGTGTAAGGCTGAGCAATGACGGTTCGTGAAACGGACGCCCGAGGATTGTCGCGTGCGGAACGATGTTTCTGTCAGGCGTGCCACTGACGCAGTCTACTGGGGTCACTGACGAATACAGCACTCGACGTTGAGTGGGTCCGTGTGCAGGATGTCCGTGTTTGAAAAGAAGAAAAAGCAAGCCGACCGAGCTATTTCGCCCGACAAAGGTTACAGAGGCGCTGGCTGACGAGACTCGGTGGTGTTGATGCAGGCCACGACACTCACGATGCTGTGGTGACTTCCGAGCAGCTAGGCGGAGAAACCCTCAAGTAGTGCGCCGTGTCTGTCGTCGTAGATTCCGACGCGTGACCGGTGGTCCAGGGACGATGGAGCTGGACTTTAGGGCGACAGGGGTTACATGCGCTGCGAACGAGACGAAATCGTTGGGGGCCATGGCACGTCTTTTGCCTGAGGCGAGGCCAGAGACGAGGGTATGGAGGTACGGAAAGGTACTTGGTGGTTCTTCTGAGGTTCCTGACAGCGGGAGAGTCGGGCTGGACCGTCAGCACGAGCCTCTTCCATTCGGGACGACTTGAGAGGGTTGACGCACGCCTCTCATTTATCTGTTGGGCTTCGGTCTGGCCCTACATTGGGATTCGCCTGCTTCCCTTATTATTGATGATTTTGGCATGCGAGGGACCGTGATGGGCCAGAGTTCATTTGAGGATATGGTCTCACGCCTAAGGTCAGGTGCTCCCCTCGTGCGTGTGAGTATTGTGCACCCGGCTTGTGTGTGGGAAGGCTGGGCAATGTATCTCGCGGCTTGGACCTAGCTGAGGTAGGGACCTGGTCAGGTAAGGTAAGTGCAAAAGAACAGTGGAAGGCTAAAGAAGGTCGAGAAGGTGCGTGCTGTGAGTGGGGGTAGCCTGCCACTTGGTCAGGAAGGCCTGGTCACGCTGGGCCTGCGGCGACGGGGAAGTAAGGGACGGGCGCGACCACCTCACGGGCAGCCAGAGAAGGCCCAAAATAGCGCTCTTGGGCCTGGCTTCCAAGGCCTAGCCACCACGCCATCGAGTTTTCTAGGCAAGCGTGTCCGCTCTGTAGAGGCATTGACCAAGACAGCTGCTAGGGCAGTCACAGGCCACAGTGCTGTCCCTCTTTCCCGTCTCGCCTTTGTTCTGATCACTTGCTGTGCCTTCTTCCTGTCGCCTGCTACACGATGCCTCGTTTTTGCCCAACTCTTGCCTCCTCCCTCCCGAGGATGATGCTCCTTCCCTCAAGTGGACCCTCCCCTTTCCCGTTCCTCTTCCTCCACTTATGATCATCCGCTCAGGCAGTCATCGATCATCGATCATCGAGTGATGTGAGAGCTCTGAGTCAAAATGCTCCGAGTCAATCCGGAGCCGCGCCCGGATTTTGACAAGTGCGAAAACCTTAATTGAACATCCTGCAGTCCCGCCCGTATTTCTCCTTTGCGGCCTTCCAAAGTCATCTGATGAGGTGTGAGTATGCGTGAGCAATGTCTTCTGCGTGTTATGGCTTCTCCCGCTACGTATTGCGGCTTGATTCGACTCAGAGATCACCGGGCACAATCGCCCAGGGTCGTTGTCTGACCGAATGGGTGCTCGCTGCGATGCCTCACCCCCTGTCACGGATGTATGCGACCTGTAGTTGCAAGCCCTCGGGACAGCTACCGGGTCTCGCAGCGAGAAGCAAGCGAGCCAGCGACTCTAGGCCATCGCCCAGGGAACTGTCAGTCTCTCAAACCCAGGCTGGAGGGCACAGTGGCCACAGGCGTATTGGCGTGGCCGGCTGAGAGCCCGACTTCCAGTTCGGGGGGCGTCACGGCTGAAATCTGCCATCGCTTTCGAGAGCAACCAGGGCAATGTCTCACTGAATCGTTTCGCCGGAGGAAGGAGAGGTGAAGCCCTTCGTTTGAGCTGCGAGGGCAAATCGCACCCGGTGCCGCCTGCACATACCGTCCCCCCCTCTCGATGGAGGAGGAAGGCCCTCCGCTTCCCATCTAGCGTCTTCGGGCCCGAAAGCTTGCCTGTCGTGCCCGACGCGAGTCGTTTAGACTGGCTACGCCCCACAGCGTGGGACACTTGCCGCAACGACATCGTGATCGAAATTTCCCATGTATGTGAGCCGATGCAACAGAAAATGGCAAAGTCAGTGGTTCGTTGTTAGGAGAAGAGCAAAACGTTCGTTCCTGGCCCGAGATCGAAACATACCATACACCGGCATTGCCCTGCTAATGCGCCTCGGTGCGTGGCTCCTATCCGTTGTCCGCCGACCCATCTTGTTCGTGCTCGTGGCCCACCCACTTGTCACCATCCCTCGTACATCCCCGTCCTCTCCCAGTGCACCAATTCCTTGTTCACACCGACTGTCTGTCCATGTTCAACTATCGAGAATCAGAGGAAGAAACCAGAAACGCTAGAAGAGATGGCGACATAGAGTGACTCTACTTTTGGAAGAGCGAGTGACGGATAAAGAAATATAAAACCAGCGCACCCCGGGTATTCACTCTCTTGATATTCTTCGCTCGTTGTCCCGTTACTTCGTTTCAGTTTTCGCGTCCAAATCTCCTCTGAAGCCGTTCCTGCCAGCCCACCGTGTCTCGAGATTAAGAGAAGTTCTTGCCTGTCTTGGTGTCATCCCAGCCAATGTTGTGACAGGTCTTTCCTTCCTTTTTCTTCCACCGTGATTCGAAGCCACAAGTGACGCCCAAACGCCAGCCATACCCATATTCCATTGTCTTCTTGTGCGGCATTCGGGCCCTTCAGTTGTCTTGAAGATTGTGCTGATCGACGTATGCCGCTATCTTGTACCGAAACCCGGTATCGTGAGACGACCGACCAGCAAACTAAGTGATATTGGCAATGTTGATGTTGTTTGGTGGCACTGCCGTAGGATAGTAGCCTGTGGAGGTGTTTTTGCCTTCATATGTGTTACAGCGGTTGCTGACTGCGAGCGGCCCAGGCATAAATCGACCCGATAGGATGTCCGCCTCGGGATCCCTCTTGAATCTGTCATGCGGTGGCTCGAGGCTGGCTGCCATATGGGGCAGGGCGCCGTCATGCCCATTCCGGTGTGGGTGGAACACGTCGATGCCACCCTTGTCCGCCGTGCGGCCCCTCATACATCGGTCCTGGGTAATACTGGTATCCCTTTGTTGTGTCGAGGGGCTTGATATCGTCATGGGGGATCATGGGCTCGTACGCATTTCATGGTGATGGCGTGCTGGTCCAAACCCGCTCATCCCTCCCCTCGGTTCAAAATGATGACCGTATACTGGGCCCATCGACGGCCCGGAAGGAGGGAATTCGGGAGGAATCATCGTTCCGCCACTGAACCCACCCATGCTTCCACCAGAACCGCCCGGTCCACTGCTCGTGCTTCCACGTCTTTCTCCTTGGTAATGCCCGGGGGACCGGCCCCGCACGATCATCTTTGCTGACTTCCGATAAGCAACCCTGACGAATTTCTCGGCTGCTTGTGCGCCGACATCTGCCCAGAGCTCAATGACGAGGTGGTAGTACTGCTGCGCAGCTCGTCTTTTCCCATTATTCGCCGTGGCCTGCTTGAACTGGATTCTCTCGAAGGTATGCTCGTTCTGGTATGCATCGCCTGCATGATGGCCGCCGCTGAAAGCATCCGGATACGCCATTCTTGATGGTCCTCCCATTCCGGAATCATGTGCGTACAGCCCGAGAGGATGGTGAACAGGCTGCAGCGGTTTTGGCAGGAGACGAACCTTATCAGGCTTCGCAATAGGCCCCTTGTCTCTTTTCGGTGTATGCTGAACAAGTTCAATGGTGTGGCTGTCATTATCGGCAACGACCGCCGAAATCGACATGGCAAATCCGAAGACATTGAGTGGCTGCTTGGAGCCGAGTTGCTGAAATTGCAAAGACTGGGAAGGATAGTATGGTGACAGGCTGTAAGAACAGATACAAGAGAAGTAATTACGCCTGTAGCACGTCCATTCGCAATCAGACTGGAAGAAGCCCTTGTCGATGTTGCCCTGAATCTCTATCTTAACGGGTAGTGTCCCCGTCGCTGACGACGCATCGGCGTACGAGAGATTGCCCAAAGTGGTGATTGAACTCAGAGGTGGCACGCTGGCCGAGGTCTTCGAAGAGTATTGATCCATTCTAACGGCATTCGTAAAATTGGTGATGGGGCTGGGTGTCGGCGACAGAGGGTGTCGTCTGTTTACAGAGGCTGTAAAGGAAGGAGATCTCGACAAATGCTCAGTCGGCCTTTTGAAGGTCGGAGTGGCTGTCGAATACTGGTCTCGAGTGCTGATCTGGGTCCCAAGGTGCGGCAATGCCGTCGTCCTAGGGCCAAGGGACGAGCCGAGAGGATTGCCGATGCTTTGTGTCGGTTAGCAAGCATTGATCGCACAAGCTGGAGCCAAGGACAGTGGTTCAAAGTGACCAAAGCTCATAGCAAGACCTACTTCGATCCCAAGCGAGGTCGGACGTCGAGGGTATGGTATATGTTAGAGGTGGACGTGTAGAAAGCGCCCCCGTCTGGGGAATATGGTGTTGTTGTGTTCAAGACTGGCGGATGAAAAAGATTTATCAGTCCAGGCGCCGGTTGAGTTGGGCCGTCTATTGACAGAGAAGCAGCATTGGTATTGTGGTCGTATCTATTACCAGTCAGCTGGGCTGCCCTCAGCTAGATCCTCGCTGCAGGCATGGAAGGTTGAAGGGTTGGGACAGTGAATGTTGTACTGCGACCCCATGCAAGACACAGTGTCGGTGCAACCGACTCGTCCTACTGCCAGCACTGGAGTTGCACAGGGACACGGTATACAGGGTCGGAAGCTGGGAGCCCACACATCGCGGAATGACAGAGACCTCAGTGTCCAGAATCTAGGTAGCACACCCGGTGCCAAAGCAGCTACCCATGAGTTCGCATATCGGCCGCTTGCGTGACTAGGATCGGGGGTTGTAGGTTCGCCGCCTCGTCGGGGAACACCAAGGGGACAATGGAGATGTAGGGCAAAAGATGTCAGGATGTTGTTGGGGTTCCGGGCTTATGCCAGTGAAGTTGTGTCCGGGGGGGGTGAGAAAGGGAGCAGACGTGCAGATGGTGGGCTTTTAAGCCGACAGCAAGGAATAATCCAGTGGCTCCCGTCATTCTCTTACCGCCGGCCAGGCTGGTTATCGAACAAAACCAATAGGAGTTCGGAACTTACGGTATACTATGTCCTTGGTGCTGTATATCCAGATATTCCAGCCCAGGAGGAGCTGGAGATGGCTCGTAGTCCGTCTATAGCAACAACACAGGTCAGCCTTCTCAATTCAGATACCTAGATCCGTGGAGATTGCGATCATGCAAGCATTATTCTGCAAGGAGCTATGGTCCAGCCTCTGGTGAACCTGGGTCAGCCCGGCAGGGGTCGTGCGCTTATAGTCCGTTGCAAGCTGGCTGTGACCTGTGAATCACAACGATCCGTTTGTTAGCGAGACTCCTCCTGGCGGTACAATAATGGACTCGAGCCAGAATTTGAAGCACTGTCAGAGGGCGGTGGGAAGGCTGAGCGTGAGGGCATTGTTCAAGCAGGCTGGCGGCCTGACAAACTAGTGCCGGAGCACTGTGTCCTCGGGGCGAAAGAGTACAACTGAGTACCTCGCAGTCCCCCACTGGTACATAGAACCAGTGCCCGAGAGCAGACCTGTTATACCAGGCACAGACACGAGAGTGCATTCTGAAGGGCAGGCTGCCCTTTCTTGCAGTACCGTTTCTGGGCAAAGAAGATGATTGGGGAGAAGAGACAGTCTGAGCAAAGCCATTTTGGAACCACAGAAGGCTGCATCTCTGGTGTCTGGCCCACCACCCAAAAGTAAGTCTGCCCTGGGTCGCGAAAGAAAGCCAGGATCTCTGCCACAATTTCACGAAGCCTTCCGCAATCGCGAATTGCGACTTTGAAGGATGAAGAAAAGCTGAGCGACTCACCTCCCACGACAAGATACCAACCCTTTTTCAATCCGCACTAGCCAGTGTAATCCGATTCTTTCCACATGTTTTCCATGGCTCATGTCGTTGTAGCGGTATCTTTGAATGCTGGTGTTTTGTTGGGTCGGCCGACTTGGCAATCTTGTGTGAAGCGGCTGCGACATTCAGGCCCTGGCCCTCAGCCCGTCTTTCATGAAGGATCTCGTAATCCAGCACAGCCGACGGCCGTGGGACTAATTAAGTATCAGAAGAAATCAGGCCTACCTTATGGCTCATACCGCTGTTTACTGGCACACCGAATCGTATGCCACTGCAGTAGAAGTTTGAGTCGGTGCCGTGATGCTCGTTTCCAACGTCTTTGACAATCTATACAGCAGTCAGTGCTTGCAGTGTCAGCTGCCTCAGGGCTAGATCTGACCTCCAAAAATGCCCCTGTCATCTGTTATCGACGTGATAGGTTGCTTGGAAAACAGGTAGATTTCGAGACTGTAAACTTGCTGCCCAGTCAGTCCATTTGAAACCAAGAGAGTGACCCTCCCAAAAAGCGACATGCTCCCCGGTTCAGCAAATGATAGATTCAATGAAGATGGCAGGATGAATTAACAAATATAACAACCTGCCTTCAGTAGCACTAGTTGAAAGCAAAAACTTGCTCCAATGCTGGGCACCTTCTGGCTGCCGAGGATCTGGGGTTTCAAGAAGCTGTATAGCACTGACTAGCAGCTTCTTGGTCGATCGTAGTTCCTAGTCGTTGATAGGAATCAGTCTACCCATATAGACCTCCATGAGGTTTATAACTCGAGTGTGGGTGAGCAAATGGGAGTTCAGAAAGCTCGGTCCCAAATGTGAGTGATGACAAGATCCAAGTCTGAAGAGCTGGCGGGTGATCCATGCCACGGTGTTCAATGTTGGAAAGGGCCAGATGAAGAAGAAGAAGCTCACAGATTAAGAATAGGCGTCCCCGTATTTAATAGGGAGAACGTCGATGAAGGGCTCGTCTGCGTCTCTGTGACGGGGAGAAAGAGATTCGCCGCGTTTTGTGAAGTCGAATCTCGGGACGGAAGTAGTAGAGATATCGAGCTCTCAGTATAATACGCAAATATCTGTAGGTAGAATATTTGAGAAGATAGGCGCCGAATATTCTCACAAGAGGACGAGAAGTGCAGGATCTGGATGCGAGGGTGATATATACATACCACCAACCCAGATGTGGCTTTGATCGTACAGACGGTATGGTCGAGGGCTGAGAAGCTCAAATACGTAACTTTCGAAACCGGTGGCACAGGATGTCAACAAGTGGCTAGATAACACACATAGGTTAAATCCAAATACTTCAGGGCCTCCTTGGAGGGCGAAAAGGTCAGCTCGGAGGACGTCGGTCAGTCCTCTGATCCCAAGGCCTCTGCGCGCATGAGAAGGGTGGTTGCGCAAAGTCTGAGACAAGAAAACCGAGACGTCCAAATGTGGGGAGATGAATTTCCCGTTCCTCTCTATCTCCCAGGTTGACGACAGGGTCCGTTTATGTAGTCAGAAGGGGTGGAAGGCTGCTTGCTGTCCGCCCAGATCCTGGTGGTTCAGGAAGGACTACACCCCCCCTCCCCTTTCTTCTCCGGAACCTTACGGGTGGTGAAAGAGCTAACCCTTCATCTGGTCATTGTTAGTGATATCGTCGCATATGGCCATTATTCAACGCGAGCAACTCTCTGTCACCGATTTCGTGCCTGGCGGTGCAACCTCTCGACGACAAGACATAGCCGTAGGTAGGTTGTAGAGGCTATGTTACTGTACTTTGAAAGATGCTCCTTCATTAATACCTGATGTCTGTCATTTTTCCAGACTGTCTTAGATTGAGCACTGCTTCCGTGCTCTTTCGGCTTTTCACTCGGGTATCATCGAGGTCTGCTTCATGGGCAGAACACAATGGCCCTCGTCAGCCCGGCTGGTTCACCGGAAGCATTCTCCTGATCCTCACCCTTCCATGCATCAAATCTGCAGCTACCCGTCACCCAGAAACCAAATTGAAACGCCACAAACATGATTTGATTGGGAAGGATCTTCCCTGGCTAACGAATGGTCTATTGCGGCAAGCTGCAGCCGTGGAGCCAAGATTCATGGATGGTTAGCTGGTACACTCCGCCACCTGAGCTGGGGATTGCCTGATGCTGTGATTCGGCTATGAGTTCCCAACGTCACTGCAACATGCGGAGAGTGATTGACGTTATGGCGTAGGCTTATGTTGTCGTCTGATACGCCTAGAATTCTCCCAGAGGTCTCAGGCAGCTGACTGGTTCTAGGCCATGTCTACAAATATCTGCTGATCTTTTCTACGAAGAAGTGGACCTCGACGGAAGATACCGAAAAGGGACCGGGGAGGGTAGTTCAGGAGGCACCAGCCACCGAGCAGCTTCACCGATTCCGGGTGGTGAAATCCCTAACCTATGTCTGGGAGACAATCAACGAGATCCTCAATCTGATCGTAGAACTAGAAATTCAGCGTCTCTCTCCGCCGATCTTCTAAAGCACTCAAGTCGTTCGGGACTGGAAGTAGGCCCGGGATGGTCGTCTGATATGAAGAGGTGTGAAGCAACACAGCTTCAAAGGTAGGGCAACCCAGCGAACAAGACTGGCCCAGCTGAGTGCCCGCTGTTAGAAACAAACCTCGGGGAGAGATTTGAGGGCACTTCCAGACAGGGAACATCTCTTGAACAAGCGACTGATCGGTTGATCTGCCTGTCTTCCTGCTAAGTGGGCCAATGGCAAAAGCGACTATCCGAGAATGTTGAGCAGTCTTGGCTGCACCAGTAGTCTGGGTCTTCGGCCATACAAGGTCATCCCAACGCACAGGGCAGTCTGTTGTTCCTTGTCAGGAACATGGAAGAGTTCTGCACTTTTTCGTGTCGAGAAAGGCGGCCGGGCGGGTACGATGCATCTGCTGCAGTGTCTTCGCCGCAGGCTCCCGTGGATTAGAATGAGCTTTTTCGCGAATCATGAATGTAGACAATGTATACGTATTCGTCAAAACTGGAGCAGCATACCGTATGCATGCCTGATATCAGTTCGGCTGCTGCAGACATAATAGGTCTAGATCATCATTGGAACGGCCAGATATCAGCCAGAAATCAGTCACTCCATTGTAGTCAGGAAGGAGGCTACAATGGCTGGGTCATTGACACCGTGGAGTGAAGCGAGCTACCAACATACTCGCTTGGAGCAAGGCCAATGTTGCATGTAAAGTAAAACGGATCATAATGCAAGAGGGCAATACCGATATGGGATATCCAGGATGTCGTATCGGGCCGTAATCTCTTCCAGTTCATTGTTAGACACGTTGATGAATCGAGACTAAGGGCATAATTGAGTCGCCCTGTGGACTGCTTCGTTAGTCCCCTGTCCGTAATAGCACCATAACTGATGGTATGCCCCTGAAAAATATGTTTCTTTTCTCGGTTCAAGCCATGGGTGAAGCGACGGCAAGGCTCTCAGGAGGAAGACCATGGTTGCGACGTTCCCATGCTTCTGCATTCACCGATTGCCTCGGATCTTGTACCAGGTGATACGTCATCAAGTCCATGGACTGGAGAGACGACGACATCTTTTGGGGATTGCTTGACTGCAAATGTCGGGTCCGTGGAGACTTGGCTTGCCGATGCTCAAGCGGGCAAGACACATGGACGTGGGCGCCCATGTTGGTTTGGTCTTCAGCGGACACGCAGGAGGCTGTACGTGGAGCCGCACTGAGCGCTCAGGTGGTTCGAGAAGGTGGGTGGTACCAACTGTGTTTGCCGGACCATAACGACATCGGGGTTGTCCAGCACCTACCTACCCATGGCACCGTGGATAGGTAGTTCATGGTAACCTTATTAGATTGATTGTCGGTAAGCGGCGGGACCCGTGGCTGAATATTGCGGCCATGTTCTGGATACTTTCAAGGCCCGAGCCGAACGTTTGGTGCCGAACATTATGATTGTCGGAACAGGGTCCAAGATGCTCACAGTTGAGTGAACATACCACGTTCCTAGGTCGATGGTTGCCTGGAAAGGGAAGGGAAAGTTTCGCGCTGAGTGGACCTTGATCGACCTGGAAAGCGACATCGGGGACCCATGAATGCCTTGGCGCCTTTGACACAACTCAGCGGAGGCTAGAGGAAGGGGGCTGTCAGGTGGCTCTTTCCACAGGATCATCACAGGCGGCAGCCATTTTGGCTTTTCTTCACCTGTGCTCTCTGGCCGCAACCTGTGCCTTTTATTTTTAGATGGTTACATACTGACCTTGAAAACACTTAGTATCGCGGGCTTTACAGAAGAGAGTTATGGCTACCAAGGCTGGCATTTTTTATCCAAGGTAGGTAGGTATGTAATGTACTCAGTATACCTTGAGGTACGGTTCTCCGGGTCAACTTGACGCTTAGCTACTGGCGTATCTCAACCACAAGTAGAACGTTGATTCGCACCCTTTACAACTAGGCTCGCTTTTTTTCATTGTTCATTTTGCTGTGGCTTTTTTCCGAGATGAGAAATAGTAGGTTAGGCTATCACCTCAAATTTTGCCCCGTCGAATAAAAGAGGAGATGCCATGGCCACGAGCTCCCGATTATGTGTTATATGGAACTTGGTGGTTTGAGGGTCTACCTGTCGGCCACGCTACCTTTCTGCTGCCTAGTTGGCCTCCAGGTAGGTACGTATATTGGGATTCAGCGAGCTTGCGCAATCGTCCAGAGGCAGACGGATCGGTCCGAGTCGTACCATTTGACTCAAGTGAGCAAGCCTTTGCTGAAGGGCGAATCACACTAGTGGTAGGGCGGACAGTATCTCACGCGAAACTGGCCTCCTTCGACGACTAGGCTCACCATGAAACCCTGGACCTGCCAGAAATATCTTCGCCTCATGGCATAGACATAGAGACTGTGGACGAATACCGCTTTGACGGCCAGATGAGGCGCACCTCAATTCTAGACCCACCAAAGTGCACACTTCTTGCTGTCAACCATTGACGACCACAAATTTCAGATCTGCGTACTCATTCGAGACTCGTGGAAATGAAAGGCACACCTGGAACCAAGCCCTCGGGACGATCACGACTTTTACAGGTTTCGGCTGTTCAACTACCGGCATGGAGCTCTTGAAGGCCACGGCAAGGGGTGTTGAGACCATTCTGGTCCATACTTGCGGTGACTTTTGGGCATCGGGCCGAACTGTCAGAACAGAACATTTCCGGATCTGTTCGCTTTCTCTTTCCGCATTGGGGACTTGGCTCTCCTTCTTGTCCAACCCATCCCGCCAAATGACCTGGCTTCACTCCTCCCGGCCGGCAATCTGGCCATGTGAAATCAGACCATGGTCCTGCGGTGCCGCCAGAGAACTGGTCTCAAAGGCTGCCACACAGCGGAGTCAAGACCACATGCCGGTCCGTCTTTGCGGTAGCTACTGACTTGGAGGGTGTCTCTGCTATGGTCGGCCATCTCCGGGCCCGATGGCTTCGACGTGCCAAAGCCAGTGCCCATTCGCCTTGACCGAGACGAGGATCAACTTTGTAAAAGCACCAAAGGGGATCATTGAAAACACCGTGTGAGTTGTACAGACTTGCCAGCTCTTCCCATATCTGGTTTCAGACCCCAAAGGGCACTTCCAATGACCACGCGATGTGGGCATGCAACGTTGAACAAGATCTTCAGGATTTGACACACAAAATCGTCACTTGTACGGCTGGGCGTGTGCCATGCCACCCGCCAGGGGCGTCATGAGAGCCAGATTTGGCTTTTACAGGAGTCACGCCATCTCTTCGGCCTACCCCTGAACGCCCAGCTCAGTGGCCTTCTTTCTTCGCTGCGCACCGAGTGGTGAACTAAGATTAACGACCGGCTAGCCCGTCCCCTCGGTGGGTGCCCTTCTCGACCGACGTGGACGCACATGTGTGTCTCCAATCATCACCAAGGCTAATGGTGCCGCTATCCGTCGAAAATAAGAGGGCTAATTTTGGGCAGCGAATGGCACCGCCAGCGTCAGCAATTGTAGGCCGAGGGAGCAGGTCCAATGAAGCCGGATCCTGCAATGCGAAGGATCGCAGCGGCTGATAGCCTGCATGGGGTGTTTCTCTAAATTGTTGTCTGGAAATACTGGCTACGAGTCCAATGGAGAAGGAATCCGAAGGGCAAGCTGGATCCACAACCAGCAGCCTTGGAAACAACTCTTTGCCCACGTCAAGTCCCCAGCCTCAAAATCAGCCTTCGTGCTATGGCTGTCAGCTGGATAATTGATCCAGACCCACTGGTTCCTGGGGACGAACAAGTTGATGAAGTTAAGACGGGCGGGCGTGTGTAGGTAAGATCGAAGTACCAAACGGGCTTGGATATAACGCGTGAGCTGGCCCAGGCTTGCCATGTCGCATCAAGCTCTTTCCCGCTGTTGATTGGCAATCGGGCGTGCTGACGAACAAGGTAGCTCGGCTGCTGGCTTGTGACTCGCGTGGCCGCCTTGAGCAGAAACGCTCCCTTTTGAGCCTCGAGCGAGCGGAGACTCAATCACGAAGCAATGGTGTCGTCGGGCGCCAGCAAGCAAGAAGCGAACACAACGCCGAAGAAAAAATGTATGTAGACAAGAGGCGGCCTGGACAGCCATGAAGGCGCCAGTTTGCCGCGATTTGTGCCTTACCGCGTAGGTCTAGTCCACGGGAGTCAAGGGCTCCAAGAACAGCATGTCGTTCGAAAGAGGACGGGTAGGACCCCGCGCCCTCCCTCCCGCAGAGTGAAAGCGCCGGCTAGGTGGACAGGGTGCATGGACCAGGTGTTTGTTTTTTTGTGTGTGAGTGAGGTGGCACACTTCGTGGCAGCTTCCGTGCCTAGGCCCTAGGTCCTAGGTGCCCCTCATTAGGTAGGTAGGTACAGGTACCTTCCACCGGATGACAGCCCCTACAGGCCCCTGACCCGACGGGACACCCGCCTCACTACCTGCACAACACCCCCTGACGTGGTGGGGCGTCTGGCCTCTCGCCAGGGCGGCCTCAGTGGCCTCAGCGGCCTCAGCGGCCTCAGCGGCCCCAGTGGGGGGTGGGGGGGTGCACCTCAGGGAAGGTCCGAAGGAGGGGTAGCATGTTGGAGTCATCAGCTCAAGACGGGATGCGAATGGGATCATCAGTCAGCACCTGCGGATGACGCTGGCTGACTGTTGTCACACTCTCTGTTCATCCTACGAACACCATCCCGTCCTTCTCACTGCCTGCCCCGGGCATCGCCTGCCACGGCACGTGGCTCGACAAGAGGTTCTGCATTTAGAGTACCTCATGGCTTGCCGTGTCCGCTGGCCTTGATCCAAGCAGCTTCGAGCTTCGTCCAGCCGCTCTCCTCCTCGCCGGCAATGCCTAAGAAGAAACACCAAGCCAAGTTTGCAAAACCGCAATCCACCGCTCCGGCATCTCTCGGCGCATCCGCTTCCAGACCCATCCCTCCAGGTACCTCTTGCTCTCCCTCCCCCCCCCCCTCTTTCTCCTCCGCACCCCTCCTCACCTCAACCGGCCATGTCCTTTTGAGCATCTTTAGACGGCCATTATCCGCTAACCAGACCTGTGTCTTGGGCAGAGACTCAGACGAGAGGCGTCAACCAGTTGCTGGCTGACCTGCGTCGATCTTCTCTAGCTTCGTCCAACCACACTCCCCCCTCGGCTCCTACCTCCTCCGCCTTTGCGTCTACGACATCGTCCAGCGGCCCGATCACCCTGCCCCCAAACTTGCGACAGATCCTCCAGATCCCAGAAACCCCTTCACCCTTACCGAGGAGGCCGCTCAGGAATGATGCCAACGGAAGGAGGCTGCCCCCCGGCCCTCGCGCTCCCCAGAGCTGGAGCGTCCAGCGCAGCAACCTCGCCCGTCAGCTGGGTGGTCACTCGACCGATCATGCGGTACATGCAGAGTTCCACCAATTGCCCGGCACATATGCGCCCGCTCGAAGCTCCATGACAGACCTGCTGTTGAGGAAGATGGCTCTGGAGTGGGAGTTCCAGGGCGTCTATAATCAGCACTATCTGAGCTCCCTGCACAGTCGTCTGCGCTCGTCTCTGATCGCGTACATTGGCACGTACGGGGAGCGTGGTGTCACAGCCAGCGATATCAGGCTCTTGGTCCTACCACAGGGCGGATGCTATGACGAAGGGAGGGATGCAAATTCTAGTGTCGGAGGCCGTTAACGAGCTCAACAATGACCTTCTACTATTCTCGATTTGTCCGCTCATCACACACAGTCTATCGTCGCGAGCTGACAGACGTGCTCTTCCCCCTCGGCTCGCCGCACTGTCGAGGTTGTGCAGGACTCCTGGGACACGGCTGACGCGCCGTCTCTGCCGCCAGGCTCCTCCCCAAATTGACACACCTGTCGCTTCGCCTTGCGCCCCTCGAACACCCCCACTGCTTCGTGGAAAGCAACTGCTTGCCCTGGCGGCCAAGATCCCGACCCTCACGCATCTCAGCCTGGCCTACTGGCCTGAGCCCTCGCTCACCCCGAACGCCAAATTCTCGACAATCGCTGGCGCGCAGGGTCGCGACGTGCCCTACAGTGGCACGGGGCCCTACTCGCATACCGTGGACGACGACTGGACAGAGGCCATCATCCTGCTGCGCAGGTTGAGCAAGCATCTCTACGGACTGGAGTACCTCGACCTGACCGGGTGCTCGGCATGGTACTCTGTGCTCACTTACGACCAAGACGGTGATAGGATCGACTGGGAGGGGCACTGGGGCAAGATGACGACACTGAGACTCCGGTATGGTTTTCCGATAAGCGAGAATACGCCCGAAGCAGACCGTGAAGCGCGGGCCAAGGCATTCGCTGTCGCGGAGCAGGTGGAGAAACGGATCGTGGGCAAGCGGGCTGGCAAGGGACGGTTCATTACTGTGGAAAGAGATGGTATGGAAAGACATGCCTGAACATAGACGTGGGCTTCCACATGCCCTGATGTACTTTACTGGATAGGTCCTCTTCGCTGCTACGTTCTGTAACATCATAATGACATGTCACCGTTGATAGCCGAGCTAACTGCCTCGCCAGCGACATGGGGATGACAAATACATGGAAGATAGACGTGTGTTTCTTAAGGCTTCCAAATCTTTGTGACGGATCCAACTGCGCCAGAAGAAGAAGAAAATCGGTCATTTCTGGGTCGTGAGTTGTAGGTATATTCCTAGTATGCCAGATACCGGATGCCATTATCCATTCAAAAGAGCAGAACGGCTCCCCCCTTGGCTCGCAAAGTGCAAGACGTCTCGCTCAACCGCTGACAAAGCTATAACAAAAAGGCTAGCCGGCGACACGTCCCTATTCATTTCAATATGATGCCATCGAGGAACCGGAATCAGCTCAACTACACAAAGGAAAAAGAAACACCTGAGCAGCAACACTCGTCTCAGTACCTGCCGCCCCGCTTCTCAGAGTACCCCCTCCTCTTCTGCACCCTACCGAGGCAGAACATGGCAACCCAGTACATGACAGCGGCGGCCATGACGGCAAAGGCGGCCCACGAGAGGGCGATGAAGCCGCCACCTGCCTCGGCCTCGAGGCCGACGACCTCGCCGACCTTGTTCAGCTCCCTGGCGCCCTTGCGGCTGCCGATCATGATGCCGATGCTGCCGGCGAGCAGGACGATGGCGGCGAGCAGGGTGAGGAGCAGGTTGGTCAGGGAGGCGAGCTTGCGGCGGGGGTCGAGGAAGAAGGCGGCGACGGCGCCGAGCATGGCGAGGCCCGTGAAGCCGATGGCCAGGGCGTAGAGGATGAAGACGGCAAGGAGGGCCTTGTTGACCGTGTCGATCTGGTCCTGGATGGCGTCGGGCCAGTTGATGTCGGCGAGGGAGAGGTTCAGGGGGCCGATCGCGAGTTCCTGGTCGAGAATCTCGGTGAGGTTGACGCGGTCTGGGGCGGCCGTGGTTAGCTTTGGAGCATGGAAAACGCGTTGGGCCAGCAGTAAGGGAGAGGGTTGGGCGAGAGTCAAAAACATCGACGTACTGGCAGGCTTCTGCTTGGTGCAGCTGGTGACGTTGTGTTTGGCGTCGGGATCGGTGGCGTTGGGGGCGTAGTCGCCGCTGCACATGGTCATCAGGTGGATGGAGTACCACTGAGAGATGCCGAGTTCATCGCTAAAGTGGTCGACAATGTCGTTTCCGAGGTCGTTGATGAATTCCGTCACACCGTCTGAGAGGTCATCGATGAAGCCGCCGATGCCGCCGCGGTCTTGGTCGCCGTCGCTCGTGGCACGGGACAACACGTCGTATCCGAGAGTGGACGTGTTGAGCTGGAGAGGCTGGTTAGCTTACAGGGCGTCGTCCGCCCGAAGGCGGCATGGCAACTACGCACCCTGATGATGGAATAGTCCTCCATGAAGCCCTCCTTGTGGCCAGCGAAGAGGAGGAGGAAGGATATGACGAAAGCCGCCACGGAGAGGAGGAACGGCAGGATGACTGTACAGCGCATCATCTTGGCGGTTGTCTATCACGCAGGCCTTGTTTGGCGACTTGATCAGATTTGCTGAAGAAACGGTCGTAATCGTTCCTTGCCGTGTATTTCGTGTTCTGGTGTCGCTGCCAGTAGTGTTCTCCCTGGCACAGAATAAGGGAGGGGAGGTTGATCGCGAGGAAGCCCAGAGGAGCACGGAAAAGAGTATATCGTAAGTGTTCAACACGGCGAGTACATGCCAGACGGGGCACCAGCGAGACAGGAACCTATTTTAGGTCTTGGTTAGAGCAAGCTTAGCACCAAACGGCTTCGCCGATGATGCAACTACCATCCCTTAGCCTGCCGACCTGAGCTGGCGACCCGGTCAAGGGCCAGGGTGATTCACGAGTCTCAAAGAACTTGGCAAACGGGTAAGAAAGGCAGATCATGCACCCCTGGTCGCTTGCTAGCCAACCAAAGAAAACGCGGCAACCTGGTGATCGAGACATGGATTCAGAGACGGGGTTGGATTCACTGCACTGCCGGTCGATTGACACGTACCTAGCAGGGGTTCAAGGTAGGGTGCCATTTGGGACGTCATTGTTTTCTTTCCGGGGAGATCTTGATCCAGTCGCATGCAGAGCAACAGGTCCATCCACATCAGGGAAGAGGCATCGCTCATTTCGAGGTTTGACGTGCTCAGAATTTGGCACGCTGAGAAATTTCATCCGTAATTGGAAATATGGTGCTTTGAGGGGAGTAGACGGCAGGAGAATGCTAGGCCAAATTGACAACGAGGCGGCGTGGGCGAGGGCGCGGGCGCGTGCGGGAGATGTTTTGACCATGACGTCTGTTGACATGCCGTCATACCAGTAGGATGTGGCTGATAAACGTGTGAAGGGGCTGGACCTGGAGCAAAACGATTGGCCAAGCCAATCATGTGGAAGTCGTGTGGCTTGGGCCGACTCCTTCAACGACTCGTGGCTGTTGATTCAGTCAATCGCAGGCTTCTCGCCTGGCCTCCAGTGGCTCTCGCATGGACCCCCAGTGGTTCTCGCCTGACTCCAGGTGCTGGACTATCCCCTAAAGACCAAGCACCGAGACCCTGAACCGCGTCCCCGCATGAAATCCGTCTAGCGCGTGACCCCTTATCTTTTGTCACAGCACTTGTCTGCCTAGGTAGGTACCTACAGACAGCTGGACCCTCATCTTAAAGCAGCTTCCAGTTGTCAGCCTCTGGCTTCCAGCCTCCCATTTCCCATTTTGAACCTCACCAGCCCCAAACGTGACCGCCTCAAGCTTTGCGCCTTTTTCCCCCCCGCTGTGTGCAGTGTTCCTGTCTCGTGCTTCGCTCGACAGGGAGTTGCATTGTTCCCGGTCTCCCGGACGTCAGCGCCGTGTCCCGCCCCCTTGTGCCAACGCCAATAGAACCAAACCATCGTAGCTTGCCTCGTCTCGTCTCTACTCACCCTCACCCCGATCTTGGACATCGGGACGTGCTTGTAAAGACCGCCCAACCGTCAAAACACATCCCGCCGTCGGCAGTGTGTTCATCTGCATCATGCCGTCTCCTCCGTTCGCCGACAGCGATGAAGAGGAAAGCCTTCTGTCCCGAGGCGGCGATAGGGCTCGCCGCCTGTGGTCCGGCTTCATTGACTTCGCCATGCAGGGCAACATCCTCGAAATAGCCTTCGGTCTGATGTGAGTGCCGACGTGACCCTCTGCCAGCATGGTCTGTACCGCGGGGGATCTGTATTCACACACACACCTTCCTTAGCCTAGCCGCTGCCTTCACAGGCCTCGTCAACTCTTTCGTTGCCAACATTCTCATGCCGCCGCTGTCCGTCATCTTCCCCCTCAACCACAACATGGAGGAGAAGTTTGCGGTTCTCAAACCCGGACCCGACTACAACCGCGAGGACGGCTACACCACACTCGCACGCGCAAAGGATGACGGTGCTGTCGTCTTGGCGTATGGGTCAGTACATCATTCCTCCACGCTCTATACAGATTGTTCGGTCCCATGAGGGCGCCGCTGCCTGGCGAATTGTGCAAAATAGAAAGCGCTCGATGTGGACGTTCTGTTGCTGATATCTCTGATAGTTCTTTTCTTCAACCAACTCGTCAGCTTCTTCTGTGTGGGCCTCTCCCTCTGGGGCCTCGCCCACTTCTACCAGCTCTTTTCGACCGACCCTATCTTCAAGCATACGAAGAAGTGCAAGTACTCCAGGAAGCCCGTCACCGAAGTGGTACGCTCCGGCCCCCCCCCCCCCCGTTCGCATCATCACTGACGACTGCGCAGTCGGTTCGTTGCATCAATTGCACAAGCTGGCTCGATGGGCGCGAGGATCGTGTGCGCTACTGAAGCGAGCCACGTTGTCGAGTCCTGTTGGTATGCCATGATCATGCATGTCTTCTTCTCATATGGCGGCGTTTTGCAGCATTTCGCATTCGGCATGGCTTATGACATCCTCCCTACATTCCCGTGGCGCCTGTCCTACTCATGCTCCCTCGGCGCTTTATGAGTGTACTCAAAATCCAGCGTACGCTTTCCTTGTTCATCGCCAAAGCCGTCGCAGGCAGTCCTCGCAGGCAGTCCTCGCAGGCAGTCCTCGCAGGCAGCAATCGCTTTCAATCTGTCGTGTCCGTTCTCGTAATACGTCTTCCAAATGATAAATTTTCGTGTCTCCCTTCTGAGCCTTGCATCCCAAGCCTTCATGCTTCCGCGATATCCAGCATGGTATGTCTATTCTTACGACTAGGAAGGGGACGAGAAACACCAGACAGATCGAACAGCTGCACCCTGAGGCGATGATGGCCCACGAAGCGCTGTGAGAATCACGCAGCATGATGGAAGGGTACAATGAACGTATTATAGAGAGTTCTTCTGTTGCTCCAGCGACCTAGACATCTACAACACCAGCATTTGTCCAGGTCCATCTGAATATCAAGACTCTCGCCCGCCAGTCTCGCGCGCAAGTTCTCCGGTTGATGCAGAATAAAAAAAACAGCCAAGCCATCGCCCCTTAAACCCCCGGCATCTCGTCAGGCCGGTCTGTCCGCTGCTGCTGATAACCGCGCTCCATGGCCCGGGGTGACATGGTGATCCGCCAGTAGGTCCAGCCAGTGAGGCCGACGAAGAAGAGAGTCGTGAAAGCAATGAGCACCATGGCAGTCTTTCTCGTGATCATAATGGAGCATGTTCCGACTGGCACTGAGATGAAACCGAGAAGCCCAGCAGGAAGTATAGCACGACTCGCTGTCGTTACTTATAAGGTATACCCGAGAGATGGTCGTGACTCCGAAAGACGCAGCTGCGTGTTTCATGTCTTTGCTGCACACGCAGAGGTTAGGAAGGGGAGATTCGAGCTGTCTGTGCAATTCGGCAACCAGGCCCAGGAAATGGGAGTTTGTGCGATGCTGCTCGGATATCATAGCTATCTTGTCTATTTGCGAACGTGACGATATTATAGTACGCAAACTACACCCCACTCTTACCCAGGCGCAGAACGACACATCTTACAGCACCATGGCACCACCGACAACGGCAGCGATACCTTGCCAGGACGGCGTTTTGGGTCATTCGGGGAAGCGCCGCGTTGCCAGCTTCGGTCGTCGTCGCAGCCTCACCCGCGGCATTCGTCGTCGAAAGACTCGTCTGCCACAGCCGAAGACTCATCGGAAGGACTTCGGAAGGAGAACTCGAGGAAGAATCCGTAGGGTTTGCAGAAGGTTCCGGTAA
>NW_003315038.1:3239095-3250221 GCF_000150825.1 Verticillium alfalfae VaMs.102
CATTGGCAGCGACGTGATAGCGCAGTCGGCAGTCATGGTCATTGCGGGCTAGAGTCATGGTCTTATAAGCTCTCTGGCGAACCTAATTCGTGCTTCACACCAAGCTAGGGATTCTGTACGTACGCAGACGTGTATTCGAGGGTGGCAGTGAGAGCCATAGTCGAAGGGCCTGCGACCAGCTGAACAGGGTTGCTGATGCCGCATTCGGTCTGGGGCACTTGAGAGTGGCAGGCGAGAGCAAAAGTCGTCTCGTCGGCGCCTACATCGACAACAGAGGCCACGACGAAGTTAGGGGCAAAGAGAGGAATAAAAAGCGAGACCACGGCTTCCTCAGCGGCGGCTACGCCGAAAACCGCCAGGAGCGCGAACTTGGAAGAGTTGTGGAACATTTCAACGAGTGTGGTGGGCGAGCAAAAAAGCCAGGGGCGAGCAGGTGAAGGAAAGGAGCAAAATGTCAGAAACAGCAAGAGAGCGCGATCTTGCGATGATGGTGTTCTTCTACAAGAAATTCAGAGCCGAATTGGTGCCGGCAATCAAACCCGAAGGATCGAGTGAAACCCCCTGCCTGCGTCACAAAAGAGATGAGATGTCGCTAGTGGTGGAAAGAAGTTGATGGGGACGCGCCGAAGACTTGTGGCAGCTCATCAAGAAAGTGCGAGAGCACGAGAGAGTGCGTGCCAGCTCGGCGAAGATAGCATCAAGATGGCTTTATGTGGCTGAATTGGCAGGACGTGGTGTTTTGAAGCCTCAAGATCTGGTGCCTCCAGATCCGATGCATGACTTTCGAGGATCTGAGAAAAAGCGTACAAAACAAAGTGGATGGGATGTGGCGCGGGGGGGGGGGGAGGGGACTGGGTTCCTGAACCCTGGAAATACCGTACAGTAGTACAGTGATGGGAAAAGGAGTGAAAGCTCGGGCCGGCGCTCAGCTCATTACCTTAGTCTGCCAGAATGTCTTGGTGGCTTCTGGCCTGCCCGGCTGAGGAAATATGAGGTGATGCCGAGCATGTAGGTGCCCTCGTGTGAATGAACTGCTGGCGCCACTCGATGGTAAGAGAGGGCGGGACTGGGACGCCCCGAAGTGTCCGAAACAAAACCCAGGGCTATGGCCTGCAGTCTGTATCCCGCCATTTAGTCGATTAGTCTTGTTGGGGAACGAGAGAAAGTGCCTCGAGGGCAAGCTATAACAGTTGCCGTCTGAGGGCATCGTGAGATGAGCAAATGGCAGAAAAGGCGGGATGGGGATGAGTAGGGAGTACTCCAGCAAAGCAGCTGGGTCAGGAACCAGAAGAACGGCAGCAACGACCAGTTCAAGGCGACAGGTCAGAACAGTGAGGTGGATCAGGCAAGTGCCGCTTTGGGTGCGGAGCTCCTACCACCCGGAACTTGCCAGGGGAGCCAATGGTGAGCTCGGACTAGGAGATGATGGGGACGGGGTGCAGCAGCGCCAGTGAGCAGGACCTTCCTGTTCCACGTCGTCGTTCTGGTGGTGCTTGACATTTGAAAGTCTTGGCTCTCTTCCTTTTTCCCTCTAAAACATGAGTTCGGTTTCTTGGCGGCCTGCTAGGCATTGGTCACAACGTCGCCAGCGCGCTTGGCGTTTGCACTTGGCAGCTCATCATGCGCCAGGTGCTTCAGATCGCCTGCGCTGTGGCCCTTTTGCCTTTCGCCTTTTGCTTTTCTCCTCCATCCTCTCGCCTCTGCTGTCTGCTTTCGCCCGCATGTCTGGGCTTGGCTCACGCGTCTCCTTGGCTGCGTCTTGGCTTCACTTAACTTTGTAACTGCAAACGACGGCAAATACGGCAATCCCTCAGCGGAAACGATAGCGAGTCGCCCGCCCAGCGCCCAGAGTCCGGCGCCCAGCACTGCCCAGCGAGTGCCCAGCGGCCCTAGACCGTTCACGAGCATCGCCCCCCTCCTTTCCCCTTCGACGCCCTTGCACTGTCCAGAGGTCCCCGTCACCACTGCCAATGGCTTTGTACCGCGCATGGTGTTTCATTCTTCAATGCTGAGACCCTCAGCTGCCCATGCCTTTCCTCAAGAAATTACATTCATATTTTATCTGTCTCTTCCTCTCCCGGCACATCTGCCGGTACATCTGGTTTTGAGAGGCCCCGATTCTATTTCCGATAGCCCACCAACCCCCAACACGCCCCCTCGAACTACCGCCACGTCTTCTCAACCGACGACCAATTCCCGCCAGCCGACTCGTTCTCTGTTCTGCAGCGCGATTTGAGAGAACAATACTCGGATAGACGTTTCCAGCCCTACGTCACAATATCTACTTCCTAGCTTTCGATCGGTGCAGGCTGTTGGCGGCGAGAAGATAGCTCGTCGCCGTCGCTTCTTTGCGCGACTGGACACCTCCCTCTCGACGACAGTGCAGCCACAAAGCCCCAGGAACCGCCAACATGCAACGCCTTTCGCCCTTTGTCGCCCTGCTTTCCACATATCTCCTCGCCATTGGGGCCCATGCCAAGGATCAGGGAACCGTTCCCATCTTCCTACCATACTATGATGCCAAATCATGGTCTCTTGTACGGGGCAGCGTCATCACAAGTGTACGTTCGCCCTGACTATTATCCTCTCTGAACATCGACTTACCACATCTGCGAGCAGAAACCCGACGAAACTACGTATACAATCTTCTGTGCGCCGCAGACCACGCCCAGCTGCGATCTGGCTCTCGAACTTCCATTCATATTTGCCGAAGGCGACAACACCCTCCGCTTCGAGGGCACACTCACTTCTACCTAGTACGCCCTATCTCTCATGAGCCTGCCGCTTCATTCGACAGAAGCCCTTCTAACATGTCACAGTACTGCGAATCTTGAATGTAAATTAGGCGGCACCACAGCGGCGACATGCTCGGCGTACTCGAGCTTGAAGTCTGGCTTTGTTGCCGGTCTTTACACTGGCCCGACGGAAATCAGCTGGACATCAACACTCAGTGGCTCAGAGGTTCAATGGGGCACCCTAACCCTCGCCGACCAGCCTTCGAAAACGGGCACTCCTGATGATGTCTCCGGCACCGCCCAGGCCACCGGAGACCCCAATTTCACTGAAGATTTCCTCTTCGACGGCACGTTACCCACGAGCTCGCTGCCTGTCGAGACAGGGCTCAGCAGCGGGGCGCGACTTGAAAGCACTTGGCTGTGGGCTGGTTCATTCGGCTGCATGGTCCTGACAGCCCTTCTTGTATAGCCTGAACAGACTATATAAGGTGGATAGAGAAAAGCACCAACGCATCCGGCGCATGGCCAAGACGTGGGCAGGATGCGACGCTTACCAAGGACCGACTTGACGACGTAGTCACGTAATGAAGTTTGGCAAAAAGGCTCACGCCAGCGTTGCGTACCGGATTGGAGTAGGGCGGTTTTTTTGCTTTACCGTGGCAGAGCCATGCCATTGACAGCTTCAGAATGCTGTCTTACGATATAGTCACTCCCTTTTCTGGAGTTATACCCCCCATTAGCGTTGAATTACAAAGAAACGGGCTGAAGATCCCTTCCAATTTCACGATGACACTTGGCTACCTCGCGCCTCATATATCGTGTGTCAATAATCTTGCAGATCAGCATCTTCTTAGGCAGCGCTTCTGATTGTGTAACATCGGGGCCTAAACTCTCAGGCTCATCATGACCACACGATGATCAGCGCCGAGCCTCCCACGTTCCCCAGCCACAGAGGGACGACGCAGTCAGAGGCATACTTAGCGTCCGTCGCACCCGCATTTACAAACAGTACGCTCCCCGTTCTAGCCGCGGGAAACCTCAAGAGAGGCTCTTTTTTCAAGCTAGCAGAGACGTAAGTGTCAATCGCTGTAATAGTACCTTGCGTGAAAAGAATGGCGATCCTTGGCCCAGTGGTGCGGAGAGCTGGTGGGGTTCGCACGGGTTGTGCCGCATCTGCGGCGCATCGGCCGCAGGGGTTTGCAGTGCGTTTTAGTGGCCGGTGCGTGTTGGAGATTAAGTAAGCTGGCGAGGTTATAGAGACTTCATGCCTCACAGTCTAACGCCAGTGGTAGAGATGCCGCCATCGCAGGATGCCTTCGCTTCCCGTGCCACGCTCTTTCGATCGTTGTCTAGCCACTGGTTATGCGGCAAGATTGTTGCTGAATGGCCGATGTACTCACCCCTCGCTACGAATGTTTCATCCATTGGGATTCTCCGTACAGGATGCTTAAAGCATGACACCTTCAATTGATCTCGGTGAAATACTCATGCCAAAGAAACGATGTTGTCTCATAAAGTAAACAGCAAGCTCCCGGGTGCAGCAGGCCCTATGCCAAGATACAGCAAGACCCAGCGAGGGTAGCGGCGCAGACACGAATCCAGCTTGATAAAGCAAGTCCACCTATCGTGGTTCTGCCTTCACTCGTCGCATCATGATGGCCCCCTTCATGGTGCACATCTACCTCTTCTTCTGTCAATCTTCGGCGTTAGTCATCCTGGTGAAAATGGATAATCAAGCAAAAGCTCATGATAAGTTGCATTCTGGGCTCTTGGAGGCAAGTATCTCACCAGGGCCGAAAACACTTTGGTTCGTCGGGACCGTCGGTGCGATTTTTCTGCCGTTCCAGCCCGCGTGCCGTGCAGGGTCTATCTCGCCATCACTGAGAGGTGACCGTGATTCTCCAATGAGCAGTCCCTGTATAGTCTCGAGAGCGCACATTTGCTGGCCCAAACCCACACGGCCATCAAACCCGCCTATATTCCACTTCTGGCCACAGGTGACACTGTTCTCGCCACCAGAACAAGCTTGCGCCGCGGCGACTGCTGAAGGTTCGAGCAGACTTTTGACCTGGGGCAAAAGGGAAGGAAGGTGATACGTAGATTGCCACATGAAGCGAGCGAGGTATCCCTTGAGGAACTTCAAACTTCAATCAGCACGACCACTGCCACGATGTATCGACAGGCACATACCTTCATGTCGTTGTTGCAGCTGTAATTTGGCTCACAAGCTGGTTCGTAGAGGATTTTGTTGTCAAAGAAGTATGCCGCAGCCTCCAGCAACTTGTGAGCACGATCGGCCCAGTGCTGCTCGCTGGTGTACTCAGCCATGACTGCGGCTCCGTGTAAGAATATACCGGTCGTATAGGTGAATGCCACATAGTTAACCTCTCGGCAGTCGTCACTGCCATGGGCACCGTCGTACACCGTGTATCTGTCTCCGATCAGACCTATCTCGATACACCAGTCCCATACCTTGGCAGCCCAGTCTGCGTAACCTTGCTGGCCTGTTGCGCGTGCAATGCGAGCGACTAGCTGGAAGAGGCCTCCATTGGTGACGGAATTCTTGTAATTGATACCGTTTGGGTTCGAAGCAAAAACCTGCCAATACACGCCGCCCCTGCAGGTTGTGGTGTCCCAGCGGGAAGACAGGGCATTGAAGATATTGAGAGCCATGGTCAGCCAGGATGGTACGCCGATATCAGGCTGCGGGAAATTACGCTCGGCAGCAGCCATCACGGCGAACCCCCAAAAGCCAAGATCATCATTACCAAGTTCGTCAAAATGTTCGGGCGGATTGTAGTCGTGGTGTGGACCGGTGTTGACAGGAGCAGTCAGGGCTTGCATGACGACATCATTGTAGCTAGAATCACCAGTAAAGTGGTAATAATCCAACATGGCTCCCCATAGTGCTCCAGCTTGCCACCAGTAGTAAGGGTCAGGAAGATCACCTACCATCTACGGGCATGTCAGCTGAGTTTTTGCTGAGGTGATGGCAGGGGCTTGCCTCAGGCTGGCCAGAGACATTGCCATTATAATATGACATTGCGCCGTGTGCAATGGTACTGGCGACATTGCGGATCGAGTCTTGTATGGGTCAGGGCAGTGTTCCGAGTTCATAGACAGAGCGAGGCTTGCCTGAGCTCGAGCTGTCCAACGACATGGCCCAAACAACGCCCGGTACGGCCATGCCTATGATCCTACAGATGAGACGCATGTTCGACAAATCCTTGAACGTTTGGAACTATGGGGCCTTTGATGTTGGTCAACAATGGTGCAACAGGCCTAGGTTGCAAGGTGTGACTTCAAAGGCCAGGCAAAACAACCAACCGGTAGCTACAAGGATTTTAATCGTGCCGATCACAAGAGAAGCAGCTGCGGCCATATGAAAGGACAAACTTTGCAGCGCAGGTGCAATGACGATGAGCGCCTTCTTGAAGCTATCTACCTGACTATACACCGAGGGCACCTTCCTGGTATTCGCAATTTCCAGCACCACGGCCCCTATCAGAGCCGGCAGTGTTGATGGGTAAGTTCAAGGTCCCGGCATCGACTAACACATATCTGTGGCACGAGGAATGAGAAACATGGTCTAGTGGCTCAGCCTGGGAGCTGTGTCGACGCTCTATATATGCAAAGCGCGCTCGAGAGATGCTCAGTTCTCCATATATCTCAATTTGTTGACGTCTGCCACCAAGATTCGTTTTGCTACCTATGATAGAGTCGGTTAGAATCTTTCATTAGTCATAAAACAATCGAGGCTCTAAGCGACGATACCGCTAGCCGCCGCCTCCTTCTGCTCTTCGTTCTTCTGCTCGCCAACACCGCGGACCTCAACAAGTGTGCGCTCTATGGACCCAATAAATCGCGTCACTTCCTCTTCCGTGCCGACCGTGATCCTGAGGCATCCCTGGCAGCCGTGCTCTTTCCCCCTAAATCGTACAACGACACCCTTGGTCTCAGCGAGACGTTCGTAGACTGCTAGCGCAGTCACGTTGTCCGGATTGCCAGCCGTATCTAAGATCTCGAAAAGCAAGAAATTGCTCGCCTCGCCACCTCGCAGGCGACCAACTCCGTTGATCTTGGGAAGCTCAGCCAGCAGGCGGTCTCTCTGGGCACAGATTCTGGTTCTGTTGGCCCGCATCACTTGCAAACCCTTCTCAGAGGCAGCATACGAGGCCAGCGCACTCGTCGGGCTGGAGATATTGTAAGGGGCCTTAAGACTGTTCAATAGGCGGGCAATGGGCTCCGATGTGAAGGCAGCACCCAACCGGATGCCAGCCATGCCAAAGGCCTTGGACAGCGTCTGCATGACGACAAGGTTGGGCCACTCGGTGACCCATTCAGCAAGCGAGCTGCCTTCGGGAGCGAAGTCGATGTAGGCCTCGTCCAGGACCACGACCCCATTCCATGTAGGGTGCTCGAGAATCTTTTGAACGTCTTCTTTAGCTAGCAGGCTGCCGGTGGGGTTCCCGGGGCTGCAAAGATAGGCGAGCTTGACATCCTTTTCCCTGCTCAAAGTATCGCATATGCCTTGGGTATCGAGGCCGAATTCGGGAGCCGGCTGGAGTGGGACTTTAACGAGGCCGACGTCGTTAACCTGCGCAGAGACGGAGTACATGCCGTAGGTAGGCGGGCACACGAGGATGCGGTCTTTGGCAGGGATGCAGAAGCATCGAAGGAGAGCGTCGATAGCTTCATCGCTGCCAACCCCGACAAAGAGATTTTCGGGCGTCAGGTTCTTGGAAGTGTGTACGTGAGTATTGCGAAGATTGCACAGAAGCTGCTTGAGCTCTGCCTGGTGAGGGTCAGGGTACCGGTGGAGGCCGAGGAAGTCAATGTCAACAGCGCCCTTGGGAACATCTGACTGGAGAGAAGGACCAAATGCGTTCTCATTGGCATCTAGTAGGATATTCTTGCCGTCATCCTTGTAGTCACTAAGGGCATGTTAGCCGAAGACCTCGTACATTGCGGGGGCCTAAGAGCTGCTGTAAGTTGAGTGACTTACTCTCTGGCACAACGGTATGGCTGCAGGGCCAGGATATTAGGCCTGGCACATTTTTCCAGGTTGAAAGGCGACATGATGTGAGACGCCAGAGAAAAGTCAGATGAGTACCGGAGTTCAATTGACACCTTTCGAGTCCGACGAATAGATCGGTACGTCCTTCAGGTCGTCTTATATCTCTCTCTTGAGGTCGCAAAAGAGTCATCAACTCAGCATCTGAGTAGCATCGAGTCTGAGTCAAATGGAAGTCCCAGTCATCCAGGTTGTGGTACGTACCGACTCCTCCCTCAGGCGTGCACGGATTATTGGCGACCCTAGCGCCGATGTCGCTCCACCTAGCACTTGCTCCTCTCTTTTCACGCCATGGAGCCATGACCATGAAACAATCTGATATGACCGTCCTGTCAATCGAACTATCTATCGCGCATTGCACGTAACGATGTATCGCACTGCGGCTGGAGATAGCGCCGGAATTTCTTTTTCAGCACCTTGACTTGAACATCGCAAGGATCATGAACCGAATGTGTTTCCTCCAACAAAGTACAAATCTGCCTGCTGCTCGGAAACCAGGATAAAGCAGCATTCAGGCTGATTAGGTACACAACGGCATCTGCATCCCTGTCTGTTTTCGTCAAGCCTAGCACCTTGTCGATGATGTGCGAGACAAGAAAGAACATTGAGAACGCCTCGTCTGGCCAGTAACTCGGACCTTCCGGATTTTCAAGCACTGCTGTAAGGATCTATTCAGCATACCACCCACCACACGTATTGTGTGAGCACATCGTTGGGGTGGCTGCTTTTGATCGAAGGCGGGTGTCACGGCATCTTCATCTGTAGAGCCCAGAAGTGCCGGGGCTAGTGGCCTCCGGAGGCACGGAGACGGCGACGGCTTCCTGGTTCCGCCCTCGCCTGACCCCTCTGTTCGGATGAATGGACAAATTCCCCCTCACGGGATCGACAAGCGTCAAGCATGATGCCCATGGCAAGAATCCAAGGCCCGTTCTTTTTCGCAGGCTCAAGTACATAACCGTCGGTGCTGGTCGCCGTGGACAAGGATGAGGCCTTCTTAACGGACCATCCCGCTTTTCGTCTCAAACGATCCTGACTGCCCACCATGCACTCTCTCTCCGTGCTCGCTCTCGCCACTGTTGCTGCTGCGGCGTCTTCGTGCGGCCTGCGCAAGTTCGAAAATCTGGTAACCTTCGGTGACAGTTGGACAGACACTGGTCGTTTGGGATACTTCATCAATAACGATGGCAAGGCCCCGCCGGCCGGCGAGTCTCTCCCCGAAAGTAGCAAGACCGCAACGGGCGGGCTGGCTTGGGGCCAATTCGTCGCCAACGAGACTGGCGCGAAATACTTCAATTACGCCGTCAGCGGCGCATGCAGTTCGGACGAGATCATCAAGCGCCAATTCGATCTGATCAAGCGGCCATTCCCGTCGGTCCTGGACTACGAGGTCCCGGCATTCGAGGCAGACATCGCTTCGGGCAAGTTGTACGACAACCGCAAGGCCGATAACACGCTTTACGCGCTGTGGATCGGAACCAACGACCTGGGTTACGGTGCGTTCCTCAGCGATACGCAAGCCGCTGGAACGACCATCTCGACCTTCGTTGAGAGCATCTGGACGATTTTTGACCGGCTCTACAAGACGGGCGGCCGCCACTTTGTGCTCTTCAACGAGGCACCGCTCGAGATCTCGCCTCTCTATGCGCCTTCGGACCAGGGTGGCTTCCAGGATAGCAACTTCTGGACGAACAAGACGGCGTATAACACGACGGCCTACTCGTTCAAGATGCTTCAGTACACGACAAACGTCAACACCCTATTCGACTACGGCGTGCCTTTCAAGCTTCTGGTGGAGAAGCGATGGCCTGGCGCGACCTTTGGTATTTACGATGTCCACAGCCTGATGCGCGACATTCATGCAGAGCCCGAAAAGTACCTGACGGCTCCGGCCAACGTGCAAGGGGTGTACCATGAGTGCAACCCGGCCACGGGTCAGTGCGTTGATTCGTCGAGCCCGCTGTCGAGCTTCATGTGGTACGATGAGCTGCACCATTCGGAGCGAACTGGTAAGTTTAGGACTCGGTGACTGTGCTTGTGGGACGTGGCGAGTGTTAACAGAGTTTGTGATAGCTGAAGTCATCGCGAAGCATTTCGTCGACGTTGTGCATGGAAAGTCGACATACGGGACCTACTACGGTTCAGCCTCGAGGGGTGGAAACTGACGTACCTGGACATGGCTCTGTTGACAGACACGTACCATGTATCTACTATTGCAATGTTCATCTTGGCGCTTGTTCTTCACGTAGATCTATCCACATTGGGGACCCGAGAGACTGATCGAGAAGTGCCATCATGCTGCCAGAGAGCCATTGAACTGCTCGGTGCGCCATGTAGAAAGAACCATCTGCTTGGATGGCTCTCGCACCGCGGCGACTACTCGCCGGCCTGCCAGTGAAGCGACGATGGATGGACCTGCATCGCCGTGGCGCCTCTCCACCCGTCGCGACTTCCACCCCTTCATACCTACCTACTACCTACATGTCGGTAGCTTTTGATGAAGGTGGATTAGATAGCCAGGCAATCCTCCCGTCTCCCAAGGTACCTACCTACCTAGGGGCCTAAGGTACTTGTAGGTAGGTAGATACGCATCTTGTCGACTACAGGCAGGTTATCATTCTCATCAGGGAGGGCAGAGAGCCGAGGCCAGACACCTTGGCTGCAGGCACCCCCTGCCGGGCCCCTAGCACAGACCCCCGCTCAGTGGGTGAAGCCTTCCCACAAATGGTTAGCTCTCAGATTCCACGCAAACGTGGCTCGGCGGCCTGGGCGAAGCGCAAACACTGGCATGCCCGCAGAAATCTTCTTTCTCCCCTCTCATGCTGGTCTCTTTTTGCCTGCTCGGTTTGATGACACGACACACGCACACCGCACACCGTACACACACACACACACACTTTTCAACTCCCGGCCTTTCCGCCAGCCCGCCCAGGCACAGCGCAATTGAACAGACGCCGTCCCTCGCACTACGTCGGAGCCGTTCCCACA
Organism: Verticillium alfalfae VaMs.102; assembly: GCF_000150825.1. NCBI lineage: Eukaryota > Fungi > Ascomycota > Sordariomycetes > Glomerellales > Plectosphaerellaceae > Verticillium > Verticillium alfalfae. Next base: position 3,249,890 of record NW_003315038.1, read on the forward strand.
CGGACGCAAGGCTCTACTCTGCCGGAGCCCGGCCCACGTCCGAACAGTAGTCCTGGCCATCTGGTTGCCTCCCTCCCTCACTGCCTTTGCCTCCTCACACGATCCAACGGAGAATCCCTGGTTGGCCCGCTCTCCGAAACATCGATAGAGTCCCTGACTCTCCATTCTATTGTCGTTTCTAGTCTCTGATTCGCCTCCCCACGTCGTTCTCGTTCTTCTCCCTCGCCCGAGCTTGAGCTTTGGCTTTGGCTTTGGCTTTGGCTTCGGCTTCACACCTCCCTTTGTCACCCACGCCCGCCTCCTTCACGAGACGGCGAGACAACCCCAAGCAC
>NW_003315038.1:3251270-3254252 GCF_000150825.1 Verticillium alfalfae VaMs.102
AGCATCAGCAGCAGCAGCAGCAGCATCAGCAGCAGCATCAGCAGCAGCATCAGCAGCAGCAGCATCATCAACAACAACAACAACAGCATCATCAACAGGCCAATCAGCAACCGCAACACCAGCAACATATTCAACAACACCAGACGCAACCAAACCAAATGGGTGTGGTGGGAAGTCCGACTCCTCAAAGGCCGCCTAGTGCCTCGCAAGGCACCCCGAATCACAACATGGCCCAAGGACAGCAGTCCCAGCACTCGACTCCCCAACCTGCACCACAAAGCCAACCCCCTGCGAATCAGCAGCAGCCGAGTGCTGCAGCGACGCCTCAGACACCGACCTTTCCCTCGAATGCACAGAACCCCGCCGTCAACGGTGCTCCGCCTGCAGCAACCCCCCTCAGCCCAGGCTCGGCCACCAGAGAGCAGGAGAGGATGATGGTGCTGTTGAGCATTAATAATGAGCTTCTGTATGAGTCGATCAGGATGCAGCAGACGTTGCATGAACTCAAGGAAGATTCCGGGCCGCCAGAAGCAGGAGCTCCTCCATCTCGGGAGGAAATGATGGCACAGCAAGACTACAACCAGTAAGTGAACGCTGTGGAGTAGCCATTATTTTAATCCTGCTCACATTGTTCCAGATGCATGCGGAGGTTGCAAGGAAATCTGAGCTATCTCGCTACCATGGTTGACCGTGACCGCAAGCCTGCGACACTTCCCCCGAGCCCAGCGTATCTGACGCCTCCACCACTGAACATGAAAATTCCCGTCAAGTCTCATCCGCCCGGAGCTGACGAGGAGACCAGAGCCCTCGAACCCATGGTGGACCGCGAACAGAGGCAGAAACTCATGGTAGAGCTGTACACGCAGCTGCAAGGTCTTTACCCTGGTGTCGATCCGAAGAAGGAGCCAACATACAACAGAGCACCAGGCCAGAAGCCTGGCACGGCGCAGGCCAGTCCGGTAGTCACGCACTCGCAAGGCCCGCCGCAGACGCCCACGTCAGCTTCCGCCCCTTAGCTGTCCCTCGTGCCGTCGTGAGCTATCGAGGTTTGTCGGGATTCAGGAAACCTTTTACAGGGATGAGCCCTCGAACAATTGGAGCACGGGATATTGATTGGGTCGTGGTGTATTCAGGGGGGAAAATTGTACAGAAAAGACATGTTCTCACGGCCGGGCGTTATTAGTGGCCTGGATATATAAGCGTTGCAACGTGTACTTACTCAGGTGTTTGCCGGGAGAACAGCGGCATCCGGCGGTTGGGCTTGGCCTGACAGAAAATCTAATGCGACGAGTAAATCATCCCTCTGCTCAACATCAGTCGTCTGTGGTACAATCCCATGGCCTGTTACAGGTTTTTGGGCGACTTCAGGGCATCTGAAGATCAAGAAGCCCTGCATGTTTACATGACGATACGGGCTGTGGTTTTGACAAGGGTGTGCCGACCGACTGACCAGCACATATTCTTTCAATGACAGCACAATGCGCAGGTAGTAGCGCCAGGCGGCAAGATGCGAGGAAGAACCCTGCGAGCCCTGCGCTCGCTCTGTTCCTGACCGGGGACACGTCAGTATGTGGGCTGGGACACGTACATGTAGATGAAAGACGTCATGGTCAGAGGCGAACCATCCAAGGGCAAAGCATGAGCAGTGGAGCTACGATGGCTCACCAAAACCCGAATTGGATCGCTCGGTCGCACACGTACGGCGTCGTAGTATGGAGGGGCTTCTCGACAATAGAGCTAGGTTCGGATGCTGTCAGGCAAGTCAGGGTGAGCCTCGCTGGGACGCCTCACCACAGCGAGTGCTTAGTGCAGCTCCCCGCCCCGCGAGAGCTATGGGCAGGCTCAGGGCTGGCACAGAAGGCGGTTCACTTGAGGCTTGGTAGGTATGTTCTGTTTCTGTTTCGAAAGTGGGTATGCAGATGGATGGGGCACCGAGATTTCGCGACGTTCCCCTTCAACCAACGTGGGCAGCGAACTTGCTCTGACGGAAAGGGAAACACTTCTATAGGTCCTGTCTAAGGTCCGATCGTGCCCTCATATGGTGCCCGTCGGCACGCGCCTGGCAGACACGTCGAGACAATACAATCTGCTTTCGCGCCTATGCAGTCCGTTGTCCACCCCTTGGGTGCAGCATCCACATAGACAATGCAAGGCTGGGGAGAGAGATCCTGCCATTGGTGTCATTGGGTGGGATTTTGGTGGGGGGCTTAACGGACTCAGGGGCAAGTCAGGGGATGTGGCCATCAATATCAACAAAACGAACCAATCAACGCGCGCGGAGATGCGAGGAGCGGAAATTGTGCTAGCCTCCTCCTCGCCTCTCATGCTGGTACCACCCCCTCCTTGATGGCCGCCCAGGGACTCTCTTTGATGGGTCAGATTATTTTAGTGATGGGAAGAAGCTACGTGACCTGTAAGATGGCCTGAACAGGACGACTAGACAGGGTTGCTTTTTGGGTAGCGTCGATATCGGGCCTAGCCAGCCTAGCCGGCACATCAGGGGACCACATTACAGTGCGGTAGACGAGGAGGACGAAGAGGAACGGCCGATGATTGATGCCCTGAGGAGCTGGATTGATTTGCTTTGCACTTCGCCAGGGTCTCGAATCGTTCGGCTCATCAAACCCTCGTTTCTCGAGATCAGCTAGCTGGCTGGTTTATTTCATTTCATCATTTGCTGTGAATCAATTGTCGTTGAAAATCATTTCGCCCGTCGCACCTGCCTCGTTTCCCGTTGGAACTTCTTTCCACCCCATCGAGACGCGGTGTTTCAGCCTGCTTGACTCCTGGAGTGAAACAGCGCGAAAGGCAATCACTAGAGATATTGACGAGGCGAATCCCATACTCTTGCAGTCTGGCACCTCGCCCGAAGAAAGGTTGGGTGGCCAACCGACAAGGACATCCGCCAGCATCGCCATCCTCGTCACCAAAGGGCATGCTCGAGCGCCACCTCGACTGATTAAAGGGTAGCCCAAAAGTCGA
>NW_003315038.1:3254504-3266249 GCF_000150825.1 Verticillium alfalfae VaMs.102
CAACGTCGACGCTACGACCAACATCCGAGCCCGAGTCCCTACACGAGTCCGAACCTCAGTCGAACGAAACCCTCTCTCCTATCGACGAGAACACCTTGAAACTGGCAGATGCCATTGTCACCGATACAAGAGTAGAAAAGCCTGCAGAAGACAAACAAGAAGTCGCCAGTCCGATGCCCGAGGCGTTTGCACCCAACGTCCCTGGCAGCGTGACGCCCAAGATGGCCCACGATTCTATGGTCACTGTCAGGCTGTCGGAGCCGCCCACGCTGACTCTTGATACATCGGTGCTGCTCGAGGATGCCACAACACTGCGGCGACCCAGCACAGCACGGTTCGACAAGACGCCCCTCGCTCATGTGGTCGAGCGAGATGACAGCCTCGACGAGGTATCGAGCGACCCTGCTACGCCACTTCCGCCAACGAACAGTGCCCGAAGCATCGAAGAGGAACTGGTGGATGCGAAGGATGAAAGTTGCGTGGAATCACCCGCGGACGACAAAGATCACAATGCAAAGGCTCGCCGCTCGTCTATTTCGGAAGAAGTCAACTGGGAACAGCTGCAAAAGACGGAAGCCGAGGAGCCGAAGGACGACGAGACGGACAAGGTATGCCGATTGACTTCCCTAAGCAGCGACGACCCAGTTTCTGACACGTATCGCACAACAGTCTACGGCAATGCTGCTCGCGATGCTCGAAAAGGAGAACGACTTGTTGGCTACTAACCCCAAGAGTGTCAAGGTGCAGGCTGTCGAGCAATTATCGAACCAGCAGCGCGTGAGACCCCCTTCGATGGCCCAACTGCGAGATATGGTCAATGGACCTCAACCTTCCGCCCTTCGATATTCCATGCTGCCACCTCCTCCAATGACCGACCTCGAGTTTTATGCTGCGCTCGTCAAAGACTACCAGCAGACCGCCGCCAGGCTGCCGACACTTCTATCCAATAAGATCCGCAAAGGCATTCCGCCTCCGCTGCGCGGCGTCGTGTGGCAGAGCATGTCGGGCGCTTGCGATGCATCCTTGGAAGAGCAGTACGAGCGGTTCTCGGGCGAGTCGAGCCCGTATGAGCCGATGATCGGCAAGGATCTCGGACGGAGCTTCCCCGGCGTTGACATGTTCCGCGATCCGGAGGGTGACGGCCAGCGTATGCTCGGCAGGGTGCTCAAGTGCTTTAGTCTCTACGACCAGAAGATTGGCTACTGTCAAGGGCTGGCCTTCCTTGTTGGCCCTCTGCTCATGCACATGCCTGACAAGCAGGCATTTTGCGTCTTGGTCCGGTAAGAGCCGTGAAAGGCAGCTGCATCCTCGTACCACCAGACCACGCTAACCGTGACATGATCAGATTGATGGAACGATATGATCTGCGCAGCTGTTTCCTTCCCGACCTGTCAGGACTGCACGTCCGCATCTACCAATTTCGGGAGCTGTTGCGCGAGAATCTGCCCCTGTTGTCGGGACACATGGAAGATCTACAAGTTGACCCGGCATATGTTTCACAGTGGTTCCTCAGCTTCTTCGCGACAACATGTCCCCTGCCAATGCTGTTTCGCATCTACGATGTCATCTTTGCAGAGGGCGCCCCGGAGACTCTCATGCGTGTCGCCTTGTCGCTCATGCGCAAAAATCAATCCCGCATACTGGGCTGCAGCGAGTTCGAGGATGTCATGCAACTTCTCCTGTCTCGTGGCCTCTGGGATTGCTATCACTACAACGCCGATGAGTTCGTGCAAGACTTTGTCAGCTTGACCGGCGTTGTCAGCCGAGGAAAACTACTGCAGCTCGAGCAGGGGTACCTGGAGGAGAAGATTGCGACGGCCAATGCGGCACGCACATCAGATGTGACCACTGCCGCCTCCCGATTCTTGGGCCGCATATGGGCCACGTCTTCTACGAAATCATCCAACCTGAGCCCTGGTCTAAGTGCCGCCTCGCGACCAATGAGCATTTTGCGACGCAGCACCTCGAAGCAGAGCCTTGCCTCGACTCTCAACTCGATGGAGGCTAGCTCAGCCAGTGTGTTGAGCTCAACTTCCACCGACGCGACTGGGGTTTCTCGGGACTCGTCAACTACGACTGCCGATGATGGCGCCTCGATCAAACCCAGCAATAGCACGAACCATAAAAACACCGAGGAGAGGAATCTCCACAACCAGATCGAGGATCTCCTCACCGCCCTCAGCGAGCTGCAACGGAACAACGCACTGTTGGCGTCAGACCTGCAACAGGAGCGTGAGCAGCGTGAAGAAGACACGCGAGCCGTCCGGTCGCTGCTCGACGGCCTCCGCAAGAAAGCCAGCAATGATTCGGTTGGGACAGACGCAAGCCTCGAGACTGTCAAGGCCAATGAGAGCACAGATGCTGAGCAGGCAGACGAAGAAGCCGACAAGAGGAACAGCACCTTGGATGCTGAATCAAAGACCCCCACCGCCGACGACCTCTCTCAACTATTGGATGTTGTCGAACAAAGATTCGCCCTGCCGCAAGTGACCGTACGGCACCGTTCTTCAACCATTCAGTCTAGAACGTCGCTGCGCGATGAGCTTAGTCATGCCAAAGATCAACTTGCCAGTGCCATCTCTCAGTCTCAGGACTACGGAAGAAGGATATATGACTTGGATCAGGAGGTATCAGCTCTGAAGGAACAAGTCAAGGAGAGCCATGCTCACACCCGGGCCCTGCATCAGGATAAACAAAGGCTAGAGAGGCAGATCCTTAACATGCGGGTGCGGGCTTCTGCTGTTGAGGTCGACGACCGCGCTAACGTGGCGGCCCATCCGCACACGAGCACGTCCAACATGGGCGAGTGGCCCAAGGCGGCGACGGGTGCTGCTGGAGGACTTCGCGAGTTGAAGCTCGGCAGAAGTAGGTCAACACCATCGCAAGCCGGATCGGCGTTCGGCAAGAGAACATCGTCGCTCCCCAAGCCTCACGATTCAACGATTCCTACGGTTTCCACGCCATCGCCTCCGGTCAGCGACCATGAAGCGCTGTTGCTGGAACTCGTGCAGGCCAAGACATCTGAGGCTATTGCCAGACAAGAGGCAGACGAGTCAAAGTTGAAGCTCGAGAGCCTTCGAAAGGCGTACGGTCTGGCACCAGGGGACACACCACCAGTCTCTCAAGCACCATCGGCTGCTTTGGCTGCCATGGGTGTCTTTGGCCGATTCACCGGCGGAGATGCCACGAAGGCTGCTGCGGCGCCCGCTGTCACGACACCACCTATCGAGCAGAGACCCGCTCAACAAACCCAGGCTGGAGGATTCTGGGGCTGGCGACGGGCCTAGGCTAGATGGTGCTTCAACCGTAGGCGGACAGACAGCCATCAGTGGAGGAGATGGGTCATAGTGTTAGGGACGGCGTGCGAGCTGTGAGGGCGGGGATGGCAGTACATTTGACGGAAGACCAGAAGGAAAAGGATCAGTAAAGGGGAGGCATGAAGTATCATATCCACAAAAGGACAGGCGGAAGTGAACACAGCATTAGACTGACTTTGCTCGCACATAGCCTTGGAGTTGACCGGCGTTCTGGAGGTTACAAGGGCCAGATGAGCCTCTGACTGTTTGTCTGGCTTCTCTTAGTGGGATTACCTTGGGCGCTTTTGCGAAAGACTTTTGTAGTCCTGGTGAGAATGAAACGAATTATTTGTCAGGTTCATTTTGACATGTTTGTGATGCGGGCGCATCCTTAAGGTTGCCTCGAACAGGCGTCCGTCTACGTAGCTCATCATCGGCCCGTTTTCCGAATGCCCTCAAGTCACGGTCCTGGGAGGTAGCGAACCAGCAAAGTCGTTCTCCCAATGGGATGACGCTCGAGTCGCGCGCGTGCATGTCATGTTCTGGCCAAGTCGGGCTTGGTCGGGGTGGTATCGAAAGCGGGGAATCACATGCAACGGCCAGGAGACAGTCTCGAGACAAAACATCACTACCTGGCCCTGCTACCCCTTTGAGCTGGGGGCGCGTCATGGGGCATGGCCCTTCATGCTGCAACCTAGACTCCGTACCATCACCATCAGATAGATCTGTCAAGTTTTGGTAGTTTTTTTCCTTCCTTCGAGCTTGAGGCCAGATAACGAGAGGGACGTGGCTGTTGCCTGTCTGTCCTGCTGGCGGGGGCACGCTCTGGTGCGCGTGTACGGGTTGCTTGCATGTCGTGGTATGACGACAGCGACGGGCGTTCCAGGCTCTCTGCGTCGCGAGCCGATGATGGGAAATGTCGCAATGAGTTCAGGGTCGCGGTGGAGCGCTGTAGGGTGGACACTGCAGAAGGTATAGGGTACTTGACAATGCACCATACCGGGCTGTGTCATGGTGTAGACGAGACGGGGGAAAAAAAGTCGTATCGATTGTTGCTGTGGCACACATGCGTCATCGCTCGAGCCAGCTGGATGCACTAGCCACAGTGGAAGGTCCACCCAGGTGAAGGTAAGCTGGAGCAGGACAGGCAGAGAGGCTCAGGCAGAGGCTAGAAAGAGAAAGCTAAGGTATCTACCTAGGTACCTAAGGTATGTAGGCAGGGAGAAGGAGGTCAGGGCCTGTTTTTTTCGTTCCTGCCCCGGGTGGGTTCCAGGTTGCTCCTGCAGTCCCGTCATTTGCATCACCACGCTTGTGAGCAACCCACACAAAGGGGTGCTTTTCTCTCCTCCTCCAAGCGCTATCTCGCCTGCTCTCCCACTCCCTCTTCCACCATCACCGCACACAAAACTCCCAAACCCTCTCGCACCTTACCATTCACCTTCCTCGGAATCACTATTCTCGAACCTGCATCTTCGCGTGCTCTTTGCCATCCATCTTCGCCTGTCGAGCTCGCTACCCTTTCCACACACGCTCACACGACCACATCCACACGACAACACCACCGTCACCCGATCGCAATGGCTGACTTCCCCGACGCCCCTACTGGCAACCCAGGTGCCAATGGCAACTCCTACGTCCAGACTACCAAGGAGAGTAAGGTACGTGAATGAAATGCAGATACTTATTTGCACTCCCTCGCTTCGAATCCTTGTTATCTCTGCCTTGGATCATTGTTCGCTGACCCGGATGACGACAGTATTCGAGCTCCCCGCCGCACCCACACAAACGCACACCCTGACTACAGAAGCTGACCCTCGACCGCTAGACGCCGCTGCTGCTTACCAGCAGCTCGCCAACGGTATGTTGATTGTGTTCTTGGGCCATGGCTGATCTGCCGGCGCCTTATCTCTGTCGCCAGGAAAATTTACTGACCCAGCTCTCCCTCTCCAGGCCCCATGGCTGAGAACGTAAAGGCCCAATCGGCCAAGACCTCCAACGAGTTTGGCAACCTCGCTGCCTCTCGCAGGACTCCCTCGCAGCCTGCTGCCACCGGCCAGCCTCTCACCCACTACCACTCGTTCTTCTCCGAGCTCCTTTCTTGGAAGAACCCTCGTACGTCATGATCTTCTTGCTTCCACCTGGCTTTCTTCGAACCACGGAAACTGATAAGCATGTCCTAGGTGCCTCCGCTATTGCCTATGCCTCCATTGTTTCGGTCATCTTTGCTGTTCGCTACCTGGATGTTCTCCGCTATGCCTTCAAGCTTACATGGATGGTTCTCGGCACCACCGTCCTTGCCGAGCTTACCGGCAAGCTCGTCCTCAACAACGGCCTGGCCACCCAGCTTCGCCCCCGCCGCTACCACACCATCTCGAGGGAGACTCTCGATGCCGCTATAGGAGATGTGCACGAGCTCGTCAACTTCTTCGTCATTGAGGCTCAGCGCATCCTCTTCGCCGAGAACGTCGGTGCTTCTGCTGCTGTAAGTTTGTGCTCGTGAACAGATCAGGTATTTCGTCAGGCTGATCATGGATTTAGGCGTTCCTCGGTGCCTTCATCTCCTACTACCTTGTCAAGGTCATGCCTCTCTGGGGTCTCGCCTTGGCCGCCACTACCACCCTCTTCGTCGTTCCCCTTGCCTACACCTCCAACCAGGAGCTCATCGACCACCACCTCAAGCAGGCTGGCGATGTCATCAACGACCAGACCGCTCAGTTCCGCTCCGTTGCGCAGAAGCAGGCAGCCCAAGCCACCGACCTGACCAAGCAGTACATGGGTGACTACACCACCAAGGCCCAGCAGTTGCTCGGTCGCTCGCCCTCTCCCGAGGCTTCCGCCAAGCCCGCCCCCGTCGCCTCGGAGCCCGTTGCCGAGAAGGACTTCCCTGCTGCCCCCAGCACCGAGTTCAACAAGGTCGACACCACGACTGAGCCCGTCGTTCCTGGCGAGAACCCTCAGCTGGCTTCTTAAATTGCCACTTGGGATCAACAGCTACCTGCGGCGAGCAGACTCGTGAGCGAAAACCGCGAGTTGATGCTGCTGGTCGAGTGACGACGATGACGCATGGCATGAGACGAAACGACGCGACACGATGTGACTGTCTTTTCCACCGGAAAAGGTGGCATCGACGTGGGCACGACAGCAAGATCATTCTGCGAGCTTCTTGACTCCGGCGTCGCTTGGGTTTCTTTTTCTCGCTTGATTTTGGAAGCAGGGCTTTCTATCGGATCGGAGTGTGTTTTCGTGCATCAGACGAGGCCGTGCAGACCTGCAGTGGCCTGCACTTGCCACGAGGGAGAGTTTTGGTTTGTGTAACGATGTACTGTACTCTCGATGACGAACCTGGGTCTCATGGTTGATTTTTAGTTTCGCTCCCTTTCATGATTTCCGGCGACGGCGAAAGGAAGACGGACACCCATCAGATTGAGATTGCCGCGGCAAGGGAACGGAACGGTTCGTAAGGGCCTCGTAATATTATTTTTTCATAACGCGTTCACCTCAGTGCTGTGCATCCGATCCTGACAGCTCAAGACTTTGTACGGCTGCTTAGTATCGCTCTTTTATGTTCAACCAGTCTGCAAGTCTGACTGCCAAGCACAATGCTCAGAGCGTCACACAAGTAGACATCAAGCAGTATCACGAGCGGTAGGAAGCAATGTCAAGCCAGTAGTAGTCGTATTCACGCACCAATCCGAGATGTACTCAAACAACAACAGCAAGGTGACAAGAGTCGATAAGGAAAACGAAACTAAAGTTGGGGCTATATCTAGTCAGGCAAGGAAGATAACATACCATTCGCAAGTCTGGTCTTGGATCCGTAGCAAAAGCATGAGGGCAGGGAGGAGGAATGAGAAAAGGAAATAAGAAGGGTGGGAATTTCCGAGCCCGAGAAAAATGCTTGTTCATCAATATCATCGCATCCATCTGATCTGACAGCCCTTCCCGTCCGTGAACGCCTCGCACTTGCCAAAAATGTCGACGACTCCTTTTAGTCGCTATCGCTAAAGCCATCATCCTGCGGCTCGTCCATGGCCACGGAGCTCTCTTCATCGTCGTCGATGATGTAGGTGGGCTTCTTCTTGGCAGCCGCACGACCCGGACGGCCTCTAGCCGCGGGACGTGGGGGCGGCGAAGAAGGCTCGGCGTCATCAGCGTCAACCATCATATCGTCGCTATCGTCGTCGTCGTCGCTGAAGACGGTCTTCTTCGCGGGCTTCTTCGCTTCCTTGCTGGCCGAGTATGCCTTGGCAGCAGGTGAGAGAGGCAGGGGCTTCGCGGCGGCTTTGGGGGCTGCTTTGGGAGCTGTTTTGGGAGCTGCCTTGGCCTTGGCCTTGGCGGCAGGAGCCTTTGCTGTCGCAGCGTCATCCTTCTGCTTGTTCTTCGTTCCCGCGGGGCGTCCACGGGCCTTCTTAACCTCAAGAGCCGGTGGAGGCACGGGTTCCCGCGACGACGAGGATGCCTTGGAAGGCTTACGAGCGGGCACCGAGTCATCACTGAGGAACTCCTCCAGATCATCGTCCTTGCTGGCCACAGGCTTGTGGGGCGACGACCGCACCGCGAGAGCCTCATAGTTCGTCTCGTCGTGGCTGTCATCGTCCAGAATGTGCCTTGAAGGCTTCGACTTGAGCTTTGGAAGGGCTGCCTCACGTGCGCCATGGCTGGACTCGGGGCGGTTCATGCCGTGCAAGCTGAGTCTACCATTCTTCAGCTCCTTGGAAGGATCTGTTGTCGTCGACTTGTACCCGTGAACCATTTGGCCAATGTCACCGACATCGCCAAAGTCGTTGTCGCTAGCATCCGACTCTGACAGGTCGAAGACAGGTCGGGCCTTGGCAGCCGCTGCTCGCTTCGTGCGCCCACCCATGACCGGCTCGGCTTCAGGCTCGACAGACGCAGCGGGTTTCTTTTTCTTCGCACTCATGCTGGTCAGGTCGCCGTCAGAGAAGTCGCTGGAGTCGGCGAATTTGGGCAGAGTCTCCTTTGCCTTCGGCTTTGGCCTCGAGGCCGGCACGCTGCTCTTGCGTGCAAGAGCGGCCGTAGCGGTGTCATCGTCTGACTCCTCGGCCTTGAGTACGGGCTCCTTCGCCTTGGGTGCAGTCTTTGGCGCAGCCTTGGGCTTGGCAAGGATCGCAAAGTCATCGTCAGAGAAGGCGTCGACTGGCGACTCGGCCTTTGCGATTTCGAGTTTCCGGTCAAACTGTTCCTGGAACCTCTTGGCAGCAGGTACCGGTTTCGCGGCCGCCTTCGCTTTCGGAGCTGCCCTCTTCCTCTCAGGCTCGAAGTCATCGTCAGCCTTGTTGCGGCTGACCTTGCCTCCGCCAGCACCGATCTTCCTCGATCGTCGGCGGCCCATACGGTTAATCTTGGACTGGATCTTGTCATCCATCTCAAGCTGTGCCTCCCACTCTTCGGTAAACTCATCAAGATCTTGGCACCAAAGGTCTTTTTCGCTCTGGGCCAGAAGAGCGTCGTGCTCGCCCTTCTTCTTCATGATCGCAGAGTTCAGCCTTTCCAAGCGCTCGAGTGTCAAGGACCAGATAGGCAGCTACGAATGGTTAGCGCATTGTGTACTCCAACCTCTCAAGTGTGAATTACATACCGAAAGTAGATAATCGTAGTCGGCAGCGCCGCCAACGCTGTCATCCTCATTGTCGGACGCATCCATGTCCTCTTCTTCCGTCGTCGCCTGCTTCTTGCCGTCGTTCTTGGGGAACGCTTCGTACTTGCGGTCGCGCAGTTCTTGCACGAGAACTGGCTTCCGCTTCTTGGAGACGATCAACTCACCGTCGATGATCTCCTGGATGAAGCGCGCCTGGTTCTTCAGCTTACGGTAGTCTGAGTGGTAGACCCCAAGCCAGTGCTTCTTGCGTGCGCTGTACATATCAAGGCGGTAGACGTAGAACTCTTCCAGAATATCCTCGACCTTCTCGTACTTGCGAATGCGGCCGGTGCTGTCAAATGCCACCAGGTTCGACGTCGCAACCTGCTTGTTCAACTTGAACCTGTCCATGATACCTTCGTGGGTCTTGTGGATGTCCTTGTAGTGTTTTTCATCAAGCTGAATGACAAAATTGACATTTTTATGATCGTTGAACTCCTTGTAGTCCTTAATCCAGGCCGGGCCCTTGGCGCCGCTGATCACTTCTTCCAACTTCGCCTTGAAATCATCGGTCCACATTCGGATGGGGAGCTCCTTGATGATAATTTCACCTGTCTTGTCGTCGGTTTCGTAAATGCCGTTGAACTTGTAACGGTCCTTCTCGGCGGGTTCCGGGGTACCCTTCCAACCACGGAACCAGGGCATCATCGTCTCAAAGGGTTTGCCTTCGGTGTCGTCAGAATCAAGGCGACCCATGCGTCTTTTGATGGCCCTGACAATCTCCATTGGGTGATAATTGGGAATCGAAGTGCTCCAACCTGTACCAATGCCATCGGCGCCGTTGCACAGAACCATGGGAATAATCGGGGCATAGACCTTGGGTTCGATCGGCTTTCCGTCCTCCATTTGAACTTCCAAGTTGGGCTCGTCAAGAACAGAAAAGATCTTCCGGGCGAATGGAGACAAGCGCGTGTGGATATAACGGGGGCTGGCAGCGTCTGATCCACCGGCAAGACGAGAACCGAAGTTACCACTGGGCTCGAGGCAGTTGACATTGTTTGAACCGACAAAGTTCTGAGCGAGGCCAATGATCGTCTGTTGAAGAGACATTTCACCGTGGTGGTACGCGGCCTTCTCGGAAACATAACCGGCCAATTCCACGACCTTCTGGTCCTTGGTGAGGTTCCTCTTGAAGCAAGCGAACATAACCTTTCGCTGACCAGGTTTCAGACCGTCAAGAACTGACGGGATGGAACGCATATTGTCAGCCATGCTGAAGAGGATCAACTCTCTATTGACGAAATCATCGTACGTGATCGACTTGGTCGAGTGATCGAGATACGTTCCCGGAACAAAGTTGCCAAGCCACTCCTTACGAGCATCTGCCTTCTTCTTGGAGAAGGCGAGATCGAACAGATCCGCCTCGGAGGACTGCATTGTGTCAAACTCCTTGAGATGATCGTCGAGATTGGTAAAGTAGACCTGGGCATCTTCGTTGGAACTGGTGCCCAGACCCTTGTAGTACTTGTACTCCCAGCGGCTGATCTCATTCTTGTGCGCCTCTTTCCACTCCTCATATTGAGGCTGAGTGAAGAACGCCTGGAGCTTCTGGGGGTTCTTGGGGTTCTTGCCTTGCCAGACTTTGACAATCGGCGTAATGAACTCCCGGAAAAAGTCGGGGATCTGGAGGAGGGAAGGGTATTGGACCTGTAGGAAGTTGATGAGAAGGCCCTTGATATGACTGCCGTCGTGGTCCTGATCGGCCATGATCATGAGATGACCATAACGCAGACCCTTCGTATCTGTGTAGTTTTGCTTGTGTTTCAGTCCCAAGAATTGCTTGATGTTCTGGATTTCTTGGTTCTTCGTGATCTGTTCAATGGATGCATCGCGGACGTTCAACATCTTACCACGAAGGGGAAACACACCGATGCGGTCAGGGTCGAGAATAGCGCGACCCGCAACAGCCAGACTCTTGGCAGAGTCACCCTCCGTCAAGATCAAGGTGCACTCATGTCCGCGCTTGGTGCCCGCCAAATTCGCGTCGACGAGTTTGGCATTGTTGATGCGCGATCGCCTGTTGCCATCGCTCTTGGCCATCATCTTGTCCGCCTTCTTCTCGGCAAAGCTCATGATGTTCTGAATGGCATCGGAGGCGGCAACTTTCTTTAGGAACGCTTCTGACAAGACACACTTGCTACCAAAGCTGCTGATCTTGGTAGTCATTTGCTCCTTGGTCTGAGAGTTGAACGAGGGGTTTTCGATGCGGCAGTTGATGAAGACGAAAATGTGGTTGCGAATATGTTGCGGCTTCAGGGCGTGGCCCTTCTTCTTCTTGTCGAGGTACTTCGTGAGATATTGGACAATCTGGTCAGCGACGTAGTTGACATGTGTGCCACCGGACGTAGTGGCAATGTTGTTCACGAATGAAATGTGCTGGAAAGAGCCGTCCGACACGGTGAATCCAACATCCCATCGGGGGTTGTCATTCTTGTCCATTTCCACGGTGACCTTGGGCTCACCTCCCTCCTCAGAGGCTCGTTCTTTGGCGATAGCCTTGGCGTACATCTCGCTGTAGCCCTTGAACGCCGACGGCTTGACCACGGTGCCGTTGAGGTGGACTTTGATGCCCTTGATCGTGCCAGCCATGTCGTAGACTCGGCGGTACAACAAGGCCTCGAGGTCATCGTCGATGCCCTCCATGCTGAACCGTTTGAAGTCGGGCTTGAAGGTGATGCGCACAAAGTCGCTGGACTTGCTCGAGGTAATCTTGGCCTTTCCCATCTTACTCATGTTGTCGGTCCAGGTCTGTTTGTATCTTTTTCGTTGGCAGAGTCCTGGCACTCGACG
>NW_003315038.1:3266349-3271609 GCF_000150825.1 Verticillium alfalfae VaMs.102
CCACCAGTTGTCTTCTTCTCGTCGTCATCGTAGTTGGATCCTGTGAGGAGATGACCGAAGATCATCTCAGGCACATAGATACCATGTTGCTTATGCATCTCGACAGGAATACCCTTGCCGTTGTTTTCGATGCTGATTTGACCGGCTTCGCGGTCAATGTTCACCTTGATGTGTGTGACAGGTTCTTCGCCGCTTTCCTCGCGACGGACTTTGATATCCGCAGCGTTGACGAGAATTTCGTCAAAGATTTTGTAAAGGCCGGGAACCGTGGTGACCTTCCGGAATTCCATCAACTGGGTTTCCTTGTTGTAGACCCACATGGGCATTTCGGTACGCTCAACGGAGCCGATGTAGGTATCGGGACGCTTGACGATGTGCTCGAGTTGCGTGAGCTTCTGGTACGTTTCTTCTACCGTCTTCTTTGTGCCCTTGACCGCAGGCGCGGGGGCGCTGGGCTCATCGAGCGCCATGCTGTCGTTTTCAATCTCGGCAAGCGGGTTGCCGCTCGACTTGCTGGCAGCCGGGGCCTTCTTCAACTTCTTCGAGCTGGGAGGGGTGTTGGAGAGCCCGGAGGCTTCATCATCGCTGAATGACACTGGGCGTTTCTTCGGTGCTGCGGCCGTCTTGAGGGTCGTCTGGGTCAACTTTTTGGCTGCAGGCTTCTTGGCCGCCGGGGCCTTCTTCGCCGGAGCCTTGGCTGCCTTGGGCTTCTGGGCAGGGTTAGCTGTAGAACTAGAAGCTGTTGTGTTCAGAAGTGATGGGTGAGGGGGTATTGGACGAGGGGACGGTAGCATAGACATGTCAACAGCTGGAGGAGGGGTGGTTGAGAGGCAGTTGGTGGATTCGAGAGAGACTTGTACGACAAAGACGAAGAGGGCGTGGATTGGTGTGATCGCGGTTGGCAAGGGGGGGCGCACGAAAGGGAAGGAACAGATGCGATTGTGGTGGCAAGGCAGGCACAGAGTCATCGTAAGGGCGGTCCGCGCATTCATGCTCTGGCCATGGGTCGCGAACTGACATGCGAAGGAAGGGGACGTTGGACCAGAGAGAGGGGGAGTGGAGGCACTTACAGGTTCGGGAGAAAAGGCATCCGACTCCTCCTGCGCGCTGAACATTGACTCGTCCGAGAAATCCATCTTGTACAGTGGTGTAGACCCGGCGCGCGAGGCGTCGTGATGCAAGTGGTGTACTGACAAGGAGGGGCGAGCAATAGGTTGACAGTGATGTACAATGGCAAAAGGGGGGAACAGGTGGCGCCTTGCAGTGGACGCAAAGGACCGTACGAAGGAGAGGGGAAAGAGAGCGGATGCCACGATGGCGGGTGTCGTGCTCACATATGAGGTCGGAGGGCGTCAAGGAGGTGGGATGGTGGGATGAAGGAGGACGGCGTACGTGTTGTGCTAGCAACAAATCCTCGATGTTGACGTTCCGATCTGGGACCAGAGTAAACATTCCCAAGTCGCGACTTCTTCAGGGTCCCTGAAAACACGGACCGCGACGGCTCCTTCCCATTGGTGCCTTAGGCCTGTGATCCTGGTCGTGTGGGGTTGGCCCTCACTTAGCCGCTGTGTCGATTGATGCACCAGGTTCATTGCTGCCTATCTGCATTCTGCCTACAGCGATATAAGTTACGTTGACGCTGCCTGCGATTTGTGCGCCTTGGAGTGGCTCTCCGCAACACTCAACCTGCAACCCCAGTCCAGATGTGTCTGCCTCTAAGAAAGGGAGACACTCCATGGAGAAGACGTTATGGATTGACAAAGAAAACAGACCCCCAACAGTGAAGTTGCTGGTTGGTAGGCAGGCATCCGGTAGCGCTCCAGCTTGCCACGGAGATGCTGTAGAAATTGAGAGTACGAGTCCGCGTCGTTCGGAACAACGTACATCATTCACTCTGTTGGTTGGCAGGTTTCTAGCCTGGCTTGCCCATGTGCCACACAGCACATCTGTGCTCTACCTGCTCGTTCGACTGCGTTGTCTGGTCTCATGGGAGTATAGCAAAACATGGACCACAATCCCTTCATACAGCCTAGCCATGGCCCCCTTACCTGAACGCCAACCTGGACTCGGAATTCCCGATCTCCTACGCAATGAACTTACCGCCACAGCCTCCACACAACTCCACGGCAGATGGATCTACCACGGCCTCGACACCGTGTGTCTCTGCAATCCTGGTAATCTGTTCAGCAGCAAGGCAGCGACGGCCGCAGACACCGCACGCACGAGAGATACCGGGGGCTAGGATGGCTAGACCGCTGGCTGTGCAAGTAGCTATACGTCATGATCAGCACATCCTCCTTTCTCACGATCCCCATGGGAGGACGATACGAAGGAGCGGTTCTTACCAAACGTATGGCCATTGTCGCAAACAGTGTACCGGCCAGCATCCCTCAGACCGGCCTTGCAAGAACCCACAGACCTGCGCTTGGAGCACACTCCTCAGCTGCTCGCGCAGCGCCTCATCGCCCTTGGGCTTGTACTCGGCCGCCCAGCCCACGGCGCCGCGCACGGGTGGGCCGCCACCGTACATCCACTCCCACATCTTGCCCTCGGTTGTCATCTGCACCGCGCTGGAGGGCTCGTCCTGGCCCTCACTGGCGGTCTCGATGCCCGCAGCCAGGCGCGGCTTGAAGCCCCAGAGAATCTTAGATTTAACCTTGGGCTCGGGCCCGAGGGCGCTCTGCTGGGAGACCATGGCGGCATGCATGCCGCCACCGGGGGAGGCCGCGAGGCCCCAGATCCGGATGCGCCAGGGGTTGACCTGCTCGCCGGCGTTGGTGGGCATCTCAAAGTCGTCATCCGAGTCTGACTCGGGGCCCCCGGCCTCGCTGTCTGAGTCGGCGTTTTGGGTGGCCATGGCGACGGGAACAGAGAGGGAGATGATGTCGTCGACGGTGCTGGCCCATTGGGGCACGGTCACCTGGTCTTCGAGGGCTGAATCGGAGGGTGAGGGTGCAGTGGTTTGATACCAGTTGTCGTTGGTCGCGGACGCGACGAGGCGGACGAGCGAGTAAACGGGGGCTGGGGTTCTGTCCACGGTGTTGGGTGGGTGGATGATGATGCCTAAGCAATGTCAGCTAGGGATCGAGGCGGTGATGACTTCACGAAACATACCGGTGGCAGGGTTTCCCTCGTTTTGGAGAGTTCTCTGGGTAAAGAGTATTGCATATAGCGGGCGAGTGCTGCTGTTGTGCAGGAGCTGCAGGGGAGTTGAGGATGACTTGGAAGGGTTTTGCATCGAAAGGTGAAGCGACAACGCCGCGGCAGATTTTGTCATCGCCGTCCGTCCAGACGCCGTTCTCCCACTCAACGAAAGCATCGGGTCATTAAATTAGTGCATATGCCCAGCAAGTCTGTCTCGTCGACAGTGACGGCAGCCCTCTCACCACGGATCCAGTCGGCAGGAATGGTGACTTTGCGGAACCAAGGTAGCTGCGCTGATCCGAGGCGATGACGGCGACCGCGTTTATCGCCGAATGACAGCCCACGGACTCCATTTGATGGAAAACGCCGAGCCAGAGTGGACAAAGTCAGGGTCCATGATCTGCCACCTCGTCAGTCAAGGTCGCAACGGCCTAGTACATCTTGTCCTCACACTCATCTTGGGGTGGGGGCTGTCATTCGGGAAGCGAGCAACCTCCTCTACCCTCCAAGCCAAGGTAGGCCCCTTCCTGATCTTGGGATTGTCGAAGAACTCCACAGTGACGATGATGATTTCGTCCCGGTCGTTGAGATATGCGATGAGGGCGCGGCCAGGGGCGATCTTGTGAGCCCAGGAGAAGGACTTGATCTTGTCCCCTGCCAAGTGGCTGCCGTCTTTGACCTTGCGGTCCGGGAGGGGTAGGACGCCGCCGATGCCCCAGAGAACCCTCCAGGCATCGAAGCTGCGCTTGCGAACACTGATGTCGGTGACGGCAGAGCCCTCTTGGCCATATATCATGACAGATCCATTGGTGAGAAGAACAGAAAGGACGGGGCGCAAGTTGTAGCCAACGCCGGTAGGAGACCATTCCATGACGGAAACCTGGTTCAGGGAGCTACCCCATCCGGTTGGCAGTCCGGAACCCACACCAAAGTAGGGCTCCTCTTCCATGTCGTTACCCGGGCACCTCAAACCGGCAGCGTCGAACAGCTTGGCGTTCATGCGCGGATCGGGGCGCTTGATGGTCATGTACTGGCCGCGGTGAGTGTGGTACTGAATGCGCTTGTTCTCGTCGGCGCCGACATCACGGTTCCCGCGGCGGGTATCGTCCTCCGGGGTCGGGAACTCAGGGAGCATTATGTGCACCGAATCATCGGCGGCCACAGCGAGTTCGGCATCGCAGGAGATGGAGATGGCGTGGGTCGTCAGCGGACGGGACCGCAGGGTGATGGTGTTCAGCTGGGGTACCTAGTGGGCGTCGGCCATCGTTAGCCTTTGGCATCTCAGATTGTTAACTTCGGTATCAAAAGTCATTCCATGCTGTTGAGTGCTGCAATCTCAAAGACAGCCTCTTCAATGTCTACATGCGCTGAACGCTTCAAGGGAGGCAGCCATGGTAAGGTCAATCTGATGTATATAGCGTGGCTCACAGGCTGATTTGAGTTGCCAACTCTCAATTAATTCGGCGATGTTTCTTTCGAACATGTGCGCCGTGGAAGGAGCAAATGCGTCTGGCCTAGTTCCTGCGTCAAGAGCAAAAGAGCAGTGAGAAATCGATCTCAGAGCGTCTCAGGGGCGCTTCGCCTCACCCAAGAAGGTCAAGCATGAAAGACTCCATAACGAATTGTGCACAGTAGTCCGAGGTTCTAGTCTTAATGATTTGACTGGATCCGCAATGTGAAAGTGCAGACATATCACGTTGCAGGAGTTCAAAGTAGAGATGAAAAACAGACGCGCTCTCACCTTAATGTTGTCCATGGCGCGAAAGTTATTTGGTGACGTCCCTCCATAAGGGAAATGGTGATTGATCACCAAAAATGCTATACCCAAGACAAATGCGACGGGTGTCGGCAAGGCGCATACTTGGTCATGCCGAATATTTGTGGTAGAGAGAGATAGTCTCAAGTGATCGTGCTTTCAAACACCAGCTAACAAGTGAGGATCGTGTGAATTGAGGTAGGCCGGAGAAACATCGGCTAAATCCGATGGTAGGGACGCAAGACCCTTCTCAGTCCCCTCCGTTCCTTTGCCCATTTCCTAAACGCCATGCCCCCTTTCAATGCTCTTCGTGGATATACTAAAAACCGGCCAGATTCCAATGTCGCACCCATGCCTATC
>NW_003315038.1:3272097-3279991 GCF_000150825.1 Verticillium alfalfae VaMs.102
TCTGACTGCTCATATCCTTGACCTGGTCTCGAGGAACTCGAGGTTATAGTAGGTGAAGCGGTCGATGACGGCGACGCCGACGTCCTGGTCGGCGTGGTGAGAATAGGATGACTGGTCAAGCTTGGAGGAGCCAGTAGCGATGATGTTCGGGGAGTAGAGCTTGCTGTACATTGTGTTGGCCTGGCACGTGTCGATCATGAAGAGGATCTCATTGTATCTGCGGTCTCGGGTTAGTCTTTGTGTCGTTAGAACCAGTCCACGGCTAAGCCTACCTCTTCTTCTCCCACATTTGCTCGAAAGCGTCTGCTAGGTCGAACGCGCCTATTTCCTCGGCATCCTGGAACTTCAGGAACTCATTTCCGCCGTGGCCTGTCATGTACACCAGAATGTTGCTCCGCTCATCGGTCAAGAGACGCTTACTGCGAGGCATCTCGGCGCCCACACGATCAGTCATGAGTCGAATGAAGTTCTCGACGGTGACTTCATAGCCTCGGTAGTCGACCTCGATGTTGTCGCCGTACAGATCGACGGCGCGGTCAGAGTTGCTGTAGACAGTTCCCGGGAAGGCGTTGCGGGGGTTGCAGGCCATGTCGTCGGGCAACATGAGAATGATCTGGGAATCGGGGATGCCTAGTCGCTTGACGGTGCGGTAGATGGACAAGACATTGGACATGTGGCGATAGTTGAACCAGAAGCGCGAGGTACCGACGAGAACAGCCCAGTTGCTGGTGTGCTCGGCAAGAGCTGCTGGCGCCAACGCAGCGGCGGCCAACAGGACGGGTAGCTGGAGGACGTTCGACAGCAGCATGGCGACGGTCGGATTGAGCGCAGCAGGTAGTTCAGAGGATGGATAGGGACAGGAACGAAGGTATGGGAACGACGACTCGAACGCGACTCGGCGATGGGGTGAGGTTGGAGATGGGATGGACCGCGGCAGCGTTTGCCCCTGCCTGGCTGTCCACTAAGGGTCGCCTTACCAATCCAGGGATCTGGACAACGCTAAGAGGCGGCGCGGATCTGGAGGTGAGCGCACGGACCATTCTATTCTCCGCAAGGGTTTATTCGGTTTGACTCTGGCGTCTGGTCTGTTTCTGTCGTCTCTGTCCATGTCTCTGGTGTCTGTCTTGAAATGAGAAGCCGCCTGTCAAAGCCGCAACGGACTTCCGTGGCGGTTGCGTCGCCAGCATGGACCCTCTTGCCGCCCTTTCAGGCATCAGTGCATCTGCATCCGCTGATCAATCAAGGCCAAGGTTGAAGCCACATAGATGATGAGCGTGCAGAGGGAATGAGGCAAGCCACTGGGGGAAGAGACACTGGGGTTGGACCACGGAAGCACGTCCTCCAAGTCAGGCCAGACTTGCCGTGCCCCCTGGCTTTGGTGAACAATGACACCCAAAGTTTTGGAGATCAATCATCGGCCAGCCCTCTAGTAAAAGTAGACAGAGGGATGCTTGAAGCCCTGGGCCACTGTGCTGCGGGTGGGAAGAGACTGCACTACATTCACACTGTCCGATCTCGGGGACGCATGCATAAACACCAAGCAGCCGACCGAGAAATTGTCACGATGCCGAGCCGCTCCAAATTTGTCGCTTGTCGGAATTAGCATGCTCTTTGTCCGCCTGACTCATCGACTTTGGAGGCGCATGGCTCGCCATCCGGGTCTAACCTAACATCGTGAAAGCCGAGTTGGCCGCCTGACCGGCCAGTGGGGGTCGCCTCTGGTTTTTTTTTCTGCAATGTCGCCATTCTCTAGGACCCTCTTTATTCTAGCGGCAGAGTTTGACCGCCTGTCAATCAATCTCTACCTACCTTACCTACTCCTGCCTACCTAGGTACCTAGATGCCTAAGCAGACCGCCAAGGAGGGTGGGCTGGGACATAGGGGCTCTGGTTTTGGCAATGCGCCTGGCAGGTCAGCCTTCCAGGTCGAGAAGGCGCAACACGCGCCGGAGTACCGAAAAGCGTCCGCCCAGGCGGCAGCATGCGTGCGGCCTTTACAGGTACGTGCAGATAGCCATGACGTCTCGACTGTGCGGGTGCCTGGGTTTTTGCATCAAGGCGCGTTGTAGTGAGATGGAGGTGTGGGTGAGTCGACAGTCGAACGACGTGGGCCGAGAGAAGGAAGAAGAACAAACAGTCAGATCTGATATGCAGAGTGCCCGCCCATCCTGAGAAGAATCACATGCAGGGCACCATGCATCATTGGTGTATTAGTCCCCTGGAGATTGTTCCGCTGGCGTCCTCAGGTCCTCCCCCAGAAGGCCCTTGGTGTGAGGCGCGTCCAGTGCTAAAGAATGTCCACCACGGCCCCCGACTACTGCCTAGGAACCTGTAGCAGCCAGCCTCAGCCAGTCTCGGGCCTCGCTCCCAGCGCCACCCAGCTGTTGGCAGGCTGGCTGCAGGGATGCCCCTCACCTGAGTCTGCGTTCGGTGCCTGTCGTGCATCATCAAGGCCCCGCACCATGCTTTCGATCTGTCTGTCACCCACCTTTCAAAGTCATGTCCCTCGGCGGCCCCAGCGGACAAGGGCCACCCAAGCGCCAGGCAAGAGGAACGAAAAGGACATCGTGATCACACGGCTTCGCCTGGTGTGAGCCTAGTGTCCGTTGTTCGGGAGATCATCTATCCTGACCCCCGAAAAAGGCAGAACTATAGAACACGGGAAAGCGAGCCATTTCCGACGTCCTTCCACCTGCTTGGCCTTCCTTCCATCCCACCTTCCACGAGCCTCTCTCCTCCGGGTCTTGATCCTGGGCAAGGGTCCAAACACACGCAACACCCGTGACACTTGCCTTGCCTCTCTGCCTGGCTTTGTGCGACGAAAACTGTAAACTCCGTTCCGCCTTCCCGCAACTTACCTCGCACTTTCCATTCCCATGTTCTTTCCTCCCTCCGTTCCTGATCGTCTGACAAACCGAAACACCATCCAGCGGCAACTGTCCCCGCCAAACCAAAGTTGTGCCCGCCGACCTTCCTGAGCAACTTTACTTACACAGTGTCTTCCGTTCGCTGTCTCGCCTCGCCGATCGATCGACCCTTGTGTCTCGGGTCACCTTGGCTTCATACCACGCGAACATATTTCAACCTGTCGAGCTCCCATAAATCGAACTCCTTTCCTGTTTCGCCTGCACTGCTCCTCTGTCGTCGCAGAGCGCGTCGTCTCCCTCCAAGCCGTCCATCATGGGACGCCCACCCGCATACATCTTTGTCGTCAGGTTGGTGTCCCCCCCCCCCGAGTGCATGCCTTCTCCAACAACCCCTCACCTTCGTCCTGGTCTCCCGCCTCGAATGACGTTTGAGCTGACTTGGCCCCGCGCCCGCGCAGACACGGAGCTCGACTCGACCAGGCTGACAAGAAGTGGCACCTGTCCTCGCCAACACCCTACGATCCTCCTCTGACCTACGGCGGCTGGCTGCAGGCGCAGGCCGCCGGTGCCAGGATCGCTGCCATCCTCCGGCAGGCGCAAGAAGACGCCGGCAACGACTCTCCGACAGCTCCGAGCAACAAGAGGAAGTTCAAGATTGTTTGCCACAGCTCGCCCTTTCTACGGTGCATACAAACATCCGTCGCCATCAGCGCCGGACTGGCCCATGCCGCACCCCAAGCCTCAGCCACAACACCCTATCATCTCTCCAGTACAGCCCCTGAGAAGGTCAATCCGCTGTCGGCCGACCCCAGCGTGCAGCCACTGTCAGGCGTCATCCAAAAGACGCCCATCCGAGTCGATGCCTTCCTCGGAGAATGGCTGAACCCCGAATACTTTGAGGCCATTGCTCGCCCGCCGAGCTCGCAACACATGCTCGGCACCGCCAAGGTCGCGCTCCTCCGACATGAGACCATCAGCGCCTACGAGAGCTCTCGTCCCCATGCAAGCTCCATGACCTCACTGTCTCATGGCCAGCTCTGGAGCAGCCCCAAAATGTCAGCTGCGAATGAACGGGCGAGCTCAGTAGACTCCAACTCGCCCTTGGGTCTCGATGGCCTGCCCGCCATGGCCAGCGCCCTGCCGAGGAATCGCGCCGGTAGTGCGAACAGCGCCTCGAGCACCAGACGGTCTACCAGTCCCGACGACGGATATGTAGCGCCGACGCCCAATTATGCCATATCCACCAGCGGAAAGATCCCCGACGGCTACGTCGCGCACGCCCGCGACGCCTGCGCCGTCGCTGATTATCAGTGGGACTCGATGCAAGAGCCTCTAAACTGGGGTGACGGTGGTGTGTTTGGCGAAGAATGGATCTCCATGCACCGGCGGTTCAGGGCTGGGTTTCAGAAGCTCGTAGACTGGTATGCGACGGCCAAGAGCCCGGCCGAACTCGTGACTAAGACCGTACGGCTCGGTGCAACCACAACACCCCATGCGCCTGTCTTTGACGATGCCGACGATGACGCAGAGGCTGTAGTCATTCTCGTCTCACACGGCGCAGGGTGTAATGCCATGATCGGCGCCATCACGCGCCAGCCGGTCCTCATGGATGTCGGCGTGGCCACCGTGACGATGGCTGCGCGAAAGGACAACGTCGACGGCGACGCCCCTATGGTTCCATTCAGCGATCCCAGCGCGCCGATGGTGCCGGGCAAGATCCCGATTGACCAGTACTATGACCTGAAGATCCAGGCGAGCAATGATCATCTGCGTAACATGTCCTCTACTGGCGGTGGCCTGTCGCGCGCGGCATCCACCTCCTCGGCCCATGTTCACACGCCACATCCTCAGGCCAGAGGCCGCGTTTCGACCATGTCCTCCGCGACGGGATTGGGGTTTCACGACTTTGATCTCGGCGGCTCCAGGAGCAATTCGGCTAACGCCAACCTCGCGAGCATGCGGCGCACATCTTACACAACGTCACCCATGCCTCGGGGCATCGCGCTGAATACGACCGGTATCACTGTCGGCAGCGGCGCCACAACCTTTAGCCAACCTGTGTCGACGGGTCTCTGGTCGCCCTCGAGTCCTGTCGTCAGGCGCAGCGAAAGCGACGACGACGACCTCTTTCCCGACTTTGATGGCCGGCGATTCGCGGCGCCCAAGGCGCCGAGCCCAGAACTGATCTCCCCGTCAAGCAGCCATCCGCTGCAGAACATCAGAGAGGAGCAGCCAAGGACCGTTCGGTCTCCCCACAGGCTGCAGGAGATCTCCAGGCCGCCGTCGAGGGACGGAGACGACAGGATGGAAGAGACGGTTCAGGCGGTGCCGGTTGCCAGCACGGGGGCTAGGGGTCTGTGGGGCGCGTGAAGCATCATCCGCGTGAGATGCCTCGCGATGCGGTAAATGAACATGTCGAGCGTACAGAATGTCTGATCGGAGTATGGGCGTTGGTTTGTCGGAATGCCGGGTTGGGAAAATCATAGCATCGCACTGGAACAAGGACAAAAGAATCCTCCCACCTCGAAGAGAAAGAAGAACAAGAAAAGTCGGGTGACGAATGGCGTTCAATCATGAGTTCCCCCATTTCCAATTCGAGAGCGTTGACCACAATGAGGGCTTGTTTCTTAATTATGACTCTCTTTGATACCACCGAGAAAATGGTTCAAATCGCTTGCTTCAACTATAACAAAAGACACGTGAGACGTTTATTGTTGGCAAAAAAAAACGAATATTCATAGCTCGAGATGCTGGAAGAAAAACGGTCTAGCTTTGTGTGCCACCTCGTCTACGTCTCCAACACGAGCGAGCACCCATGAGATCCTGTCATATGTACACTCTCTCCTCCCTCCCTCTTCTACCGCCGTCATGTCTGCCCTGCCTATTCAAGGCAAGCGCCACGTCTCTTTCACCTTTTTTTTCTCCGCACTGGAAGCGCTTAGCCGCCGAACGCCTTGTTCATGGCCTGATGCGCCAGCTCGACACCGAGGAAGGTGGCGGCGTTGGCGGGCACGGCTCTCGCGAGCGCGGGGCCGAATCCGGGGAAGAAGGCCTTGAGGCCGCCGTTTGCGTAGACGCCGCGCACGACGCCGCCAATGGTGACGTGGCCCTCGGCGGTCTGCAGCCTGCTCTTGACTGTGTCGACAGGGAAGACGGGAATCCACATGGCGATACCGGCGGCGGCACCGGCGGCGGTGATGGCGGGCAGGGAGATCTGGCCCGTGCTCTCGCCGGTGACGGGGTCCTTGGGGGTGAGGCGGCGCTTGATGTACTCGTAGGCGGCGAAGTAGGCGGCGGAGCCAGGGCCGTCACGGGCGAGGGTAGCGGCGGAGCCGCGGAAGACGGAGCGCAGGCCACCCTCGGCGTAGAGCTGGCGGACGACGTCGTAAGGGCCCTTGTAGCGCGGCGCCTGGCCGGGCTGGAGCTTCTGGGACTGGACTTGGAGGATGACCTTGATGCGCTCAAAAGGAGCGGTGATGGCCGTCATGGGAATGGCGGAGAAGAAGCCAGCAGCGGCGGTCTGGCCGATCGTGAGGGGCTGCGAGACGGGGTGTTCGGGGTAGATGCTGCGGACAATGTCCTTGCCCAAGTCATAGGCCCAGAAGGAGACGGCGACTAGCGAGGATGGTCAGAGGAGGACTGTTTGTGAAGGCCGGCAAGGCAGGTAGGATGCGGGAGCACACTCACACATGGGGGTCACGCCAACAAGGGGCGCAGAGACACCGGCGTACAGACCACGGCCGAGGCCATCGCGAGCAATACTCTTGCGGACAACGTCAATGGCGGATGTGTAGACGCCCTTGTCAGCAGTCTGCAGGCGGACCTTGACGAGATCGAAGGGGTGGCCGACAATGACGGCACAGATACCACCAAAGCCACCAGCAGCGAGGGAGCGCAGCTGGGCGGCGCCAGCGCTGACGGCCTTTTTCGCATCTTCCTTCGCCTCAGCCTTGGTCTCGGGGATGTGAGGGACCTTGTCGGCCACAGCGGCAGGCAGGTTCGTCTGGACTGCCTCGTTAATCCTGGCCGCCGCCGCCGCGGGGTCGGTTGAGGGGGCCATTTTGTTGTGAAGGGAGGGGGGAGAGGAGGTTGGTTGGTGAGACCTCGAGGAGGGCGCGTGAGGGATGAGGATGCGACGAGACGGGCTACGCGATCAATTGGTGGTGAGATGAGAATGTCGAGATGTCTGCTGTTTCGACTGGGTCTCTTCGACAAGAAAAACCAAGCGTCTCTGCGTGGCAGGTCGCGCGCGTCAAACGTGAGGTTTGGAGGAGGAGGTGGTGGTGGTAGTGGTGAAGGCGGAAAAGAGAAAGGGTTCCGTCGGCCCTCGCGAAACAGATCTTGAGCTTGCCCTGGAGCTACTAAGGCAGTAGCACTCGGTAGGTAGGTGCTAGATCGTGCCTGCACACTGCAATCCCGGTTACGTCACAGCCGCAGCCTCGGCACGTCTGTCGGTTGCTCTTTCCGAGGAGATGGGGGATGTTGTGGTGAAAACTACAGCGTTTTCTGAGGAGGAGATATAGAGCAAACTAGCTTTTTTTTCCAAATCAATTTCAAAGACAAAAACGTGAAGAGTCAAGATGGAAGAATTGGTGGAAAAGGAAATTTCCCCAACTCGTCACCCATTCACATGTCAACTCGCCCACGTTTTCGCACATATCACAGTCCAAAGCCCCCTCCTCCCCCCAAGAATCGGGCCCCATTCCCTAGGACCCTCCACACCCCTCCCCCCCCCTTCCCCCAAAGAAAGCCCCAAGCATCGGTCTCCCAAAGCCCCCGGCCGAAGCTTCCCGTGCCTCGGTCGTTCGGCTCATTTCCCTTCTGAGCGGCCCTCTGTAAGCTCGACCTGCCCCTCCATCGTGGGGTTCGCCCAAATAGCGTGGGGGGGCGGTGAGCCGGGAAGGGTACTGTACACGGAAGAAAGAGCTGACCCAGCGCCAGCCAGATGCCATACGCCGAATGGTCAGCACCGTTCGACCGGCTGCGGCCAGAGTCCGGGAGGCGGCTTGGCCCAAGGCACGATGGCAG
>NW_003315038.1:3280101-3282760 GCF_000150825.1 Verticillium alfalfae VaMs.102
CGTAGCTCCAAGCTCCCGGTCGGGCGGGCTGGACCTCATCTTCCCCGTCCCACTGGTGACCTGCCATACGCGCGGTGCTGTGGCTTGCTTTTCTCCGGCGGTGTCGATCGTCGACAGGAGGAGAACGTGCCGAGCCCCCAAGCATCACTGATCATCACAAGCTTACATTTTGACGGCAGAGGGCAGTTGGGTATCCATATATATTTCTCTGCTGACAGGTCGTTTGTACTCATGCAATGATGAGAGAGAGTGAAAAAAAGAAATGTACACGTCTCTCCTAGTCCCTGACATCTGGAGAAGACAACTGAATAAACATGCGCCTGCTGCGAAAGGTAGGGGAGGGGAAAGACCCTCCAACATTCGTTCGTGAAAACCAGAACACCGAGACAATGCCCAAAACTGCCTGCCTCTACGCACGCGTGAAACCAAACAACGCACCTCTCCAACAGGGCATCCGACTTGCAAAAATAGGGAGATCAACCGGAATAAATCTAGTCCGTCTTGACCTCGTCTATGTGCCCGGCAAAGGTCGGCCGCGGCAACCTCGGAAACCCGCTCTAAAAGCCCCTCGGACTCACCACCGCCGGCGACAGCAGCCTGCCAGCGCCGCACCAGCAGTTTGTCTCACCCTCCCGCTCGACCTGCACGACAATGTCGATATTGTGCGCCAGCAGGTGTTCCCTGACGCGGTCGCGCACATCGTCGATGGCCGCCCCGCGCGCCGCCTGCACGTGCACGATGCCGCGCAGCTTCTCGCCGGCGCCGCCCTGGGCTGTGAGGATGTCGTCGATCCAGAACTTGGGCACGCTGTAGCTCACGACGCCACGCTGCTGCGTGATACCTGCGAGCGTGTTGCGCAGGCTGTACTCGACGCGATCAGGGATGCTAAGGAGCAGGTTGCGCGCCGACGAGGTGAGAAGCGGCCAGGCTGCCAGCACAATGAGCACCGAGACGACAATACCCGCCACGGCGTCCCACCAGGTATAGCCCGTGTACATGGTCAGAATGGTTGAGATGGTCACGGCCACGCTGCCCATGAGGTCGGCAAGAACGTGGAGGAAGATACCGTGCATGTTCTCGTTGTGGTGGCCATGGTCGTGGTCGTGGCTGTGATCGTGGCTGTGGTCATGGTCGTGGTGGTCGTCCGTTTTCTTGCTGCTGGGGCAAGAGCCTCCGCCATGCGAGTGTCCGTGATCGTGGCCGTGATGGTGGTGGTGACCGAAAGCCACGAGTCCCACGACGTTAACGAGGCCGCCGAGCACGCTGATAGTGAGTAGCTCGGACAGCCTCTTTGGTGGCGTCCCCTCCATCATGCGCTCAAACGCCTCCCCGATTATCTCGACGCTGAGAAGCCTGCATAATGCGCGTCAGCATGATTAGACTTTCAGGCTGCACACGCGCCGGTACCATAAACTCACACTAGGAGAATTCCGTTGGCGAAACCGCTCAACGTCTCGACTTTGCCCAGGCCATAGGGGAACCGCTCGCTCGGTGGCCACTTGCTCATAACAGCGGCGCAGAGCCCGACTAACAAAGCGAAACAGTCGAAGAACATGTGGACTGTATCGCTCAGTAGGCCGAGTGAGCTCGTGGCATAGGCGTAAAAGGCCTGGACGCCCATGAAGGAGAAGTTGAGGCTGTGGATCAATGGGGTCAGTGCATGTTACAGACGACGGCGGGTGGCAGCAGTGGGCTGTACGTACGACAGAAAGTAGAAGATGCGCCGCGAGTCCTTCTCGACCAGAATCGAATGAAGGAAGGGGAAGCTTGGCGTGACGCGCAACAAGAGCTTGGAGAAGAAAGATGGGTTCGAATGACCGTGGCCATGGCTGTGGCCGTGTCCATGACCATGTGCATGATCATGGGAATGTCCGTGGCTGTGATTATGGTCGTGTCCATGATCATGGTCGTGATCGTGGCCGTGGTACTCGGTCGTCTTCTCCCCAAACGAGTCAACCTTGGGGGTTATAATCTCCCGGCCGCCAGGCGTTCTCTCGGTCTGCCAGCCTTCTACCTGTGATAGCGGTGTCGGCGGCACCTTCTCGCGCAGGTGGATCGAGCTCGTCGAGTTTGGTCGGTGGGACGTGTGGCCGCCAATGACACGCGCCGAGTTGTGGCTGTGGTTCGGCCCATGGTCGTGGGAGTGTGAGCAGGTGCTCGAGTGGGTGTGGGAGTGTATTTCGGGACGGGATTGAGGGTAGGATTCAGGCTTGTCGTGGGAGCCGGATCGATTGTGGGTGAGATGGGTGTAGGATGCGTGGTCATGGTCGTAATCGTGATCGTGGTTGTGTTGGTGTTGGTGGTCGTGCTGGTGATCGTGCGCGTGCCCAACACCCAAGCTCTGGCTGTGTGCGTGCAGCCCATTGCCAGTCATGGTGGACTTGAGGGTCTGGAGAGAGGGTGGGGAGTGCGAGTGGGAATGCATGTGTTGGCGGTGCGCGTGTGGCAGTGCGGACGAGGGCAGAGCATACGAAGATGCCATGTCGTACTGGGTGGGAGATGGATGTTTGTGGTGATACTGCGATGGTTCCGGAAGAGGCTAGCAAAGACTTTTTCTCGTTTGAACAGATCGGTTGTGGTCGTGGATCAGTTCGGGGACCAGAGGACTGGTCGAAGCTCAGAGACGGGTTCCAACAGGGCTCGAGTCGTGGCAATGGTG
>NW_003315038.1:3282891-3286034 GCF_000150825.1 Verticillium alfalfae VaMs.102
TGCTCCGTGGTTGACGAGAACAGTTCGTGACCACTGCGTCGCCACGGTTCTGGGGCCGGGGTTGGGGTGTCTTGGGTGTTTCCTCCCCCCTCTTCTGTTCTGATCTAGAGGGGCGGCTTGCCCCTCCGACTGTCTCGCTCAAGCGACACAAGGCGTTCAGGGGTTCGACGATGACGAGGCTACAGGCAGTGGATGCGACAGGCGACCTTTTGTATTTTTTTCCCCTTCCGGTGCGAGAGGGGTCCTCGGATCTGGTGGTGGGAGGGCTGTACGGGCGGAGCACGATGAGGGATGACGGCGAGGAGGAGGAGGAGGGACAATCGTCGTCAGTTGGATTCCAGACGGGGCAACGTCGTCACTGTAAAGGCCGTGCCTGGAGGACCCAGGCGGAACAAATGTTTATGAAGAGCGAGGCGCGCCCCCGTTGTTTGCAAGGTGCCCCAGCTTGTCAGGTCCCGTGCAGAGGCGACCAGGAGGCCCAGGAGGTAGCGCGAATGTAGCCTGGCGGCGACTGGGCGGACGACTACCTCCCCCTTTCAGATGCCGCATCCCAGCCGCACCCCTGCAGGTTCCCTTCCCATTGTGGGGAGGTGCCTCGACACGTTCACGGCCGAGACGGCAGCCATTGGTCCTGTGAGCCCCCTGTAGGCCCCCTCTCCCCCTCCCCTGTGGACATGGCCAGAGAGGTGCATAGTGGCACTATGGAGACGCTGGCGGCAGGGCCGCTCCCCGCGATAATCTCTGTTGAGTGCAGCGGCCATACCTGCGCTGTTTGCCCTTGTTGCACTAACAGCAGCCATCTTGGCAAGCTTGGGCACTGATAGACCAAGGTCGTGGCGCTTTGCTGATCTGGGCAGCTCGATTGGCCATCGCGGGGCAACAGTACCAGCATAAACAACCTCACCGACTTGCTCTTGATCACGTCTTGCGCTCCCGCTCTCCAGATAGATTGGGTTCATAGCTTTTTGAATCGGATCAATCGACGAATTCAGGACGAGGCACCGACCGTCGGCCTCTAGCCCTCGACTGCGGACCGTGCGACCGTGCGACGCATCCGAATGACGGCCGCAGAGTTTATTGCCCCTGAAGTCCCAATGAGCCGGAGGCGTCGTGTTGAGGTTAGTCGAGCGTCTTAATGAGGTAGTGTGGGTAGACGCGTCGAAAACGGCACTTGTCTCTCTCTCTCTCTCGCTCTCTCTTACCGAGTCTCTTGCAGTCGCTAGCGTCCTCTTCCGATGATGCTCCGACTCAAAGATAAGGACTTGCTTATCGCGCTTCCAGTTCCCTCCCACCGAAACTCACCGAGAAGTCATGATTTACATCTCACTGCATGTGCATGTGAATGGGGTCTTCGGGTCTTTTCTCCAGAGGGTCACGAGGGCTACGTCGCTGCCGTGAAATCACCAACTGCAATATACCCATGGTGCTTTGTTCTGACTGCATTATCGCTGGCGACCGACATCACTCTTTCAACCACAGGCATCACGCCCATCCCCACAAGGCATCCTGAGATGACACCTGGCATGGGCGGCTCAAACTGACGAATTTCTCTCCTCTCACCAAGACAACCTGTGCTGCCGGCTTACACACGCAACATGGCTCTCGTCAACCTCATCACCTCCACGGCCCTGGTCACAATTTTCATGACCCTGGGCATTTTTTTCTACGCGCCTCACCTTGTTGGCTTCATACCCACACGCTACGTCCCTGCAGCCGATGCCAGGGACGACCACATCCAGGTCCTCGTCCTCGGTGACGTTGGAAGGAGTCCACGGATGCAATACCATGCCCTCAGTGTCGTTAAAAATGGAGGGCGAGTTGACCTAGTCGGCTACAACGAGTCACCTCTTCACCCACAACTCGTCGATCATGACCGGGCGACCCTCTATCCTTTGCCCGAGCTCCCGGTTTTCTTGAAGAAAAAAAAAGCAAGCTCCCCCTTTCTAGGCCCTCTCAAAGTCATCTGGGAGGGGTGTGCCACCTTTTATGTCATGGCCCAACAGGCTCCTTGCGAGCCGCTTGAACATCATCCAAAAACCGCCCTCCATCCCGACCCTCCACCTGGCCCTCATCATCTCCGTCCTTCGAGGCAGCCACCTTCTCGTGGACTGGCACAATTACGGGTGGTCCATCCTGGCCACGACCCGCGGCCGCTCCAACCGCTTCGTACAGACCTACCTCGAATACGAGTCCTTCTTCGGCCGCATCACGCCAACGGCCAACCTCACCGTCACCGACGCCATGGCCCGCCAGCTCCGCAAACCTCCTTACAGCTTCGAGAAGCCCATATTCACTCTACACGACCGCCCCGCCGACATCTTCCAGCCCATCCTCGACGCCACAACCCGTAGGAAGACCCTCGCCCGGGTCCTGGCCGCCGCCTCCGTCGCCGACGCCACGACCTTGGCGCCCCTGGTCGACGGCATCCTGCGCGGCGACATTCGCCTCATCGTCAGCAGCACCTCCTGGACCCCCGACGAAGACTTCAACCTCCTCCTCTCGGCCCTCGTCGCCTATGCCGAGGGCGACCGCGCCGAGACGCGGCCCCTGCTCGCCATCATCACGGGCAAAGGCCCGCAAAAGGCCGCGTACGAGGATAAGATTCTGCGGCTCACGAGCGACGGGCGCCTCAGCGGCATCCAGATCAAGACGGCGTTCCTGACTATCGAGGACTACGCTGCGCTTCTTGCTGTCGCCGATCTCGGCGTCTGCCTGCACATGTCGAGCTCGGGCGTCGACCTGCCGATGAAGGTCGTCGACATGTTTGGCGCCGGCCTGCCTGTCGCGGCGTATTCTGACTATGAGAGCTTTGGCGAGCTGATCAAAGAGGGGGAGAACGGGTGTGGATTCGAGACGGCCGAGGATCTCGAGGCGGTGCTGAGACGGCTTCTCAGCGATGAAGGCAGAGACGAGCTCGCCTTCTTGAAGAGGGGGGCTGTGGAGGAGGGCCGGTTGCGGTGGGACACGGAGTGGGATCGAGTCGTTGGGAGGGTTGTCGGTCTGGTCGACCCTTGAGCTGTGTCGCTGTATTGCTGTATTTTCGTACAACATCCGACTACGTAAACTTTCATGGCAGTCAAGATACTGCTTCGTCCCATGCGTTCGTTTCTTGTGCAGAGAATGGTTATTAAAGATGCGTAGAA
>NW_003315038.1:3286577-3294082 GCF_000150825.1 Verticillium alfalfae VaMs.102
ACATTTGTTCCGGCCGCTCCGTCCATCATGCTCGCAGTCTGCCTTGTTGGCCCATTTCTTGACCCTGGCATGAAAACAGGCCGCCGTCGTGGTCCTGACAATGACCACGATGATACGCAGAATGTGGCTGCTCAACACTACATAGTCGTCACGGATCTATTGGAAAGACTGTTGGTAGCCAAGCCATTGATGTATCAAACGGCGCGAGAGGCAGCCTGCAGCCTGTGGGCAGCCTCGCAAGGCATGCGGTGAAGCAAGTTCGAGAAAAATAATAAAAGGACAGACTTCCTGTACTGTTGCCCAAACTGAACTCAACACAGACTCCATTTTTAATCCAGCTGACGCCAACGCTTTCACCTGCTTTCTTCACCTGCTTTCTTCACCTGCTTTCTTCACCTGCTTTCTTCACCTGCTTTCTTCACCTGCTTCGATCGTCCCCTCCCAAGCCCAACCGCCCGCACTTATCGCTCTCCAGAATGGGCAGCTTGACGATGAACGAACCTCCTGCTATTCTCGGTGACGAGGTTTACGTCAACATCATCGACAAGCTCCGAGAGTGTGGTATTGCTGACCAAGTTTCTCTCCCTCAACTTGTCGTGGTAGGTGACCAGTCATCTGGCAAGAGCTCCGTGCTCGAGAGCTTGACAGGCTTCGCCTTCCCGCGTGCGGCTGGCCTCTGCACCAGATACGCGACTCAGATCACTTCTCGTCGTGACGGCTCCGAAGGTATTGACGTATCCATCATCCCACACCCAAACTCCAGCGAGAGCCGCGCAGAACAGCTCAGGGGTTTTCGGCGCTCTATCAACACAGAAGATCTGGCTCTGGCCGAAGTGTTTGCCGACGTGAGTTGCTTGCCATACTCATTCAAATGCATTCATTTTACTCACTCCATGTCGAGGCAAACAACGCCATGGGCATCCGCGGAGACGGGGATGAACCGTCTTC
Source organism: Verticillium alfalfae VaMs.102 (assembly GCF_000150825.1). Classification (NCBI taxonomy): domain Eukaryota; kingdom Fungi; phylum Ascomycota; class Sordariomycetes; order Glomerellales; family Plectosphaerellaceae; genus Verticillium; species Verticillium alfalfae. The sequence goes on from NW_003315038.1 coordinate 3,287,526, forward strand.
GACAGACTTGACAACCTTCTCCGAGGACATTCTCAAGATCGTAATCAGCGGGCCTACCGTAAGCCAACCCACACGGGACGCTATCAATCTCTCGATCATGTTAGGGACTGACATTGAGTGAACTCAGCAACAACATCTTACTATCATCGATGTTCCGGGTATCTTCCGCACCTCCACCGAGAATCTGACGACCGACAACGACATACTCCTTGTCAGGAACATGGTCAAGAAATACATCACGGACCAGCGTACCATCATTCTTGCCGTAATTCCTTGCAATGTTGATATTGCAACACAAGAAGTCTTGACCATGGCCAAAGAGGTTGACCCGGACGGAGTACGCACCTTGGGCGTCCTCACCAAGCCTGATCTCGCCCCCGAAAAGGCCATGCAGCAAGCCATTTGCGACTTGATCCAGGGCCGAAAAAATCCACTGCGCTTAGGATACTACGTTGTGAAGAACCGTGGTTCCGACGATATTGGCAGCTGTCACAAGACCGCTCAGCAGAAGTCGGAGCAGGTCTTCTTCTCTACGCCGCCGTGGGCAGACCTTCAGTCAACTCGCAGAGTCGGCACCACTGCTCTCTTGACAGCGCTAAGGGATCTCTTACGAAGCGTCACAAAGCAGGAGTTTAAGAATGTAGCTCTCGATGTGAAGAACAACCTCGCCAACAGGGAGGCTCGACTCGAAAGGCTCGGTCCGGCCAGGGATGGTTCGAATGCCCAGAGGCGGTGCCTTACTCAGATCAGCACCGCATTCCAAAGTATTGCTCAGAGAGGTCGCCAAGGTCTCTACAATGGAGTGGAGCTCTTTGCTAATGACCAGTCCCTGAAGCTCATCAGCCACCTTGTCAAGCTAAATGAAGCGTTCAGCAAGCAGTGCAATGACATTGGGCATACCCTGGAGTTTCAAGACCAAGACGTCGCAACGGTGGAAGCTTACAAACGGGCAGATAAGGGTTCATCAGATGAGGAATTATCAGATAAGGAATCATCAGATGAGGAATCAGAAGTGAGAGACTCACCTATGATGGACATGTTTCAGGGTCCATTCAAGGAACTTCGAGAAATCTTGCAGGAGAAGTTGCCGGTGGCCCCTACCAGCACCCGAGTTACCTTGATGGAACAAATTGCGAGGATCTACGACTCCTCCCGAGGACCCGAACTTGGAACAGTATGTTGACGAGAACCCAGTGACCGATAAAGTTGCACCCATAGCTAACATGAACACAATTAGTCTGGCGGCTCCGCTCTAGCAGAAGCCTTCCGACATCAGTCGCAGAAATGGGAGCCTTTGGCTCTGCGTTACACCAGCCAGGCCATCCGTATTGTACATCACTTCATCGTTGAGCTTTTGAAGGTGGTTTGTCCGGACGAGAGCATGCGCGGCCATCTCATGAGCATGGTCCTTCAACAGAAGTTGTGCAACTCATACAAACGCGCAATGAAGCATACCCAGTTCATCCTGGACATCGAGCGAAACGGCCCGCCCTACACGTTGAATCACTACTTCAACGAGAATCTACACAAATGTCGCACGGCCAGGCTTGCCGCCTCTATCAGAACACACTCTGTCTTACAGTCCTCTTGGGATGAGCGAGGCGGTCAAATTCGCATGGTGGCCATCGATCCTTCGCAGCTGAGTCAGATCACGACGCACAAGTCAAACTCTTTGCAGGTTCACGAGGATATTCATGACATTCTGAAGAGCTATTACAAGGTAGCACGCAAGCGGTTTGTGGACGTGGTGTGCCAACAGAGCATCTTGTACTACCTCCTTGACGTCGGGGACGGCCCCCTGAACATCTTCACCCCTGAACTGGTCTCGGAGCTGGATGACAAGAAGCTCAACGCAGTTGCTGGCGAGGATTTTCTCACCCGAAACCATCGAGACCAGCTCGTGCGCGAGGTCGATAACTACAAGAAGGCAGCTGCTGTGCTGGAATTTGGGGGCTAGGTAAAGGCAAGGCCACCACTACTGGGTCTACTTACACCGTCAATCCCTTACTTCTAGACAGTTGTGCTTAGGTAGCTTAACATCATGAACCAGTGGATGGGAAAGACTATGCTGATGTTGTGGATGATAATTTTGTGTAAGCATCCATGAATGGGTAGATACAGAACCCACGTCTTCTACCATCAGCACCAGTCACCCGTTTTCTTTTTGGCACAAGGGCATCTATCCTGGGGAACTTGTTACATTCTTTTCTTTCTATTTTTCATGGCTGCTTCACTTTGTACAGCATCATGGTCCGCCCAGGCCAGCTCTATGGCCAACGCATCTCACCAGCGCGCCGGAAGTTGAATCCGGGGCAAATCATAGCTGGAAGTTGAGGGGCGGACAAAGGCTGCATTGAGCAGCGCAAATCATAATCTCATACACGACCGACATGATTGGTCAGGATCTACATTCCCCTCCTACCATGCCGTAATGTCCTCGACTTCTGCCTCGCCGAACGTACTGCTCTTAGTTATCTTGCCGACGCCTTCCTCCTCGACTGACTGGCTCTCCTTGTCCATGATATCCGGCAAGACCTCTTTCAGAAAGGCGAGGACGTATTTGTTGACCTGCTCAAACTGCAGCAGGAAAGCATCGTGGCCTTCTGGACTGTCGATGCGCTCCAGCTTGCCGAGCTTGATGTGCTCGGCAAATCTCCTCCTGCTCGGCAAAGGTGAAGAGGCCGTCGCTCTCAATGCCGAGAACGAGGGTGGGCTGCTCGATCAGGGCCAGCGCCTCGGCCACAGAATCCGCGCGACCTCGCGAGACGTCGTGCGTGTCCAGCTTGCGCGTCATGGCAATATAGCAATTGCTGTCGAACCTCTTGACGAACTTGCCGCCCTGGTAGCGCAGGTAGGACTGGGCCGAGAAGTACGTCGACGTTGCAGTTTGTCGCCGCGTGAGGCTCTCGTCTGGGGGCCGTGGAACTGCGGATCCGCGTCGGCAGGACGGACGCGGCGTCGACGGTGGCCGGCGTGCCGATACTCGCCTGGCTGCCGCCGCTGTTGTGGCGAGACATGCCGGCGCGAGAGACGCGGTGGCCGTCGTTGTGGATGTGGAAGTGGGCGCCCGAGGGGGTCGTGGGCCGGGGCCTCTCGCGAATGACCTGCCTTTTTGAAGGGTCGGGGGTATTACGGCCGAAGCGCGACTCAAACGAGTTGCGGCTGCGGTAGGTCAGGAGGGCCGACATGCGAGCGGCACCAAGACCGGCAGCCGGGGGGTCCTCGAAGGTGTAGTAGCCATCCTCATACTTGGGATCGGCGTAGATGCTCTGGCGCTGAGCCTCGCCCCAGCTGATGCCCCAGGCACTGTGTCGACTGGAGGTGGCGATGGGGACAATGCAGCGGATGTAGTCCTTGCCAAAGTAAGCCCATTCGAGGACGAACATACCGCCGAGAGAACCACCAATGACAGCTGCTACTTGCTTGACGCCAAGTTCATCAAGGAGGAGCCTGTGAAGACTGCCGCACTGTTAGAGACACCCTCTCGTAGACACATGATATCGCGTGCGACTTTTTCTCGGAGGTGGCGGGCAAATTCTCACTTGACATCGTCCCTGATGGTGGTCAGGGGGAATTCAGGGCCATATCGGCCCTTGGACGGATCACCATCCTTTGCCGTGACAGGACTTGCTGTGCCATATGGGCTGCCGAGGCTGTTCATGCAGACGACGAAGAATCTCGACGTGTCGAAGGACCTCCCTGGGCCGCCGAGCAGAGGACCCCACCAGTCGCTGACATCTGCGCTTCCCGTCAGGGCATGGCAGATGACCATGGCATTGTCCCCGTTGGGATTGAGCGTTCCCCTCGTTGTGTACGCCACGGGGACATTGTAGAGCGTCACCCCAGACTCGAGTGTGAAGGAGGGGATGATGGCGATTTGCTGCTCGGGAATGAGACCAGCGAACGGGTTCTCAGGCTGTGTTTGCGTTCTTTCTTGGAAGTATTCAGTCACTGGTCTTCTCAAACTATACTCCACGCCACGACCGTAAGATCAGGAGTGAAGAGTGGGACGGATGCTTGATACAGTGAGGTGAGGGGTGAAAGCACGAGCATGAGAATACTGACCGAATCGTGGCCGGTCCTCGGCCTCCTGAGTTTGAACCGCCATCGTGGAAAGGGACCCTGCCTTTCCAACAATGCAGTGTTGCGATGCGGACTAAAAAGCCAAGTCGACGAAAACCGGCGGATCTTTCCTCAACTATGCCAGGTGCTTCCGATGTACTACAAGTCTGTCACGTTGAGTCATTTGGCAACACAGCCTTGATCAGGATGCTGACACTGATGGAGCCAGAATAGCGTCATCACGCAATCCAGACGGGAGAGCCTCTTATTGGTTCTCAGCACACATGAGTCAGCAAACAGCCGTCTTCCGGAGTTGCGTCCTTGGGACTGTCTTGGGGACCTTGGTTAGTGTGCTCTGGCCAGCGAAAAGTCAAGTCCCTGGAACCTTGAGATCCACTCCACTGAGTTCAGCCTCGCCATTCGGCAGGCTCCTATCTTTTTGGTCTCCACCTGCCCTTGCTTGCTCCTGCTCTGGCTCTTGCTCTTGCTCTGCGCGACGAATGGATTTCTTAGGCGGACCCCAACCGCAACTGCCTCGCAGCCATCGTGTCGACGACCACATCACAACCTCCCTCCACCTCAGGTTCGTCGAGGATCTCCATCACCTTGACCTCGCGCCTGCCTTCCGCTGCCTTTTAGCAATCTGGTGCAGCTGGTCGTGTGACGTCTACGACTTCTTTGCGACCTACCTAGGCGGCAGCCGACCCGTGCCTTTATTCCGCCACACTCGGTCGCCAACGGAGCTTCGAAACCGCCCCGTCAAGCTTCGCGTTCCACTCCGATTTTCTTTGTCGACCCATTTCGCCAATCCCCATACCGACACCAATATCAGCAGCCCAATCGCATGCTGTCATAATCTGTTGACCTTGTACGAGGACCCGTCGTCTTGTCGCGCGTCTCTCGACTCTGCCCCCCCTTACTGATCGCCAGGCTAGTCATCTCGGCAACTGCTGTCGACACGTACACATACGCATCTGCTCCTCTCACCAATGAGCCCGTGATCCGCCCATCGCCAGAGCAGCCTCACAATGGCTCCCGCCAAGCGCAAGCGACCCGATCAATCTTTCGACGGCAACCGACCCTCGCCCCACCGACCTGCAGATACCGCCATGGGTCAACGCGGTCGAGATGGCCATGATGGTGGTGGAAGAGGTGGCCGTGGTGGCGGCAGGAACGGCAGGAGGAACGATCGTCGCGACTCGACGCAGAACCAGGCTGGACAAGGCGCTCCCTACCACCATCAACAACAATATGCTTCTTCACCGACGACCTCTCGCCACCAGACGCCACGAGCACCAGCCGCTGCCGCCGCCCCGCCTGCTCCTCCTGTGGAACAGCCCCCTCCTGCCGCACCTGCGCCAGCAGCGACTCTCCCGGCAACGATTTCATCCAACTACCCCTATGAGATTCTCACCGATGACAAGATTGCGTCCTGGGACAGCGGTTCGAGGCAAGCTCTCATCGAACACGGCGTGCAGTCAAGACAGGATGTCGACATCACCGAGCTGTCCAGCCTTTTCCAGGAATTCGTGCAGTCAGTTGCCGAATACCGCCTCAACCCTACTGATGCCGGCGCCTGTGTCAAAGAGATCCTCGGCCCGGAAACGAAGGAGGTTATTAAAGATTCTTACTCGTTCGAGCCACACACGCTCTTGCTGGACACGATAACCATCATCATGGACAACCAACCCGACCTTTTTATCCCAGAATTTCGGGACTTCCTCATTGCGACGGCCATATCGCCGACGCTCATCCGCCAAGTGCTGGATGCCCCTCTTCTTCAGAAACTCGGCCTTATCCGGGAGGTTTTTGGCAAGATGGCCATTCGTCACTCCACCAACATGCTTTACCGGCAGGCCAACTACAACCTGCTGAGAGAAGAGTCGGAAGGTTACTCAAAACTGGTGACCGAGCTATTTTCATGCGTTGATGACTACGACACACCCACGACAAGGGAGGCCGAGGCTGCTTTCGAGAAGATCAAGGGGCTTATTGGAACCTTTGATCTCGATGTTGGCAGAGTGCTTGACGTCGCCCTCGATGTTCACGCCACGTCTCTAGTCAAAGCCAGCAAGTTCTTCGTGAAGCTCTTGCGCGTCAGTTCATGGTGGCCTCGGAGTAACACGCCTTTCGATGCCATCGTTCAGGGTGGTCTTCCCGACTGGGCTCTTCCTCTCCCCTCCGAACTGGATGAGTCTGCTATTGCCGAGGTGAGGCGCCAAAGGGACATCGAATTCTGGGAAAGAGCACGGGAAAATCAGATCCAGGCCTTTTTCGAGCTCGGTGGCCGACGAGCGTCAGAGCAGGATCTCGAGCGCGCTGCAGCCGATACTGCTGGCGCCGCGACTGAAGGCGAGGCCGTGAGATCGTGGATCACGGCCACCCGTACGCTCCCCCCCCAAGGGAATCGTGTCGCTGCACAACTTTTGGGCTTCAAACTTCGGTTTTATGCGTCCGATTTCAGGGAAGGGCAAGCTCTCCCTGCCAACCTGCTT
>NW_003315038.1:3294202-3309588 GCF_000150825.1 Verticillium alfalfae VaMs.102
ATGCTCTCCTAACCGCTGGTGCACTCTCCGACGACACCCTGCCCCCTCCAGTACGATCCAGGGATACGACCACCAGACCGAAAGCAGCCTCGAAACCTGACCAGGCGGAAGGCGCGGACAAGAAGGAAGAAGATGAGCCCCATGAGCAAAAGGGTGCCCTGGTCATCAGCCTTTTGACCATCGGGGCCATCCCCGAAGCTCTCTTCCTGATCGGCCGCTGGCCCTGGCTGCTACAAGGCTACACCGACATCACAAGCCGGGTGAACAGGATCTTGGAGTATTCCATCGACAAACTCTACCAAGCAACCCGACCCACCACAACATCCTCCATGGCGTGCCCCCCGAAGAAGGTGGCCGATTCGGACCAGAGCGGCGTCACAAAAGGTTCAGTCCGGCGATCCGAAATCCCCATTCGAAAATCTATGCGATGGCCATGGCCAGATGGCCGCCTCGGCGTCAGTGATCAGCACTACAGGTTCTACTGGGACGAATGGTCCGACAACGTTCCAGTCTGCCAAACAGTCGACGACGTATTCACCCTTTCCTCGTCGCTTCTCAACATTGCAGGCGTCAACATTGGCAAAAGCGAGCAGCTCCTTGTCATGTTGGCGAGCATTGGACAGAAGAGCCTGGCAGAGGATCAGTCGAAACACAACCTGGACCGGTGGCAGGACCTCCTCCGCCGTATCCTGGTGCCTGCTCTGAGCACGTCAAAGGGTGCTCCCGCGACAGCCAACCTTGTCTGGTCTCTGCTGAAACAGTACCCTATTGCTACTCGGTATAGCATCTACGCAGACTGGTTCGAAGGGGCCCCCAACCGAGGCTCGGAAGTACGTCGAGCTGCCATGGTCAAGGCCTTTGCCGACACGAAGTCTAAGGCACAAGGTGTCATGAAACGTATCTCTAAGGATAATGCTGTGGAGATGGGAAGAGCCCTCGCAAAACTTACGCATTCCTCTCCCGGCATTGTTTTCAAGGTCGCACTCGAGCTAATGATGTCTTACGGCAATCTGAGCGACGTCTTCGCAGAGTGTGTTCGCTTCTTCACCGACTTAACCAAGGACGTGATGATCTGGTCGCTGCTGTCTGCCCTCGGCAGCAATCAGCGGAGTCGTACACAGGCATCCTACATCCTGTCCATCAGTCCATGGCTGCTTGAGCTGTCGAAGCTCACGGGCAAGCTCTTCAAGCGTTATCGAGAGCTGGATGCGACACCCATCCTTCGCTATGTGCATGACCAGCTGCTACATGGTAACTCGACAGATTTGATCATCCTCTCGGAGTTGGTTGATGCAATGGGCGGTATCGTCAACACAGCCGATATCGGATATGACGAAGTCATCGCCATGTCCGGCATGGCCTTGCTTCAGCGACGAACGCTGATCAGCCTTCAAGATCGTCGCTTTGAACCAGCTGTCATTGCGAGCGCGAAACGCCTGACGCATGCCCTTGTTGACTCTCGCCTAGCTGGACGTCTGCTAGTTAACATCGCCCAGTTCAGACAGTCTGCTACTTTCAGACTCTCGGACGACGGCGCGCATGTCAAATACCTTTCGTCACTTATGGACAACAGTCACCAGATCCTGGTTCAGTATCTTGATCTCTTGCGCGCGAACCTTGAACCTGCCGAATTTGACCGACTCGTGCCCAGCATCAGCCAACTCATGGCAGAATTCGGTCTCGACGCTAGCTTCGCCTTCTCCATTGGCCGCGAGAGTCTTGCTGCTCAAATCTTCTCCAAACCAACAACCGCGCCAAAACAAAGTTCGCAATCAGCGCCAGATGCTGAAGGCGATGTGTCCATGGGCGATGATGCGATAGCCACCGAGCCTGCCTCGGACACCACGAAATCCGAGACACCCGCTCCGGAAGCGCCAGGGGAAGCTCATGTTACTGCGGCCACTAGTTTTGATGCATTGAATCCCATTGTCGAATCCCTTCGCTCAACAACACCAGAAAGCGCCTGGCAAAAGATCAGTATTGAATTCTTTGCCATTTTCTGGGCCCTTCAGCTCGGTGATCTTGGGGTTCCTTGGGCACCTTACCATGCTCAGCAAGCTCGTCTGCAAGAACAGTACCGGCAAGTCACGAAAGATCGCAAGCTTTTGCAAGCCCAGAAGAGTGCAAAACAAAAGGAACTGAAGGACACCATGGACACTTTCATTAAGGAAAGCACCCAACAGTCCGAGAGAGTCGCCAAGGCAAAGGTCCTCATCACCAAGCGTATGGACACCTGGTTCATGGGTGAGCCGCTGAAACCTAACGGTGTTTCTGATGCCATCCTCGAACGATGTCTCCTTCCTCGCATCATTCTCTCCAAGATCGATTCCGAGTACTCTTTTGCCCTCATCAAGTACATCCATGAACTTTCGTGCCCTAACTTCCGTCTCATGGCGCTGTACGACCGCCTCTTCAAGGCCAACAGGCTGCGCGGCATGCTCTTCACTTGCACTGTACAGGAGGGCGTGTACCTGGGTCACTTCTTCCACCTCATACTGCGCGAGCTCAACAAATGGCACAAGTCCAGCGCCGACTACGAAAAGGAGGCCATTGGCAAGAGCAAGAGGTCTGGTGGCTACCTTGGGTTTGCGACTGCATTCGATGACGAAGGTCATCCGACATCCCACCTCGACCACGCAGAGTTCCAGGACGTGCTATATGGGTGGCACAAAAACATCAACTTGGCCCTCAAGGCCTGTCTTTCTGGCACCGAATGGACTCACATCCGCAACGCCATCTCATTCTTAACCGAGGCCCACGAGGACTTCCCCGCGGTCACGTTCATGGGCACCCAACTCCAGAGCCAGCTTAAGACTATCGTGACACGCGAAAAGAATCTCAGAGGCGATCTGTGGCTTACGGCACAGCGCGTCCTGGGCAACATGGCTAAGATGGAAAAGACTTGGATTGCACCGCAAGCCTTCCGGACAAACTTGGTATGCACGATCCCAACAAACTCTACTACCGCGGCCACCACTAACCTTTTGGCGATACAGTCCACGCAAAGCGCTGCTCAAGGCAATGAGGACGAGCAAGCATCCAGCTCAGGCGGTAGTCTCCGAGCCACTGCACCAGAGTTTCGACCCTCGTAAGTTCAGCGCACATACCCAAGGAAATTCCGACATTTCTGACGATTTCATCAGACCTCAGAACGAGGACGGCGAAGTGCAGGATGGAAAAGCTTCTTTTCCGCAGCGTTCGACGTCGACTCGAAGGGATGCCAAAGGTACTCCTCAGTCTAATCAGAGGGATTCTCCCCGGCTACCGGTTTCCACGCCGAGTGGCCCGAAGCCCATGCATGGCGCGTTATCTCACAACCGGTCATCTACACCGAACCCATCGGAGACGCTGCCTCATGCTCCGGGTTCATCGAACAGGGATCCAAGACACCCGAATATGCCATCAAGCCGAAACGCGTCCAGTCTTCCCCGCGGACCAGGTCTTCCACAGCGACCCCCTGGCCCTATCCCAGAACACCAGCCATTGAATCGCTTTACACCAGCAGGACCTAATGATCGCCGAGATGTCAGGGACCATAGAGACCCCCGCGCGCCCAGAGACAGCCGAGATGCCCGCGAATCCCGAGACCAACGCGACACCAGAGACTCCAAGGAGCCCAAGGGTGGAGACGTTTCTCGACAAGAAAATAGCCGTGAGAACTCAAGACCTGAGCGCCGTGGCCCAGATGTACCTTCGAGAGATAGTGGTCGGCTGTCCGAAGGCGATCGACCCCCTCGCCGCGACCATCTTCAAAGCGGTCGAGAAGCCGAAACGCCGAAGGATAGGTTGCCGCAGAGCACCAACCAAGGCCCTGACGTCGACAGGTCTGGTCGTGAGGCTGGGACACCCGTGGGTGGCTCTACGGCAGCAATCGAGCCGCCCATCAATCCTGCGCGTGCAGCCTTGTTTCAGAACGACACCCCCTCCCGTACCGAGCGACCCGATCGTGAACGATCTCGAGCGCGGGACGGTGAACAAAGAGGAGCGCAGCGTCATCAAGGGCCGGAAGGGCCGGAGCATGATCGTTCAGAAATCATGAACCTTGAGCGACCCGTTCTGTTCGGCGATGGGCGACAGGAGCCATTGCCCCGACAACCGCGCGACGATCCTCGTGAACGAGATCGTGCACCGCGAAAAGACTCACCTGCACGAGGTGGCCGTGTCCACCCCGACCGACTTTCCTCAGATCCCTTCAGAGACGCGGTCCGGGAGGAGCAGTTCGGCCGCCCTACTCATCCTACAGATGCCCGGAACCCTAGGAACCCACGGGAACCCAGAGACCCCAGAGACCCCAGAGACCCCAGAGACCCCAGAGACCCCAGGGATCACAGAACGGACGATTCCAGAGCTTCGTTCCAAAGAGGCCCTGAGAGGGACAGTGCATTTAGTGGCTCAGACAGCAACACCACGCGGGATGCCTTCCTTTCCAGGGCCGAACGCGACAATGGGCGGCCCAAGCAAGACGACCAATACGGACGCCTCAACAGCAACTATCCGATTGCCTCAGTCGTTGATGCCCCTTCAGGCCCTAGAGGGCGAGGCGCACGACCGAACCCGAGGAACAACTTCAACACACCGCCTCCACCACCGCCCCGCGGTGATGGTCGCCTTCCTCGTACCGGTAGCCCCGGCGCATCCACTACTGATGATCGACACCCTCCGGCGGGACCGTCGTCAGGCCGAGGACATCGCAGTCAGAATGCCTCGGGTTCTACACCCAACTCGAATGCGGGTGACACCGTCAGAGCGGTCATGGCAGGGGCCTGTCGACACTCCGGTCTCCTCGTCTCGACCCTCTGACAGTGCCACAGTTGCTCCCGGCGTGCATCCTGATCGTTTGGCACAGATGGGTCCACCGCCACCTGTGTCCGTTGGGGACGCTCATTTACGTCAACCCACAAGCACCCCAGATCGGCCGCTGCCTTTGGGTCAAGGATCCCATCATATCCCTTCTGGGAACTTCAACGGGCCGACCCCTGACTTTGCAACTCCCACCGGGCCCGCCTCAGGAGGTGGCCGAAAGCAGGGTGGAAGAAGACAGCTTGAGGGTATCAACAGCACACTGCAACAGGCTCAAGGCAGACCTGACCCTATCAAGGGTACGACCATCCGAGGCAGGAGCAGTCGGACTAATCTAGCCAACTCGGATGCTCAGATTCTGACGGGAGGGTCGCCGGTGTCGACGCCAGCCCACGAAGAGTACCAGGATTCTCTTCAGTCGTCTGACAAGAGGCCCTATGAGGGCGACGATCATGGCCGGGGGGAGCACGAGCGCGGTCGTAGGGAGCGCGATCGCTCTGAACGATCTGGTCGACCATCTAGGAGAAGCAGCAGAGAGCGTCAGCGTAGCCCTGGAGGCCACGAGCGGGAGGGCAAGGACAGTCGCTCACACCGGGACCGACGTTCGGGCGCTGCAGGCCATGGCTCGTCCTCTCGAGACGAGCATGAGCCCAGACGTTCTACGCGTGATCCGAGTGGCGGCCACCCCCGAGAGTCGCAGACAGGCGCGCTGCCTCCGAACAATAGGGACGGCGCCCCCCGCGATTCTCGTCATCGAGGCGATCGGGGTGATATGGGACCAGGAGGTCTCGTGGCGGAGGAGTGGAACGGGAGTGCCTCAAGGCACCAACGGAGCGGACAGAGAGACTCTGTGCTCAGACCGCCGGACGATCGTCGCGACCCGCGGGACAACAGCAGGAAACGGAGGAGTGAGGACGCGAACGGGTTCTCAGTGGAAAAGAGGCAGAGGCGTTAGGAACTGCCTCAAGTCCAGCACTACCGAAATCATCACTATTAGGTGCTTCGATATTGGACGGTGCTACATCTCGACGGTGGCCGGTGGCCGGCAGCCGAGGCGGCGTGCAAGGACGGAACCGGACGCTCGGTGCTAGATCGTCAGCGCTGGAGCGGACCGAAGGACGGAGTGGTCGCGTCAACGAAACGGAAAGAAATTGCTACCAGTACCTATTTTACTTTGTTCAGTCGCAGGCCCCGAGGCCCCGGATTTCACGACAGGTCTCGAGGGGTTGATTCAACCATACATGCTTTCGCCGAGCGGAGGCGGGCGACGACTCCAGTCGTTTTTGTCACACTATTATTCAGCGAAATTCAGTCTCCTCTTTATGGAATCACTTCAAGATACCCTACTCAGCAACGTTTTTATGATATGACTAGAAGTGGCAGGCAAAGGCAGGCAGGCAGAGCAAGGGGTGGCGATGACTTGCTGGGTTGATGGACCGCTTGCTGCCTGGAAAAAGAGGTGTTGTGAGGTTGGACGCTGTACCATTACCATGTACGATGTGTACCACCATGGCATTGCTTGCCGTCATGGCATGAAAAAGGATGAAGGGGAAGGAAGTGGTGAGATGGAGGGTTCACGTGAAGATGTAACACAACAGGGTCATAGAGAGAATGGAAAGGGTGTGACGTACACTACACCGATGGAACGGTTGACTGCTGCTGTCGCGGGGAGTTGCGAGCAGGCTGTGTTCTTTTTCATGGACGTGATCGTGGAGAGGCCTTGACGATGACCGCAAGTATGTCCCTCGGGATGCGATGCGGCCCATCAGGGAAGTCATTCCAAATGCTCGTTGCGTCACGTGGATGTCTACAGGCGATGCCGCGATTACGCGACGCCGCGCCTCCAAGCGAGACCTTCACGGGACGCGTCTTGAGATACGCGTAACGTTGGTCGAGAGGACTAGGCAGGCAGTAGGCTGTTGGGATTGAGTACATTTACACATGGGACATTTGGCAACGCTGTGTACACGATGCATCGTGGCTGGAATCATCAGTGAGTGAGCAGGCCTGAGGGACATCCCAGCTAGCACAACGCGAAGTTGAAAGTAAAGGTCAACAGACATGTCCGGCCGGCCATGACAGCAGCCAACATTCGCACGTCTGCAGCCCAAACGCCACCTCTGTGTAAGGTACATCGAGAAAGGAGATCTAGGTAAGGAAAAACCCCGCAACGCCAGCACATGCACGCTCATGACCAAATCCCCCTTCATCACAACAAGCAATCGATCGCCGGCCCCCCCCCCCCCGAGCCTCACTCAATCTGGCTGCCACGCACGCTGCGCCCGGAATGTCACGCCCGCACGTGCTGCGCGGCCAATGATGACCAAAAAAACCCACCACATCAAGCGACGGAACCAGACACGCCCCTCAGCGTCCCTTCGAGATCCCCGGTCCTCAAACAGCCTGAAGTCAGCCAAGGCACGGAATCACGGCAAACAAAGATCTTCAATCGCGATCGCGAGATGCGGAAAGAGGACCTTCCCGCTGCCTGCCGCCCATTCTGCACGCCCCCTGATGATCACGACGAGCCTCATTCGCATGAAACAGCCACATGCGTAATAAAGAACGCACGTCTCCCGAAAGCCGCCCATTTCGAATCCGTCGGGGACCAACAAAAATTTTGTACGAGTCGTACTCTCTCTCTCTCTCTAACAACGAAGTGCAGCGCTAATGGCCATGGTAAAGATCGGCGCGCCCCAGGCTGCGAGTCGATCCTCATCTCTGGGCAAACGAACCCATGTGGGTACGTACCCTGTTTTCTCTCCTGGCTTTCGCGCGTGCACGCCTCAATGTGAAAAACACGGCTGGAAAAAGACGGGTACATGATGAAATAGCAGTGGACCCGAACCCAACCGATGAGTTGGGGTCACCTCGTCTTCAATCTGGCGTTTCCGATGGTATGCATGGTGATGATATGTGTGGCAGGCTTGATGTCAACTCCCGTCACCAACCAATTCAGCCTGGAGAGCTCACGTTTTGCGACGTTCTAGAAAGCGGGAGCGGTGGGGCCAGCAGCGTCAGATTGATGAAAAGTGACTGCGGATATGCGGTCTCTTCCAACCAACGTAGGAATCTAATCGACGGCAGGCACAGACGGGTGTGTCTCTAGAGGTCAAAATCGAGACCGCGGGCCGCGAGCCCCTTGTTCCGCGCCAGCACGGCATCGACGAGGGCACGGCCGGGGAAGTCGATGATGACGACGCCAGTGCGGCCGCCGGTGCCGGTTTCGCTGCCGCGATCGAGCCAACGGCCCGTCTGGTCGTTGATGCCCTCGACGGAGCCATTGATGCCGCCAGCGGCGGCCTGAATGGGCAGCACGCCGACGGTGGCGCTGAGGTGGGCGAGGTAGAGGGCGGCGTTGACGTCGTTGGCCGGATCGGCAGCGCTGGTGAGGGCGTGCTCGACGGCGTCCCACTTCATGTACAGGTGCTCGAGGCTCGGGATGATCCAGAGGTCCTCGAGGATCATGTCCTTGGACCCCCAGACGAGACCGTGGGGCCCGGACTGGGGCGCGGCAAAGTTCTGCAGCAGAAGGATGCCGGAGCGCAGGGTGCCGAGCGTGGGCAGCGGCCAGAAGGCCTTGGCCTGGGGGGCGTAGAAGCGGTGCTTCTGGCCTTCGGCTTCGATGTGCTGGAGGAAGGCCTGCTCGAACGTGATCGTGTTGGTGCCGTGCGGACGGCCTTCTTCCTTGAGGCGCATGATGATGGCCTCGCTCGGGAAAGCATCGAGGAAGGCGGACACGGTGGTGAGGACGTCGACGAAGGAGTAGCCGGTGAACATCTCGGCGTGGTAGATCTGAATAGCATCGTCGACTAGACGGCCGCGAACGTCGAGGTAGCGCATGCCAGCCCGCAGCTGCGCCGACAGGTTGTTGTTCTGACATTGGAAGAGCTCATCGCGAATGTCAAAGGTGAGAGTGTCGTGCGTGCCCGGTATGGAAAGACTCGTGATATTGGCGTCATCAGGGATAGCCTTCATCCAGTCTGGGTGTAGGGCCTCGTCGACGTCAAAAGAGTATTCGGAGAGATAACCGCGGTAGCAGTTGTCCTTGCTGTAGACAAAGGCGCATGGTGAGAGCGAGATGAGATCGGAAAATGTATAGAGCAGCAGGAGAATGCCAGAGAAGGTGTAGAAGATGGCCCAGAGGAAGCGCCGTGACCTGGGTAGAGCCATGGCAGAGGGCAGCACTGTTTACCAAACGGTGTATGACCGTGGTTGAAGAGGAACTGCCGGTCTGCGATGAGTTTTGTGGCAGCAGCGGTTGGTGTAGGCAGCAGTTTGAGTGGAAGAGGGACGCAGCGCTGCTTTTCAGGTTCAGGCACGCCACCTAAAACGCTCGAAAGATGCAGCAACAGCGGCGAATGGACGTGACAGGCTTTGCACAAAAACAAAAAGACAGGATATGATACAATGCTGTAGAAACAACGAGTGCCGACTGTTCCTCCCGATTCAAGTGGTATCAAGTCGAAAGGCCCTCTGAGATGGCGATGCAGTGGCTGGTGTATTGAATGTCGTCGCTCAGATGTTGATTGACCTGCACCCGGTTCAGCCGACCCAGTTGGTTGACGGTGGCAGGTGACATGGATGGAGACCCCACAGCCAGTGACCAGTGCACGGGGTTCGCTCCTTTCCTTCGAGGCCCTCTGACTGGACGGTCGCGTCATTGGCAAAACGCAGAAAGGTTGATCCGAACCATGCCTGTCGCCGATGCGTGCACAATGCGCAATGCACAATGCACAATGCACACCCTGAAGAAGCCGTTCCGGCCTCGGCCCCGCCGCCCCCTGTAACCACCTGCTGACTGCTGCAGGCGGACGTCGGCGGGCGGGTGCCCTGACATCACTGGCTCCAGCGCCCTCTGGCCCCCCCCCGGGAAGTTCCCAATTTCGGGATATTGGCTTCGGGGCCATCGCCGGCCGGCGACCTGGGCATCCGGGGTCAGATTGACGGTGCCATTCGATGTCACGATATTCGACTCACGACGTCGACGGAATGCTTGACGAGATTTTTGTCTTGTTACTCAATGGGTTCTGGTCCATGGATTTCTTCATGTTTTTTTTTTTTATTTTTCTTTTCCCGCACGACGTACTCAAGCCTGACTGACTCTGCTCGCTCGCGGAATCCCCCCACAGTTGGCGTCTCGCCCGTCGCCAGAAAGCCCACTCGACACCACACACCCACGCGCCACGCCAAACAGTCGACGGCAGTTGACGACAGTCAGAACGAGGCGTCCTCAAGGTCTCCCACATTCCCGATCCGAGGCCCAGATCTAACCCCCAATCTGTTGGGGGACGCGAACCGCCCACCGCGTTCCAAACCAATCCTGGAGCTAGAGAACTATGCAGCAAGCGTAGGATTAGCAAGCTCCAGCCTGTTACACCCACCCAGCGACGAAAGATCACCAGTTCGTACTCTTGGTTCAGTAGGCGGCATACATGTACCACCCTCCCTCTCTGACACGATGGAGCACGGCCTCCACGCAACGCCCAGCGCAAGAAGCTCTCCGGTTTCAGAACACTGGTGTCATCCGCACGGCTCTCGCGTGCCGGTCTATCGTCGATCGCTGTTCGGTGGCCGTTGCCAGAGCCGGATTGGTCTGGACAAGTTCGACAGCGGAAGTTATCACGCTTGGTGATCTGCCGTTGCCATCGTGTCAGAGCTCAGCCGTCAAAAGCGGGTGACAGCGTTCGCTGCCTTGATTCGAGAGTCTGAATGGCAATTCCTTTGGGCGGTGGCTGCGGTTGTGAAGATGCTGTGCTTCGCAGCGTGCAGCCGACACCATGACAGCTTGTCGTGTGTTGTGGGGAAAGCTGGGCCCTGACACATGGTGGCACGAGAAGCGTCGTGATCACCAGCAATGTTGACCTCTGGGCGCTGAGCCGAGGTCTGCTCCAGGAAATCACACACTGATGCGCTGCCCAACGTTTTCAACGTGACAAGAGTGCGGGGAAAGGGAGTACAGAACGATGGCAAAAGCGCATGCCACTTGGCGAAGGGCCGATAGGGAGAGCTTATTGGTGTGTCTGCCAATTGATATGGGCGCGCCAGCCCGCTACCAAGTTGCATTCCAGATCCAGATTTCCTCCATTTTGTCTACTTCTTTCCTTTCTGACGTTTGGCTCGGAAAGCTCAGAATAAATGCTGCACCAGCCGTTGACGCTGTCGATATGTCGTGGCACCGATATGTCGTGGCACCGTCATTGACTCAACGTGCAGGCTCTCAGCGTGCTTGCGGGCCACCGTCATGGCCACTAACCAGAGCTGCGCCAGTGGAAGGAGGCTCTTTTGTGGGTGGGTGCATGCCCTGGTTGCAAGACGCGAGACGCCATGGACGCCTCTCGGGCTGAAGGGAGGGTGTTGTCAACAGATTCTGGGAAGCCATTGACGAATGGCAGAACAAGATGGCACCGCGGATTGATTGGCTTGAATTCAAGACAAGAAGGAAGAGGGTGTGTGGTGGTATGCATGCAGAGATGGCTCACTGATACGAGGCCCCCTCAAACCCCCGATCCATCAATCACATGGGTGTGATGCTCTCTAGCAGTCATGCAGTGACTGCAGCATCGACTGCATGAGCAGAAAAATTGAGGGTATTCGGACTGCAGGGCCTGGTTGTCGTCGTCATGATGTGTGGCTGGCTCTTCGTCATCAACAACGCTTGACCTCTTTCACGTATCCAAGCGACCGTGCGAAACGTCGCTTCCGTGACGAGACAGGTTTGGGTCTCAGAGTCTGTGTGTGGCCGGGTCAACGGCGAATGTAGGAGAGAGAAAATGAACGGTACGATGCTACCACAAGGCGCTACAGCGGCGTGGTAGACTGGTTCATCAGATCATGTCCAACATCTGCGTGGCCAGCGAGATTGCCAAGGTCGGTCCTGTTCAAGGACTGCTGCCAGGGGTGGGAGGCGTTTCTAGGCTAGTGGTTCAGAAAACGAGGCAATCGGGCGGGCTGTTAACGCTGGCACCCCTGCAATTAGCTGGACGCGCAATGAGGCTTGTATGCGCTATTCCCAATATTCACTGATCAGTTTCTACGGCTTGTGCGTTGTGGTCTGCAGGCCGGGCCAATATCTACAAAGACGACCGGAATTGGCACCAGCGCCGTGTGGTCGGGGAAAAGACGCATGAACCCTATTCCCTTGACGATGGCACCCATGCCCATGTCATTGTTATCGTGGGGATGGGAGCTGAGGCGTGCTGAGGAATGTGATCCCTGGGGAAGATCTGGGGGTCGGCAAGTATTGTCTACAAGAACGTGGGCGCAGACGGAGAAGAAAGAATGATTTAAGGGATACGATGCAATCGAGCTGCGGGCGGCAACGAGCTGGGCATGGAGTGTAATCAAGACCCATTCCAGTCATCGTAAACAGCTGGAGTTCGCCTACGATGGGTGCGTCAGGTGGGGGTATGGCGACTGCTCAGTAGGCGGTCTCTCAAGTTTTCGAACGAAGATGGGGACGGATTGTGGGTGTGGTGGCAGAGGGATTGAGTTTGAGAGTTTCCCGTATTCTTTTTTTTTTGTTTGGCCAAGGGCTCGGATTGTCGTCGGTCCATGTGATCCGAGTGTAGTCGCCCAGGAGCTAGTGATGAGGCTGGAGATGAGACGAAGACCAGGACGATCTGATTGACAGGACAAACAGAGTCGACAGCTGAGGGCTGATGGTCTCCGATTGCAGAACATCAGACGGTGGACCACAGGGCCCGGAGAGGTGATTTCCCATACTTGGCCTACCGACGTGGCTAACGACTCCGGCCAGCAATAGTGCACTGAGGTGGTTAGGAGCGATGATCGAGGTTAATGAAGGAGGCAAATTGGGTGGGTGCGTTCAGCCAGATTGATACCCATAGCCAGGACATCTGTCACTCGGTCAGCTCGTACCGTCGACGATGATCATCCGTCGCCAGGCGCCGGTGGTGCTTGGCGGCGATTTAGCGAGGTGGGGGGTGAGGTCGAGGGGATTCGCAAGAGGCTGAGAGAGTTGGGCGAGGGAGGAGGACACAGTAGCCCCTCCGGATGACACGGCAGTAGAGCATCCCGAACGGCAAGTGCTGCAACAAGAGGCACGAAATGCCCTGTGCGGCAGTACTTTCTGGTGTTGTTTACGGGGTGACGACATGATCTAGGGGAGGGGGGAGGGGGCCTTGCTCACCCGCGCTAATTTCCGCTTGGCGGGTAGTCCGGTGTTCAGGGGCAAGCCTGCGAGCAAGAGGATGGGCCCTCTCTGTGTGGATGGAGAAAAAGGAGAAAAAAAAGTGAGTTTCCCCATCGCGTTTCTTAGTGACTACATTCCTCACCAGATCAGGTGCCTCGATTTTGCAGTGCTCAAAAGTGTGTGTGACAATTTGCGGCCGAGCTGTTGCGAAATATAGACAGTGACTGACAGCAGGGCTCAGGAGGTCCCAGACCAGAATGTAATGCCATGGCGGAGGAGAAAGCAGGCAAAGGCACGTTATCAGACGGATGCACTTGCGAAAAAGAGATGCGCATCGCGCATCGTACCTCGTGGTGGGTAAGTGCCATAGGTACCTAGGTAAGGTACCATACAGGTAAGGTAGGGAGGGTAGCTCGCTGTAGACCCACCCCTTCGCTGCTGGCTGGTCGGCTGCCAAGTCAGTATCTCTCTGGCTTTTGCCACGGCAGGCACATGTAGGTGCCCCGGGCGGTTCAGGTGCAAACGTTTTTGCCCTGTGAGTTCGCTCTATTGGCAGGTACTCACTACCAGAGCCAGCATCGTGCCTGGCCTCTGCCCCCACCCCCTCCTGCCCTCTCGGTGCGTTCTACCTTCCGCTGGAAATTGTGGACCGACAACAGTAGACGGTGGATTGTGGATCTTTTGATTGTGGATCTCTGATCGTGGATGAACCCGCCTGCCTCCTACTCTTGCTCCCTCCTCCTCCTCCTGTTCTCCCGCTCTCTGTGTATGCCGTCTCCCATCTTGGTTTCCTCTCGTGCTCTTCCCCTTCGCCAACCTGCACCATCGCCTCCGCCTACCTTGAGCACAACAGACCGACTCTGGAGAAACGACCGAGACCTGCGTCCTCATTATCCTGCAACGACAGGATCAGGCCTGTCCCCCATCTACCAGGTCCACCAGTACGACCCACGACGTGGGAGCCACCCTCTGCCTAGCCCGAGCCCTGGACAGCTGGACGGAGCTTGTCCATCACTGTCGCACAACGCTCGCAGCCCACGCCCCATGCTCCCTGCCTAGCGTCGCGTCTGGTCTCCGCTTCTTCTGTGCTAGGTCGCTCCCGGTGCCTCTGGGCAACAGACACAAGCACGACGAACAGGTTATCGGTCTCCCAACTGTCGCTTTAGGTCCACCTCCACTTCCCATCTTTCACTCATCCATGTGCGTGTGAGGTCCCATTCGTTTCCTCACCTCGCCTTTGTTCACTATTCTGCCACTCGCTTTAACTTTTGCTTGTCCGCTGCCTTGCTTTGCTTGCGACGCTGCTTCGACTTTCTTTTTCACCCAATTGCTTGCCTGGCCCCGCTGCCGCCAACCTCCGCGCCTCGCCCTCCCTGCCCTCCTCTCCTCCACCAACAATCCCGACTCGGCTTGCCTGCCAGTGTGCTGTGCCCTGTCTCTCCAACTACATCTTCAGACACGCCCGACTCTCTCTCTCTCTCCCTCGCCCTCCCTCGGCGTCCAGCATCATCACGGCGAAGACGACGACGACGACAACACGCCTAAGGGATACGCAAGCACACCTGCTTCTCCACGGCCACCCGACCTGCCGCCTGCCGCCTGAGACCCGTGTTCCGAACGACCCTAGCAACCAAACGGCTAGCAATCCGGCCTAGACTCCTGATTCTAGTCACCCATCTGCTGGCCATCGACCTGGCTATTCTGCTGGGAGGACTCGTTTTATCTTTCACGCTGCAACGGTGAAAGAATCGGCATCACCAAAGCATTCACTTGCCTGGTGTCATGGGAACAGCTGGCTGCACTGCGTCTCGCTTTTAGACTTCCGAGCCCCACGCCCCGATTCGAGCCTCCGCTGTCATCAATTTCTTCGATGCCAGTGACGAAGTGTTGATTGTTGCGGCCCACGTACGTTGACCTCTGCCCACTCCCCGAACTACTCACGACGGGTACCGCCACGAGACGAGAACGAGACTGACCAGGTGATCCTTCCAGAATTAGCATCGACACACCAGAAATCATGGACTCTTTGCTGCGCACCCTCCAGATCATGGGCCTCGCCGCCCTACTCATGCCATTGTGGACACACTCCGGACAAACCCCTAATGGCGTCGTGCGGCGCGACACGTTGAGGCAGAGCCTATGTTCGACTGTCAACACAGCAACGATGGCTTCCAGTATGTCCAGATGTCCCGTCCAAACTCATACAATGCTGACCAGTCTCTCCAGACTACAGTCAATGGCAGAGCCTCGGCCTCTGTTCTGACTACTGCATTCAGAAAGACTCTGCCTTTGCCATTGTACAATACCAGTTATGCTGGTGTTCCGATGTCCAGCCGGCTGCGGCCAGCGTCGAGAGCATCGACAACTGCAGTCAAGATTGCCCTGGCTATGACGCGGAGAGCTGCGGAAGGCAACCGAGCAATTACGGCTA
>NW_003315038.1:3310558-3315667 GCF_000150825.1 Verticillium alfalfae VaMs.102
CCACCTCGCGCAGAGTAGCCAAGCCGGTGCTTCGTGCGACGAATCCGGATCCAGATGATTGAGCGAAAATCAAAAGGATAAGATGACGAGGTCATCGCTAATGACGTACACGAATATGGTCCCGGTACAAAGGTTCGGTCTTTGCATTATATTTCGAGATACCAGGACGGCGTTCACTTTCCCTAGTGAGGAGATGACAAAAAACGCCAGCAGCAGAATCGCATCAACATCAGCCATCCGGGGTGTGAGCAACACGCGTGGTGCAAGTCCCAACGCCGCGAGTCGTGGACACGACCCATGGCAATCCAGCATGCAGCTCGGTCGTCCGCTTCCCTCACACTCAACATGAGGACCAGCGCCGGCCACTGTCGTAATATTTCTTCTTCATGTATTTCTCTTCCCCTCGGCGCAGCCTATAGCTGGCTGAAGACAACGCCACTGCAGCGGATATAGGGGGAACATCATTGATTCTTGGACATGGGGAGTTGTCAGCTCCGAGTCACTAAGGGCATGGCATCGCAGATGCGATGCCCAGGCGGGGATTTAGAGGGTGCCTGGAGGCAGGCTAAAGGCGTACATACACGACAGGGCGCATTCGAGACGATCGCGACAATAGTGCGTGGATCAGCTCGATCAAACATAGGCGAGGTTGGGTAGCAAGACACAATAAAGCGTTTGCATATCCAGGTCAGGCGAAGATGCACATGTCCACGTATAGTTGTCTTGATGATACTCTTCAGCCGCGAGCTGTAAGTCGGCGACCTGCACATCACGTCGTGCTGTGGCTCACAAGGCAAGACACTTCAGCTTTACACCGTCTTTTCTGTGGCACGCTTACCTCGCGACCTGACGTACCACCTAACACATCATCTTCGCTTGCGCAGTTCAGAACAAACAAGGAGCAGCAAGTTGCCTATTCTAGACATGGCAGCGCCGCCATGCCACGAGGGTCTTTCCTCTTTGGGCTTCGTGTTCTTCCACCGATGGTCACCGCCTGCACGGGAGCTGGGACTGTTCTGCTGTAGAGAAGCCGGGGCGCGGAGGCGGGGGCAAAGGGGCAAGAGGGCAAGACAGGA
This sequence comes from Verticillium alfalfae VaMs.102, assembly GCF_000150825.1. Taxonomy (NCBI): domain Eukaryota; kingdom Fungi; phylum Ascomycota; class Sordariomycetes; order Glomerellales; family Plectosphaerellaceae; genus Verticillium; species Verticillium alfalfae. The sequence continues at coordinate 3,311,635 of NW_003315038.1, forward strand.
AGTGAGACCCTTTTCCTTGTGGCTGAGCTGGCGATGCACGTTTCACGAGCCGGGCCGAGGAGAGAGCGAGTGTGAGTGGGATGGGACTGACCGACTGTCTTCTGCTTTTTCTTTGTGTGCGAGCTGTACGAGAGAAAGAGCGGTGGGGAATGTCGACGATACACATGGCTTGTGGTGGACGGATGAGGACGCACGAGCGATGAGGGCGTGTTAGCGTTGGGCAGAAGTTTCTGGGGGAGCGTGGCGTGGTCGTGCTTGTGGCGGTAGCTGTATGCCCTCGTAGCAAAGTATATGCGTATGTGTGTCTTGAAGATCCCCCATGGTGATCGGCGGGATGAGAGGGATGAGACAAGGAGGTTTCGGGCAGTGTCTTGTGCTTAAGTGTTGGCAGAGGGGGGTTGGCGTGTTTGGTCGACAGTCGGATTCTCAGACTGACAGCTCGCTTGTGGCTTGAAGATCGAATCTCCAACCATGAGAATCGAGCCTGGGTCCTGGGTCCTGGGTCGTTCGTGGTTTCGGATGCTATCGCCAGTTCCCGTGTCTGTGGTGAGAGTCGGGGGCGCAGGTGCGGTTGAAGAAACAGGAGAGCATCGTCGAAAATCCCTGTTCGGATGCAGACATCTATCAAGCCTCAGAGTCGCGGCAGACGAGAAGGCGATTACGGGTCCGACTTGACTGTTCTGATGCAGGGGTTGCCCACGTGGAAGTCAACTTCGGCTCGTAGGAAGGCGAGGGAATCATGCGATGTCGCAGTGCCTTGAATCACTGACAGGCCATACGTCAAGATTGGAGATCACATAGGATCTTTCACCAGAACTCAGAATTCTGCAATCGTCTAGAATATCACCATAGCGCTAAAGAAGCTGGAGAGGAAAAACTCAAATCACTGCTATTTAGTCTCTTAAACACCAGACTTTTCTCTGGCTATGACTGCCATCTCAAACTCATCCAAGCTAACCGAGTCCCGCGATACTCCAACATGCGCCGCCCTTTTGGGCGCGTAGTCCGCCGCTGCCGTAGAACGGCCCGGCGGACCCCAGTGGTCACCCGGCAACTTGTTGAAGTCCCCGGGCACAGGGTGAGCGGAGCGGCGCTGGGAGCCCCTTTCGTTTGTGACCGCGGTGTTACTGAAGGCGCCACCGCCGTAAAGGGAACTCGATGTGCGGCCCGAGCTGAGCAGGCCTGGCACCTTCTGCAGCAGGGGTCGCAAAGTCGGCAGGCTGCCGCATATGATGGCGCACGTTACCTCGATCATGGACCATATGACAATGTCAACATTCTCCCCTGGCGGAAGGAGAGGGCCGGTGTTAGCATCCATATTCTGTCGGGTAACGGTGGAGGGCAACTTACATGTGGGATCCGATGAGTTGGCGAAGGAGACCATGTACTTGAGGCGGACCATACTGGTAACACAGGCGCTATTCGGGGCCCATATATCAGCATCATGGCTGTTTCATGGAAGAACCGACATCGCAAAATTCTCGGGTGATCACTTACAAGGAACCGATGCCAAACATAAGGCAGACAGCAACCCTCTTCTTCAACGTGAGCTGCAGCTTACGGACCTCTGGTATGGGCATGAGCAGGATGGCAATGTCCTCAAAGATGCTGAAAGCGGCGCCGGCCAACCCGACGGCCGTGATGTTGAGGCATTTGGCATCCAGGGACTTGTCCCAGATGGCTCGCACGGGAAGACACTGGAACACGATGAGGAGCAGGAACAGCAGACCGTGTGTGACGAGGAAGATACCACCGCCCCAGACGGTGATGCGGAACCAGCGTGCCGTGAAGATGCGCCAGAAGAGGATGAGAATTGAGGCTTTGGCTGTAACCTGGACGAGGATATAGAACATTTGTGCCGTCCAGAACATCTGTCCGTGGTTTATCAGCAATTGGACGTGGTTCAACGTCATGCATGTGCTCCTACCTGTAGAATCGTTGCGCCTTTCGTCGGGTCGACGTCCCAATAATGAAGACCGAAGCCAAAGTTGGCAACTGGTGAGGGTCAGCCCACCGTTATGCCCAAATACCATCAGGGAAAGGAGGAGACGATGGGTCATTACCTGCTATATTGATGCCTGTTATGCCGCCCAGGAAGACCTACTGCAGTCAGCTACGTGTCCCCGGTCCATTGTCGAGATGGAATACCAACAGTAGCGGCCAGGGTCGTCCAGTCATCCCACCAGAGTCGACTCGAGACGGTGAACCTCGAAACGCATCGCAGAAGCACGATAACCAGAGTCAGCGCCAGACAGGAAATAGCGGTGGCTCTGACCTCGCCCCTCCTCGATTCCTTAGGGAAATCGGCGCAGAAAGCGCCGGGTCACAGTCGCGGCCTCTGTATCGCGCAAGGAGCCGGCCAGTCGATGTTGCTCTTGAGACTGTATTTCATCGGACCGGGCTTCACACTGGGGGGGAAAATGCCTTACGCGCTTGTTCTAGCAGGGGCATGACTTCTGCACACAAGCACAGCTTGGCAGGACTCGTACATCCGTGATGTCGCAGTTCCCAGACTGCAGTCCGTCGAGAAGACACGATAACTACGGGACACCCAGAAAAGATATCAGTAAAAAGCCAAAGAGAGACCCTCAGCGTATGACGCCCTGCAGAGCTCGCATACGTCGTCATCATGTGTCTGGGGATGCGGTCTGGGCAGGGCAAGGGAGGAGAGGGGTTTAACTCACGGCGCACGGCGGTGTTGACGACAATACGTCTGTCAAGCTCTGTGTGGCCCCGGGCACGACGAAGGCGACGGCCCAGAGCAGCACAACCAAAGTACAGCGAAGACCTTTCATGAGTGAAATGCCCTATGCATACCACGACTCGAGTACCAGGCCGCGCAAACGAAGCCACGAATCCCTTGCAATACCTCACTCCGCCTGGGAAACAAAAAAGCAGGAAGATGCGAAATGAGGATACGAGGATGCCACGCAAGATCAAAAAGCAGCATGGGAGTTTAGAGGGGGGAGATTCCCATTTTCCAAGGGTCCGGGTCCATGCAGAACCACTGCAATCTTTATTATTCTCCGGGTCTCTTGGGGGGTTATTGCAATCAAAAACCTCACCCGAGCTCTGGCCTGCGCCTTACATGTGGGACTGCAAAGGATGGGGGCGGGATCCAAGGACGCCTTGAGGTAACATGTCGCTTCTTCAGAAGACCATACCAGAGTAAGGCATGCCGGCCGAGAGGATGTGTGGTCCTCTCCAGCATGTAGCATGCTCCATCGGCGATAGCGCCCAAGCCACACCTGTTCCTGACTATCCCCGGTGCAGCTTGGTTTCGTGCGAGTGGGCTATCTGGCCCGCTTGTTGCGGAGGGCCACATGGGAGGCTGCACGATTGTGGTCACGCGAGTCAGTATGCTCACCAGCAATAAGCCTAAAAGCCTGGGCATTGCTCGGCCGATCAAGGGCGCGATGCTCTGTTCAGGGGCTGCCACCAGGGGTCTGGGCCGAGCCTGAGTCCAGGACCTGCAGCTAAGCAATGCTGGTTGAAGTGTGACTGTCGATATATGAATCCCGTATCCTCAACGCCACATCTGGCGCTTTCCACCTCTCCCCATTTGGTTCTGTCTCCATCGGCTGTAACTCAGGTTGTGAACATTCAGTTACATTGCCACCTCGGCGCAGCCATTACTCTGACTCGCCCGTTTCCTGGACTCGATCCGGATAGCATCATTCATGATCTGACGAGGGAGGGTATGCTCGCCGTTGTGATTGCATTGGCCCTGGCTAACATCGCAAAGTAAAAGGGCATCACATCCAATTGGATTGAATGACCCATCAAGTTCCAGCATGCGGTGTCCGCCCTGAACCAGATTCGCGAATGAAGATGCTCTGGGTCCCCAAGTCATCGCCAAGATGCATTAAAGCTGCCGTTCGGCGAAACCTTCCAGGTCAGGCAGTGGCAATGCCGACCTGCCGGTTTCTCCTCGCTGGCTCGATTGAGTCAAGTCTTCGGCCTGGCATGATCTGTGTCGTCTTGATCGAATCCCCACCCCCTGCAAGGACCTGATCAGAGACAGGGGTATGAA
>NW_003315038.1:3315783-3327162 GCF_000150825.1 Verticillium alfalfae VaMs.102
GCTGGTGGGGCCGTTCAGCAAAGATGCTTCGAGTTCTAGCCCTCCTTCCCGTCTCGGCCTTCGATCGTGATCAGTTGCAGAAGCCCAGTGGACTGCTGCGCGGAAATAGCATCTTGTTTGGGAGTGACTGTACGGCGAATAATGACATGCAGAGCGCCTTTGCAGAGTGCTGGCGGCAGCAATATGTATATCTTCCAGCGAGGTTGCCGTTGACCACCTTGGGCCGGTTGCTCCCAGATCGATCTGTTCCGCGCCAACTCAAACCGGCCGAAGCACGCATCTGACAGCGCGACAAGATGAAGGCGTCAACTCTGCTGTTGCCCATCCTGACGGCTTCTGTCTCGGCAGTGTAAGTGCTGGCAACTGTCTCTGACCGGCAGATGCTGTCTTCAACGTTACGGAGTGCAGAGTCTAACTCGTCGATTCTCGCAGACCAAGCCAACTCGACACACGACAGACTGGGACCATCCTCGCTTCCTACGACTATGTCATTGTGGGTTCTGGTCCCGGCGGAGGCCCGCTGGCTGCTCGGCTCGCCATTGCCGGCAAGAAAGTCCTCCTCATCGAAGCCGGCGACGACCAGGGCGCGTCGATCCCGTACCAAGTCCCCGCCCTGAACCTGCAGTCGACCGAGTATACGCCCATGCAGTGGGATTATTTCGTCAACCACTACAGCAGCCTCAATGCCCAGAAGAAGGACTCCAAGATGACATATCGGACAGCGTCGGGAGAGCTGTACTCTGGACTGAACCCACCTTCTGGTGCCACCCCTCTCGGCGTCTTGTATCCTCGAGCCGGCACTCTGGGTGGCTGCGCTGCCCACAATGCCCTGATCACAGTGTATCCTCATGCGAGCGATTGGGATCGGATAGCCACACTGACTGGCGATACCTCCTGGCGCGCGTCGGCCATGCGCAACTATTTCAAGCGTCTTGAGAGCGCTCGGTACCTCCCAAATGGTGTCGCCGGCCACGGGTTCAGCGGCTGGCTGACAACAAGCGTCACTGATCTCGGCCTTGTCATCAAGGATCTCAAGCTCCTCACCGTCATTGTCTCTGCCGCTTCGTCCATGGGCCAGAGCTTCCTGGGTCTGATTCTGTCGACTGTAGCCGGCTTGGGTCAGGTGCTGCTGCGCGACATCAATGTCGATTCGCCGTCGCGAGATGCCGCCGAGGGCCTGTACCAGGTGCCCATTACCGTCAAGGACGGCATTCGCGTCGGGCCTCGGGAATTTGTTCTTGACACGGCAAACGCAAAGAACGCGGACGGCTCCCGCAAGTACCATCTGGACATCAAGATGAACACGCTCGTCACCAAAGTCCGCTTCGACAGGACGGCAGCCAAGCCTCGAGCCGTCGGCGTCGACTTCCTCTCCGGCAAGAGCCTTTACAAGGCCGACCCCCGAGCGCAGCAGGCTGCCACCTCGACCGCTGGCTCTGTCAACGCCACGGCCGAGGTCATCCTGTCCGCGGGCGCCTTCAACACGCCGCAACTGCTGAAGCTCAGCGGCGTCGGCCCGAAGAAGGAGCTCGAATCCTTCGGTATCAGCGTCGTCGCTGACCTTCCCGGCGTCGGCACCAACCTCCAGGATCGATACGAGACGACCGTCATCGGCGAGACTGAGACCGACTTTCAGATCATCGAGGGCTGCACGTTCGGCCGCTCCGGCGACCCGTGCCTGAAAAAATGGCAGGCCGGAGGTGACCGCGGCATTTACGGCTCCAACGGCATCTCCCTCGGCGTCGTCAAGAAGTCCTCCGTCGCAACGGGCGATCCTGATCTCTTCATTGCCGGCGCGCCCGTGGCCTTCCCGGGCTACTATCCGGGCTACTCGGCCGATGGGACAGCCGACCGCAAGCACTGGAGCTGGATCACGCTCAAGGCTCACTCGAGGAACCGCGCCGGCACCGTTCGTCTCCGATCCTCGGACCCCCGCGACATGCCGCTCGTCGACTTCAACTACTTTGCCCAGGGTGGCGCCGAGGACAGAAAAGCTGTCGTCGAGGGCATGAAGCTGTCCAGGAGGATGTTCAGGGACGTCATCCCCCTTGCCGGCGGCTTCACCGAGGTGTGGCCTGGCCCAGGCGTGTCGGATGACGAACTGGAGGACTGGGTGACGAACGAGGCCTGGGGCCACCATGCCAGCTGCACGTGTCCCATTGGCAAGGACGGCGATCCCAATGCTGTGCTAGATTCCAAGTTCCGGGTCCGAGGTGTCAATGGGTTGAGGGTCGTCGATGCTTCGGTGTTCCCTGAAATTCCGGGCTTCTACATCGCAGTACCGGTATACATGATCAGTGAGAAGGCGGCAGACGTCATTTTGGGTGTCTGAACATGATGTGGCGGTCTCGGAGTAATAAAGCACTGAAGAGAATTGAATGATAAATTCCTGTTTTCACCATCATATCCTGAATAAGGGGGGGTTGAGATGCCTGCCTATGATTGCATTGGGCGACAACACCAGTACAGGTTACTACGACGACTATCAGGTACCTCATCAGGCAACCTCAGTTCACGTCCTTGGAGGCCACACATACCATCTGACCGGTGAGAAACCAGAGAAGTGGCGAAGAATCCACCCATTCTTACCGCAACATCCTGGCGGTCATGTACGAGCATTCGGCCTCATGGAATACCAACTCATCGGGACCGAATCAGAGTGCAGAAATAGGCTGATGCTTCATGCAAACGAATCAACCTCAAGGCGATTGTCACCCGCTCATAGGCAGCCATTGACTCGACTAGTTTTTCGACCCACAGGCGATCTTCTGCCAAGTTCATGAAGCATCTCACATGGATCGTTCGCAGCACATCGTATGCGTAGATTGATTAGTCTGCGGTGCATGGGCATATGGCTTGTGTCACCAAAGGTGCGTGATGCCTTCAATCTACATCAGCTCTTTCGCTCGTCATCTCGCTATCCCGAGCGCGGTTCGACACGACAGGGGGCCTTTTCCCGAGTATTGGCGCCCGAAACGCACCACGTCAAATTGGGCTTGCATTTTGCAAGCACATGTAGTCTAACGACATCCCCCACGACCACTTGCCAAAACCAGAGCAAGCGTCCACAATCTATTCTTTTGCCTCAATCTCCTGTATGGCCTTGAATACGCCGTTCGCCCTCTCGTCAAACTCTCTCCTCGCCTCCTCCTGCAGCTCATACGTCTCAGCAAGCCGGTCCACCATGTGCGGCGGCAGCACGGCCTTCTTGGCAGCCCTGTAGTCATAGATGGTGACCTCTTCGATGCACCGCGCCGCGACCCGGCGGTGCTGTTCAGAAAGAAGCAGGGCGTCGAGTTTGAGGTGGTCGGACGCATAAGTCGGCCTCTCGGCGAGCTTGTAGACCACGGTGACTTGGTCGGGGTACGCCATAGGCTGTAGGGCGGGGTCAGCACCGCAACACAGCATTCAGTCAGGGCGCATGGGTGGGGTTTCGGGCATACGAATTTGAAGTCCGTCTTGATGCTCTTCAGAATGAGTCCTACGCCGCGCGGCGACATGATCTCGGCCCATTCCTTCGCCGCTTCGGGGCCGTCTCGCTTGCCGTGGGACAGGATCCAGTTGACGCGTGCTGATTCGGCGAACTTGTTGTACATGACATTATTGACGTGGCCTAGGCGGCGATGTAAGCGATGATTGATGCGAGGCCTGCTGCCGGGGCCAATGCAGCCTTACCCTGTGAACGTCAGCGGCTGTCATTGACACTAGGGAGAGCCACTGACCATTGAATCCTACTCATCCCGAAGCAAGACCACCTAGTCAGTCGCCAGAAACCACCCAAACGTATGCCGTCCGTCGTGCTGAACTCACCATGTCACCCCAATTCACCTGATGCCGGTCAAGACCCCTCCACCCCTCACCCGTCAGGAAGCCATCGCGCCCCGCGAGAAAACCGAGCCACTGCGTCTCCGTGAGCCGCAGCAGCTGCCTCGCCTCCTCATGCTTCCCCGAGCGAGACTCAACCGAAGCAATCCGTCGGATCCGTGCCTGTAGATCCGACAGCCATCTCGAATTCAACGGGCTGGCGGCCGCGGCGGGCGTGGGTGTTTCTGAGACAAGCCTGCCTGGCGTATGCAGGCGGGCGCGAGAGGGCAGACGCGGTGAGGCCCTTGTGGTGCATCTGGAGCGAATCTGATGAGAAATGAGCGTCAAGGACCGCATTTTGGAAGCAAATTGATCCATAGCGATGAGTATGAGAGGGTCAGAGGCCGATAGCGGTAGTGCAACCGGGGATTCAAGGCCAAGTCAGGTACCAGTCGGTCGGTAGCTGCTTACGTCAATCCAGCGCGCATAGCCTCGGCATTAGACGCTCGGTAGGCACTTGGTGGGGGGGGGGCTTTTGACCCGAGGGCCGGGTCCGAAATCACGGGCGGGTCGGCTCCGGGGTGCGCCGCTTGTCCTCCGAATCTGCGGGGCCGCTTCCAGTCGCATGTCGCCAGTCCTGGTACGGCTCTCTTTGCCGTTGCGGAGGGCTGGCGGAAGAGGCTGCCAAAATGGCACATAGAGGAGAGGATCTGGTCAGGCCCTGTAGCGGTCGTCGTCCCACATTCCAATCGAAGAGTCCAAGCCGAGTTCCATGACAGAACTGCTCATCTCGTCGAGCCCCAAGTCTCTCGAACCCAAATCCCACCACAATTTGATCTCTCTCTCCAGCGATGAGCTAAGTGCACTCCACATCGACAGCAACGTCGTCCTAGCCCTCGCTGCAACCATGCCCCGAGAACCGAAATGAGAACCCGGTAGGACCAAGGCTCGGGAATCCCGCAGGTCGGATATCCCGCAGGTTGGATATCCCGATCGGCGCCCCGGGCTGATTGGCGCGACAAGTCTTGCATTCGGACGATATCTGCCATCCAGGTGTCACCCTTCACAACCTTTCTTGCAACGCCGGCATCTGCCCAATGAAGGCATCGTTTCTCCAGACGACCAGGAGAAAATGACCCCACGAGTTCAGAGATCCGTATCGATCCACCTCTGGAGCAAAAGGGGGAGAAGGGGGGGGTAAACATGGCGAAAAGAGCCGGTGTGGCAAGGGTATTCCCCACGGGGTCAGGCCAAGATGATCTGGGTTTGTTGTGATTTCGAGATCTATATTTCAAAGCAGCCTCAAACTCGATGTTACCTTGCAGCACTACGGGTGAAGACCGACGTCATTTCCTGTCGGCACGTTCATGGGCCCGCACCCTCATAACGCCCTCGCCAGTGTGTGCAGCTGTTCGATCTTGTTTGCAGTAGATAGTCTGGAGACCACGAGTCGTCCGGTGTCCTGGTTCCATAGGGAAGGTGCCGGAGTAGTCCCGGAGGCTGTGTTGGTCAGCCAAGGCCCTTCGATCACGATGCAACCCCACGTCCGCGGACCTCGTAAATGCAGTCTACCCCGCAAATCCGCATCCTCAGACCGACAGAGCGACACATCTTTTGGGAAAGCATGCTGTGCAAATCGGGCATCTCGCCATAGATGGGAGCGACACCATGTCGATCGAAATGGCCAGTATCGGAGTGTCACCATGCGAGGATCACCTCCTACCTGCGAGGTTAAAAGTAAGTCGGGTCTAGCCAACATGAGGCAGAATCATCACCTTGGATCGCCCGAGGTTTCTGTTCACCAAATCAACATGGCCCTCAACATTGGCCGCCTGTCTTTTGAGCATCACCGCTCCGCCCTCGGCATAGCCGAGACCGAACCTAGAATCTCATGGCGATTCAATGGCACGGTTCAGGACTGGACCCAGAGCAGCTACGACCTCGAAATCATGCGCGGCAGCAGCGAGCCCAAGAGCTTCGCTGTAGACTCTTCAGACTCCGTGTACGTGCGTGGCCGGATGACCCCCTAGGTGAAGCTGAAGGTGCCGAAGTTCGTGTCCGTGCTCGTGGCGCCGACTCCGAGACGCCCTGGTCCGACTGGGTCCACGTCGAGACGGGGCTAACAGACAAGTGGGAGGATGTGAGCCCCATCACAACGCTATGCAAGCAGCCTACCGACGGACCGAAGCGGCCCATGTACTTCCGGAAAGACTTTGACGTACCCTCAAACCTCAAGTCGGCTCGCCTCTACATCACGGCCTTGGGGCTCTATGAGGCCGAGATCAACGGACGTCGAGTAGGAGACCATGTGCTCGCGCCAGGGTGGCAATCCTACAACCACCGACACGTCTATGACACGTACGACGTCACTGAGATGCTCGTCGCTGGTGAAAAATCAGTCCTCGGCGCCGTTGTTGGTGAAGGCTGGTTCTCTGGGCGCCTCGGATGGGGCGGCGGAAATCGAAACATCTATGGCGATACGCTCGGCCTCTTGGCAGTGTTGATTTTAACAGCCGAAGACGGGACGGCCATCGAGATACCTACCGACGCGTCGTGGAAGTCCTTGACTGAGGGTCCCATCGTCTCGGGCGAAATCTACAATGGGGAACACTTCGACGACCGCATCGCTGTCGAGATTGAAGGGTGGGCAACGCGCTCTTTCAACGCCTCCGGCTGGTCTGGCACTCGATCGCTAGACAAGCTCAGAGGCCGCCTCGCCTCGCCCGACCAGCCGCCCATCCGAGCCACCGAAGAGATCAGACCACAGCGTATATTCAAATCCCTATCGGGCAAGACGCTGGTTGACTTTGGCCAGAACCTCGTCGGCTGGCTCCGAATTCGGGCCACCGGTCCGTCCGGTCACCGGATCCAGCTCAGACATGCAGAAGTCCTCGAAGACGGCGAGCTTGCCCGGAGACCCCTGCGTCAAGCCTGGCAGGAGGAACAAGTCTGGCTGAGTGGTCGGGAGATCACTTATGAGCCAAAATTCACCTATCACGGCTTCCGCTTCGCCCAGGTTGATGACTGGCCTGCCGAGACGCCGCTGGACGCCGACCACTTGATAGCTGTCATTGTGCACACGGACATGGAGCAAACGGGTTGGTTTGAGTCGTCGAACGAGCTCATCAACAAATTTCATTCCAATGTGCGCTGGTCAATGAAGGGCAACTTTATGTCTATCCCAACAGACTGTCCCCAGCGAGACGAACGCGCTGGGTGGACAGGTGATGCTCACATGTTTGGGCCAACGGCAAACTACCTGTACGACACGGCCGGTTTCTGGCGTGGCTGGCACCGAGACGTGTGGTCGGAAATGTCTTCCAACGGGAAGATGATTCCGTACGCATACACACCAACAATCCCCTCAGGTTTCGGTGATCAAATACCGACCGCCATCTGGGGAGACGTGGTCGTCGGTAGTCCTTGGAATACATGGCAAGCGTTTGGCGATTCTGTATTACTGAGGGAACACCTCCCACAGGCTCAAAATTGGATCGACAAGGGCGTTGCGAGGAACAGCGATGGTCTTTGGGACCGCACAAAGTTTCAATTCGGAGATTGGCTCGATCCCGAGTCGCCATTCAATGATCCGGCCCAGTCCATGACGAGCCCGTATCTCGTCGCCGATGCCTACCTAGTACAGATGACGGGACTTCTCGCTGACATCGTTGAGGCACTGGGCGAGGCTGGCGATGTGGTAGACAAGTACCGCGCACAGCGCTCTGACTTGCAGCAGATGTTCCAGCAAGACTGGATGTCCGATGGTCGGCTCGCCAACGCGACCCAGACTGCCTATGCTCTGGCTCTCGAATTTGATCTCTTTTCCAACGTCAAAGACCTGACGAATGGCACTGATACTCTGCGGCAGCTGATCGCCGATAACGATTATCTCGTCGGCACCGGCTTCGCGGGAACCGCGCCTCTCGGTGGCGCCCTGACCAAGGTGAACGCAACAGAGGACTTCTACCGAATGCTGCTCCAGGAGAAGAGTCCCTCATGGCTCTACCAAGTTGTCATGGGCGGAACGACCACCTGGGAACGATGGGACAGCCTTCTTCCAGACGGCTCGCTAAACCCCGGCGAGATGCTGAGCTTCAATCACTATGCATTCGGCTCGGTCGCCGACTGGATTCATCGAAACACGGGGGGGATCGCCCCTGCCGAACCGGGCTACAAGAGAATAAGGGTCGCGCCCGTTCCAGGAGGCGGTATCACCAAAGCGAAGGCCACTTTAGTCAGCCCCTTCGGAAGGATTTCGACGGAATGGAGTGTCGATGAGCATGGTTTCCATCTCACATTGGAAGTGCCACCAAACTCTCGTGCTATTGTGGTCATGCCTAGCACCGGCCGGTCTATCGAGGTTGGTTCAGGCAGTCATGAGTTTAGCGATGCTGGGTTCCGCATGCCTGGAAGCGGTTGAAAGGGTAGAGTTCAATTCGCAGGTTTCCTTGAGAGATTAGTCTTCGGAAAAAGCAAACTTATGCAATGTGGGAGGAATATGGTGTACCATCTCTCGCATCTGAATTTTAATGACTCGAGAGTTGAGCAAATCCACCCATGAAATCGACGAGGGTCATCGCAGGGCGCCCAGGACCCTATAAACCATGACATCAGAACTGGCACCCCGCATAAAGTTGTCGAAAAATGTCATATCCACGCCCTACGGAGCCCAATCATCTACCCCGGCGGCGAGATACGGGGTCGGGGACCGCGCTTGGTACGCTTGGTGCACTTCGTTGTTGTTGGAGTTGGAAGGCAGAGACCGGGATCATCAGCCGTAGACGCTGAAGTACTGAGCATTGTCTGAGGTGTGGGTAGATGAGGGTGTAAAGAGGAAAGCCGTCATCGGCGGCGAGCATTACTACGTTGGCTTGGTCACTTGTTTGAATCAGTGATATACTGACTGGGGCGTTTCGCCCCTCCCAAAAACGGACAAACTTTCATGCGTATGGCTGTCCTTGTACTTCCCTCCCTTCTGACGTGCTTCCGCGGAATGGGTGCGCCGTGGGGGGGCCCAGTGACGGGGATGCCTGTCAGCAGGTGCCGCCAGCACGTTCCAAAGGCAGGCGCACAGGACGTGGGTTGGGGTTGTCCCTGCCCCGTATGACCCCGAATGTCTTGCATTTCGTTGCGTTACTTCCTAGCCTTACCAACATGATGTACTCGCCTGACCAGGCATGTCACTGCTGCTCTCAGTTACCCCGCTGGCAGAACCTGACAGGTATCACAGCGCAGCGACATATTGGCTTGACGGACGCAAATAACCTCCTCATCATCACATTATCGCAGCGAATACTTACGGAAGTTACTTGACTTGCCGACATGCTTGGAGAGAATCATTTGCAATCGTCAAAGCCTGTCGCTTCCTTTTTCTCGACATTTCCCTCTAATCCTCAAGCCTAGCCTTCCCTTTGATCATGACGTTCTCGGGCTCAGCTCCTTCCGGCTCTTCGGCCTCGTCTTGCACCGCAATTTGAGGGACAGGCTAGTGGTTTGACATGATGACGTGAAGCTATCGTCACTGATCACCCAAGAAACGCCTTTGAGCACACACGAGGTCGTCAGGGAGGGCGGCTCGGAACAAATCCAACATGCCGAATGGAACGTAACACGACATTGGGGCCCGGCGAAGTAGTGCTGACTGACAGATTCAGTGCTGAATCCAACATTTCATCATCGCGAGCGGTCAAGAACACAGCATGCTTCAGCTAAAGATCCAGCTCCAGCAGGTGTCTCACCAGCCATCTCCTACGTCCTCCCACGAGATGTCTCCGGGAGCGACTGACCGTAAATTTGAAGAGCGGTGGACTGTTGACTAGCGAAACATGGCTCCATCGCGACTTTGAGACCGGCTGCAGCCTCGAAGCCATAGTCCGTTTGGGCCCGAAGCTTCATTTGCGCCTTGCCGTGGTTGGGGCTCATTTTAGAGGCTGGCTATTCCGGGACACGAGCCTCTCTCTGTGTGACATGTGGTCGCGGAGAAGGCTCGAGTCGTCAACCACCAATTCGGCCTGGAAGCGTATCCGCTGAGACAGCGTGGGAGCTACTCCCGCCATGGTGAGAGACATTGGGAGCCCAGATGACCAAGGCAGCCCGTCACGAGCAAGGCCCAAGCCGGATCGCCGCAGCACCCGCACTCGGCCGCCGCTCGAAAGGTGCAAATACAAGCCACGATGGCGATGCCGACTGGACGCTGTTACGTTACCGTATGCGAAGGGCGGAGGGGGGAAGAGACAGTCGGCGTCGGGACGACAGTCAGCACTCGGCATGGCTCGCCAGAGTTGGTGTGGTCAGCTGCTCAGCCGCAAGCACACCAACGGATGCAAAGGCTAGACATTCGGCCATGCGGCGCCGTGCCGCGATTGGGGCGAGTCCGCCTGCCAGGCGGAGCAAAGCCCGTAAGCTGGGGAAGTGGATGACGCTGCCGTTGACGCTAGACCCGATCGGCTGAAGGATGCACCCAACGACTACAGACACGAGTGAAAATAGCAACGCGAGGTGGCTTGCCAAGTGGCTTACTGGCCCGCTGGCCGGAGTGTTTAAGCTTCCCCCATGTGCTCAGCTTGTCCCATTCGGGAGTCGCGTTGGCCGTCGAGTCCACCGAGGACATTCGTAAGAATTCCCGTCAGATCGTCGGATCGCAAGCCCCCTCCACAGCGAACACTCAGGCGTAAGGCTGAGTAGGCCGAGTAGTCGGTGAAGCTGCGCCCAATCTGCAGCAGCGCACCAACTATGGTGGCCTACCTATGTCCCTAGTTGTCTAAGGCGGGATAGGGTATGTGCTTGTGGAGGCGGAGGCGGAGGCCATGGGAAGCTTACACCAAGACTCGAGCCGTACAGTAGGCCAACAACATCAATCGTATCGCCTCACGGACATGAGGAATAGGAGCTGCTGGAGTGTTGCACCTATATAAGATCTAATGATCTGTTCCTACCATCTATTGTTCCTCATCACTCTCATCACTCACAGCATCTTCCGTCCTCATCCATCCATCTCATCTACCCTCGTCTCAACTAATCACTTACACGACAATCTCACGTACCTACAACCCCACCTTTATCTACCCAACCCAACACCAAGCACTTAATACCTATACCTCCACACTTCAACATGCGCTACTCCCTTACTCTCATCGCCTTTGCCGTCACGGCCCTCGCCCTCCCCACCGCCAAGCCCGCCGACGACGGCTCATGGGCTCCGGGCAAATACGAGGGCCCCGGCACCCCCTACGATGACGGCAAGTGGTACCCTGGCAAATATCCCGGCGCCAAGGAGAAGCGCGCCGACGACGGATCCTGGGCGCCCGGAAAGTACGAGGGCGCCGGTACACCTTACGACGACGGCAAGTGGTATCCCGGCAAATACCCTGGCGCCAAGGAGAAGCGGGCCGATGATGGCAAATGGGCTCCGGGCAAGTACGAGGGTGCCGGTACCCCCTATGACGATGGAAAGTGGTACCCTGGAAAGTATCCCGGTGCCAAGGCAAAGCGTGCCGACGATGGCAAGTGGGCTCCGGGCAAGTACGAAGGCCCTGGCACTCCCTACGATGACGGCAAGTGGTACCCTGGAAAGTA
>NW_003315038.1:3327701-3335637 GCF_000150825.1 Verticillium alfalfae VaMs.102
AAAGTGAATGTTCGCCTGAATGCTCATGATGACCATTGCCCCTTTCTCACTAGCATTGCTGCTATTCTGGGGACGAATCTGTCTCGCACTCGAATGCATGGAATCGAGTCGGTAGACTCGCTTCTCCTGTTGCTTTGTTGCTTTGCTTCTTCTGCTCGGTTGTTGTACAGTCACGATGCACCGACCACTGTGGGGACGATAACTTGGCTTGGCTCACTCCCATCCCAATACCCGTCATGTTAAGCCGGACGGCAGAGTTCACAGTAGGTAAACCATCGAGGCACTTAGCAGCGCTTTTTCGTAAACACCTACGGCCTCCCACGCCAACCCCGGCCCGAAACTCGTCCAGCCCCGCACACTTGACCTTGGGCACAGCTCGTGCCACTCGTCAAAAACGCTCAGCGTCCCCAAAGGCAGAGTCAGCAGAAAACTCGAGACGAAAGCGGTGCCAAAGGCTTCAATATTAGCGGGGTCAATGTCAGGATGCTTGGGCACAATCTTCCAGTAGCCCTTCGAGAAGCCAGCCTGCAGGTAGTCGGCTCGGAGACTCTCAACGCTGGAGGGCCCGCGGAGGCGTTCGCCAAGGGCGAAGAGATGGTGGACTGTCATGACGCTACACTGGATTTAGCCCTGAACGAGCCAGACGACGTCGCTGACAATCGTGAGAGCGACACAAGTGTCTTCGTTGCCCTCGAGGAAGAGACCCTTTCTCGTCGCCAAGGGACCGTCAACAATCTCCCGAGCGGGGTCTGGATAAAGATCAGCAGATGAGTCCCGTGGATGTTACGATATTCATGTAGCCGGATCCTCCTACAACGGCAAGATTGACCATGGTGTCCAAATCGCGCGGACGTCTTGTGTTGTAGCTAGCTCAGTGGGGTCCTTCAAGTGAGGGCGTGACAGGCAACCGAACATGACGCTGTTGTGAATGTCTAGTGAAATGCAAGGCAAATGTATGGCAGGTCTCTTGTTGCAGGCGGCGAGAGGAGCTCTGTCGTCCGCCGACAATTCGGCCGAAACTGTCACGGATGTTGAGTGGGTGGGGCCGTCCTAAGAACGGCCGAGCATTGTGTACAGGAGGACTGATGTAAAGATTTTGCTAAAAAAGAAAAAAAAAAGGGGGGGGGGGGAAGAAGAAAAAGGGACTCCATCGAGGGCGGCCTAGACAAAGCCTCATACCGTCTAGTTGACCTCTATCATAGAATCCTCCATGAAAAGTCTAGACCGGCCAGTCCATCAGACACCGCCACGATTCAGGGGCATCAACAAAAACCAACCTACCTAGGTAGGTATACCTTGCACAGACGGGTGCATCAATCGGAAGGGAAGAAAGCTACCGCTGAATACGGCAAGGAGGCCAAATCGAGCTCAATCAGTAGACATTTCTACCTAGGTAGCTATACAAAACTACGAATAGCCAAAAACATGTACTCCACGCAAGGCTTAAAGCCGAAAGCGACCGACCGAAAACACCATCCAGTCCCGTGCTGTCCCAGCTTCCCATATTTAGCAAAATAAGACACAGACACATTCAAACCCGTGTTCGCGCCGGTCCCCGAGCCCGAAATCAGATGTCCCCCCTCCTTCCTCATCTCAAACGTGCGCATGCCAGCTTTGTTTTCATCCGCCGCTTACCCTGACAGTACCTCCTTTATCAGGGCGACCCCCGAGTGGGACTCGGGCTCCCCTCGCGGCTCTTCACCTCAAAGCTCTCGACCATCCTCAGCACCCTCGTCTTGGGTCTCTCTATGCGTACCGCCTCGGCCGTCCGTAGCGTCAGGCTTGGTCGCGGCTCCGATTCGCTGATGCCCGACTCGGTCGTCGAGACGCGCTTCAGCTCACGCTCGCTGGCCGCGGATGGGACCCTGAGCTCGCGGCCCCGGGCCGGCGCCCACAGGTCCTCGTCGGCGATTGAAATGGATGAGGAAGAAGAGGACCGTGGCGGGATCATCACAGGAGGCGCCCCCGCCTTCTCGTCCACCACCTCCTTGACAGGTTCCACCGATTTCTTCTTCTGAATCCTCAACGGCTCGGGCGAGGGCGCAGACCTGGGGTCGAATCCTCCGGTGGTGATATCTGGACGCTCCCGCTCCGGCTCCGCCTCCGCCTCCTCGGGCGAAGGTGACAACGCGAGTCCGACCTTTTCCGGGTCCACAGCCGAGGCCCCATCGTCGATGCTCGCCTCGTCGCCATTGACGACCCTCAGCCGCTCTTTGGGCACGGTGAACATGAACTGCACGAGCCTCTTCTCAATGGCCCTCTCGATGTCCCAATCCTCCTCACTCATGCCCGGCGGCGGGCCCTCGTCACCGCCACGGGCACCGCTACCGCCGGCGTTATTCACTCCCTCGCCGTCTTGCCAGCCGCTACGACCTTGCTTCCGCCTCAGCAGCTCGGCGCCGCCGATGCCGCTGAGTCCGAGTCGTGATTCATATGCCGTGGACGCGAGCTCGTCGCGGCCGTCGAGTGATGACCGCCGCGCCGGCGAAATGCTGCCGACGCTGCTGTCGGCGGGGCTGCCACCGCCCGAGACGCTGAAGACGCGCCGCAAGCTGCCGAGCCAGCCCTTGCCGCGGCGGGGCTTGCTCTTGCTGGGGCTGCCGGGGACGATGAAGTTGTCTTCTTCGTCATCGTCGTCGCCGTGATGGGGGTAACTCGAGCCGCGCGTGTGGCCGCCCTGATAGTGCTGCTCTCGTGTGGGGCTGGACCTCTCGCCGCGAAGAAGCAGCGAGGGGCCCTCAGCCTGCAGCGAGGTGAAGTTGCTCTTGGCCGTGGAGAATGTGTGGGCGCTGTTGCTTGAGCTTGAACCTGAGCCTGAACCCGACGTGCCGAGACGGCCATCATTGTTGGTGGCGCCGCCGGCCGAGAGCAGCGTGCCCGTGTGAGTCGGTGATGCGCGATAAGGTGTGTAGGATCGTGCCGTGCCAGCGGCTGATCCGGACCGCGACAGAAGGCTGCTGAACGTACTTCGGTTCGAGTCAGAGAGGCCGCTGCCCGTGCGCTCGTCATCGGGCCCGGTAGTGCCGGACCGGGCAGAGCGCATCGAGGCGCGGCGTGTCGGCGAGCCACGACCTGCGCGGGGAGGCATCTGCGCGAAGAGGGCCTCGGCGGCATCGACGTCCGACTGCCAGTCCTGGACCTCCGGATCGACAAAGCCCCGCTGATGGTTTCGGTCGGGGCTCGGCGTGAGAGCGGCTCGATTGGGCGGCAGGAAGGCGATGGGCCCAGCCGTGGCGGATGTAGATGCTTCCATGCCTGAGTGTCTCGGTGTGGCAAAAGGATCGGAATACGTTTGCGATGTCGGTGTCTCGGGTCCCATATCCGGGTCTCGCATGAGAACAGGGCCGTCGGGGGCTTCTTCATCGGCCTCGTAGATCGGATGAATGTGGCCCGCCGTCGGCAAATTGCCGGGGCGCGAGGCGGTGGGCTGATAGGCGCCCCTTGCGGTCTTGGATATGACAGGTTTTCTCGGGATGAGCAGGCCGGCGGGCGCGTTGCCGCCGTAGCCTCCGAGTGAGCTGCGATTGTTCCTCAACGTCTCGTATCCGAGAGACCTCGAGCCTTGGTCGTAGGGGTCGTGTCCGCCCGTGTACCACGAGTTGGACGACCATGGATCGTCTCGCTCAACCATCTCATCATCAGCGTGCAGAAAGCGCGCAGCATCCTGCGCCAGACCCTGCACCGCTCGATCGCGATCCTGTCTTTGCTTCTTGATCCGCTTTCGGTAGCAGAACCACACGACAATGGCACCAATGACAGCGAGGAGGCCGACGCCGAGACCGACACCGAGGCCTACTTTTTTCATAGTCTCGTTTTTGTTGTCATTCTTGGAGCTCCCTTCTGAAGCTCCCGAACCATTCCCTCCCGTGCTCGAGCTTGATGACGGGTTCGTGTAGCTTGATCCCCAGGACAAGGAGGTCAGGTTGAGAAACCGAGGCGAGCCGCTGCTCTGCTGTCTCTTGACCTTGCTGGGTGACCCAGATATTTCAAGCCCGCCATAGGTCATCATAACATTGCCGGGCAGCAGGACGGCGCCGTGGCCGTAGACACCCGACCCCTGCGGCTGGTCATCTGGTATCTCCCACGCCCACTCGCCATACGAGTTGCCCATCCTCAGCACGGCGAGCTGCGGATCGGCGGCGTGGGCGACGGTGCCAACCCAGCCACCAAGGACGACGAGGGCGTCGCCCGCTTCGTTGAGCACGGCTGTGTGGCCTGATCGACTGTCGACGGACGATGGCGTGGCTCTCCTCGAGACGCCCTTGACGGCGAGCTCGGACCCGGGAAGACCACCATCGGGCCCGTTGATAGAGAGGAAAGACCACGACTCGGCCGGCAGATTCCAGATTGCGGCAGTGCTCATGTTGATAAAGGCCGTCTCGGTATGGCCGCCGAGTAAAACGTAACTACGCTGCTGGGTGATGGTGTCGGATCTGTTGGTGATGGAAGGGCTCAGGGGGGTCAGTGAGAAGCCGGCCTCGGGGAAGGCTGGGCCCTTGGAGGTGATGAGCGATGCTGTGTAGCTCAGCTCGCTTTCGCTGGCGCTGTCTCGTGCGACGCGGACCATCTGCTTCGAGTAGTTGGCGGCCGACTGCCAAGATGGTGCGTCCTCGGAGGGTGTCGAGCACATGCCGCCATAGGAGTAAAGAATGGGTTCAGACATGACGGGGGCCAGAACTGAGGAGTAGCTGATGGCGGCGCCGAGAAAGTGTGGGTTGGGCTGGGCTTCATCGTCGTTGCTGTCGTTCGTATCGCGGGCGGTGTTAGCGGCAGCCTTTTCCCAGGACCCGTCACTCGAATCGGAGGCCATGTCTGCGGGTGTGTAGGTCCAGACGTCGAAACCGCCGGCAGCGGCGCAGTCGCCGGCCTGCACGATAATGGTGCCATTGTCGGCCACAGTCGGCAGGAAGGCTGTCGTGTCCTTGGCGTTGCGCAAAAAGGGCAGGTCGGAGGAAATGGTTTCAATACTGGTGTCGCCATCGACTGTGGCTGAGATATTGACTGACAGGAGGTCGACATGCGTCTTGCCGTCGGTAGATGAAGAGGAGGGGCGAAAAATGTAGGCGATGTCGCTGCCGTTGGATGAGGTTCGATCTGGCAGGAGCACGGTCGTGGGTACGTAGGGAAGCGTCTGGGCGGCCGAGGCGACGGCCGGCAGAAGAGCGACGACGGCAAGCAGCGCCGTCACCCGGGTGGCTGCATCACTGGTGACGGCTGCGGCTTGCTGCCATGGATGCGACGGCATCGTGGGTCGTCGTCGAAGGTGGTGGTGCTTGGGGGAGGAATGGGGGAGGGGGTGAATTTTGACCAATGCGCAGATCTGCGATCGTTTCAATGCATTGTTGGGGCTGTCGTAAGTCGATGGTGCCCGTTGTCCTTCTCTTGATCGCTCAGTTGCTTGCTTGTCTGCTGGCTTGCCTCGTCTCGCTCTCCGTCTCTTGTCTTGCCTTGCCTTGGCGGATGGTGGCCCTGAGTCGTGATGTTTCCGCTCCCCCCATCAGGTTGTCATCACAACAACGACAAAATACCGATGAGCAGATGAAGGTGCGGCAGCGACAAGAGCTGCGAATCAGGACGAAGACGTGACGACAGGTTCGCAGGGAAAAGGGACGAATAGAAGATAGAACAGACGAGGCCCACGGAGAGGCCAGAGCATGTAGAAAGAAGTGGGAAAGTATCGAGCTCGTCTGGAGGAGGGGAAGTGAGGAAAGCAGACCAGGATGACGAACAAGGCTGCCAAATCACAGAAAGCAGCTAATCATACACACCCCGGACAGTGCAGGAACCATGGGAGCAAGTGGGAAGGAGGGGAGGGTTTTCGCGGGATATACAGGCAGGCAGTATTTCTGACGAGACAGAGCCAGAACTAGAACTGGCAGGCAAGAGAAGAGACCACGAAGATGCTGCAAACATCGACAGCAACCAGGTGTCCCAATGTCAACACGACGACGACTTGCCTGACCTAGCTAGGTGACTTGACTATGCCTCAGAGGGGTGACAAGCGCCGTGCCCCGCCACCAGTCTTTCTTGGGGAGGCCGGTCAACCGAGCCTAGAACGATGATGGTGCAGATGGGTGTGGACCGATGGTGGCTCGTCACTGGTGGGCGCTTTGTTCTGCCTCTGCAGGGTGGCCTGGGGTGGATGTCAGTTGGTCTCGGCCTGGGTGAAGCGGCGCATGGAGGCTGGTTGAAGACAGGCAATTCAGGATTCAGGATACAGGGCCCCCATTGTTTTGTTGTGGGATGTGTCGCCCGCCCTGTGGCAGGTGCTTCTCATTGTCCAGTTGACCTGGCGACGGACCCACCTGAGCTTTATCAGAAATTTTCCATTGGCTGCGACCCCGCTGCAGGCAGAGAGCTTATCGCAGCTCATTTTCTGGCCCCGTTTTCGGGAGCTGCTTCCAGCCAACCTGCCACCATGTACCTACCTTCTTACCTGCCTTGTAGGTACCCGTGTCTTTCTCATCGCATCCATCACCATTGTCTGACATGTGCTCCCCCCCAGCCCATCCTTCCTTCAACCCTCGTGGAACATGGACAGCACCCTGCACTCACTGCATGGCAGCACACGTTCGACATGATAAGCGAGGCATCACAGCCACAGCCACAGTCACAGCTCTCGAGTCTCGTCTCGGGAAAAGCAACGTACGAAAACTGCCTGCCTACCTACCTTCTGTGGCTACCTAGCTACCTCCCGTCCAAAACACCAGAATGAGCATCCCGTGACAACGACAGACAACCCTCCTCACTTCAACGCCTGCGTACCAACCATCTTCTCCTGCTCCTGCTCCTAGACACTGCCTACGCCTTCCGAGTCCGAGTCGCCAGGATGCAACTCGGCGATATCCACCTTTGACTTGGCCTGCTTGGCCCGCTTCTGTTTCCCTACCTCCTCACCCTCGTCCTCTCCCTCCTGCTCCTCCTCGCCCACCGGGAAAGCCTTCATGAGCTCAGTATACTTCGCCGGCATCTCCTTCTCGAGTTTCTGCATAATCCGCCTCACCATCGCCGTCGTCGCCGATGCCCTCTCCACCGTCGCATCCCTTTCGCTGCGCAGCTTGATAAAGTCGTCGTGCATACGTTGCATCCTCACCTCGACCGCCTTCACCTCGCTCTCCGTCTTGGCGCCCGAGTAGTACTGCTCGTACCGCGCCGTCGTCTGCTGCAGCTTCTGCCACTCTTTTTCCAGCAGCGACGTCTTCTCGCGCAGCTTGTCGTTCTCCGCCCGCAGCTCAAAGTTGGCAATCGACCGCTTCTTGCCGTCGTGCAGCGCGTCCCGGAACTTTTGCTCCCAGTCCGACACCCGCGCCGGCCACGTCGGCGTCACCACCGACACCACCCCCGGCGCCGCCTCGAGACGCCGCGTCTCCGCCACCCCCGGGTGCTCGCCGTGTGCCGGAATCACAAAGATGGGCGACCGCGCCTTGCCCCGGAGCCGGATGTACCGTGTCTTGACATCCCACACCACGAGGCCCGCGTCGTGCTGCTCCCCGCCCCGCCGCTCCTGCCACATTCGCTCTCCCGTGACCCCGTGCTCCCGCCACGCCCTCTCTCGCGGTTCGATCAGCGCCTCTTGCCGGTCGAGCACCTTGTGCACGTATTCAAACACGTCGTCGCCCGCGTTGCAGAGGATCCACCGGTCCTGCGGATACGCAATCTCGCGCCCATAGCTGCTCGCCCCTGACGACGCGCCCGCGCCACGGGGCGCCATCATGGAGAGGTTCTGCATCGGGACAACGGCTTCTCCACGCAGTGCGTCGAGCGAGTTGCCGTACGCAATCTCGAGCTCGTGCATGCGCCCGACGAGTGCTGGTTGAAGACGAGCCACTGGCCCAGCAGCGTGTTGCGTGCCGCCTGGAGCATCTCCGAATCGCCGCGCGTCTGTCGGCAGCAGCGACATGAGACCGCCCGTAGCGCTGTATTCGTGATCAGCATC
>NW_003315038.1:3335774-3346703 GCF_000150825.1 Verticillium alfalfae VaMs.102
TGGTTCATGAGCTCCCGTCAACGGCTTTTGATGCACTCGTCCATGTCGTGTAGGGCCGTGATGATGTCGTTAAGACAGTCGAAGGTTTTCGTTCTCCCTGAACTCGCGAGTCCGTGAGACCACAACCTCGGTTCTTGTTGTTGAGCTCTCCAAAATGCCGTGCTCACCCCAAATATTTCTAATGAGAATGGACAATGACTGTGCATGCTGCTTTAAAGCCAGGAGTGTCGGCGCGCGCCCCGGGTGTCGAGAGATAACCGCAGTTGACATGCGCATAGAGTTGATTTCCAGGCCCAAAGTGCTTTGTGTATCGCGACTCGTACGCTGTGGCATATTGAGTCTTGGGGACCGCCCCCCGGGCCTGTGTTGTTGGCGCTTCCGCTGGGGTCACTGTCATTATGCCCAGTGCTCAGGATTTGTGAAGCAACGCGAAAAACTCTTACAACTGAGGCTTGTGTAGAGAGTGCCCGATTTCAGTATCGCGAATGATCAACAATGAGCAACGCAAGGAGTGAACCATCTCGGAGGGCATGTTTGTTTATCACAATCAACTTGACCAACAAGCCAAGATAAAGGGTATTCTACCAATACTGTGTATATGTCTTAAACAAAGAAAGGATTCGAAGGCTTTGACAACAAACATCAGGTGATTCGCTCTCAAAGAAAGCATTTGTGTTACCAAAGAAGTCATGGAATTAAACCGACAAAGGAGACAAAGGGTCAGGGTAAGCAAGGGAGCAAGACATAGGCTATTCGTTGTGCCAAGCCCCGAACGGTGGCAAAGAAGGTCAACAGTCTGTCAACTGTGGCTCCAATCGAGGATCGGAAGACGGAAGGAAGGACGACAGGAGAATGATCATGTCGGACGGGTATTGTGCCCGTTCATGAAGCCATTCAGAAACCGCTCACCAGGGCTTCCCATGCAGGCTCGTTGCTGCCAGATCGGGCCAGGTTGCTGGAGGCCCTGTACCCTTGCTGCAGACTGTCGAAAGCCGTGCAGCAACGGGCGGTGGTCTTGCATCAAGCGACGTGGACCTTCGTTCGGCAATTTAAAATTGCGACGCGAACGTGAAAGAGCGAGTCGATCTTTGTGGCCCAAACACCTTGGGAACACTGCCAACCCTCAGCATCTGACCTTGTTGTTCATCATTCCTGGAGATCTGACGAGTAGACTTCTGAGACTGCGGAAGGAAGAGTCCAGGAGCCTCAGGCGCGATGCCACGCTCGACGAGCTTGCCAGCACCTGTGCTGTATATGTAGCAGGCTGTCAGACATTTGGGCACCACGACGCATACAAGCAGATGCAAGTGGGTAAATCTGGGCCACCGCGGGCATGGAGGTGGCTTCGATAAAGGGTGGCCACCGGCACTAGCCGCGGGGACGAGACCAGTCGATGCACGCTTCAGCTAGGGATGTTGTGTGGGAGTGTCTGAGCCACACCCATGTCGATGAAGGCCATTTCCGAGAAAGACACCGTTTGGGATGTTGGAGCACTGAGAGATGGCCACGCGATGGGTCACAAAGCCACCGATGCACAGATGGCATCGTTTGGGCAGGCGCCGTGTCACCGGGAGGCCTGCCAGGAACGTTCTCGACCTGCGCTGCGTCCCGCGAGCACCTTGTCGGGCGTGGTGCGAGTGCGGCAGTGTTTCCTGTGTGTGCTGCTCATCAGCTGAGTCGTCCTCAAATTGTCCAGACTATGGCAGTGATGAAGATGTCCAGCTGAGGCATGCCGGGCTATCGGCATTGGAATCGCGATCACGATGATGGAAAGGTTGTTAAAGTGGGGGGATAAACCAGGACGGACAACCGGCCAAGTGTTATCAAGGTTCACCATCGACAGGGCCGGAAATGGGAAGGTTTTGGTCAATCAGTCATTGGCGCCCCGTGGACCAAGGTGGTAGGATGTGCTAGGCATGGAAAGGGTAAAGGGAGATGGACTATCTTTGCATTGATTTGGGTACTGACCTGACAGCACGCTCGCGTACACCGAAAACTGCCCGTCTTGTTTGGCAGTCCGCATGTCCTGTGTGAGGCATGACGAAGACGGAGACGCTTCGCCTACTATTCCATCACTATGCAACCGAGGAGGGGACTGAAGGCTCAGATGTCAGGGCATGTCATATGCAGACAGTGTAGGTGTAGAGGTTGGAGATGGAGCCGTCCATGACCGTAGTGCATCACTCCTGTATTTACTGAAGTACATACGCGACGGGGATCCTGTCTCGATCGTTTCGAAGCAAAACCCTGGTCGATCGTGGATGCAGGCAGTCGGGGCATTTGCAGCGGCCTGGCCATCAGATAGGTTGCAAGGGATGTCCACACTCAAGGCGACAGGTAGAAGAATAAGGTATCATGATGTGATGGATTAGTGATGGGTTTTCCGGACACCTTCGCCTTCTCAGGGTCCTTTGAGTGGAAGTGGTGTGAAGGGGACACGGCAGGCGCATCCATCCACCACCCTCAGGACTGCCACGATCATGAGCATGCTGATCTGCTACTTTGGGAGGGTTTGTGGGGCAGGAGCTGCTGGTCAGCCAGCGTGAACGTTGATCGTCAAGGCAAGCACGAACGGTGTGGTGGGAAAGTCTTGACGCTTGGGCGCCTTCCCACCTCGTCTTCCGATTCAATGGACGGCAGTGACCGTCATTGATGTGGAGACAGTCCAATTTCAGGAGATGCAAACTACAGCTTTGGGCAATAGTACCCACGCGCCGACCAGCATCAGGCGGTCTGCGACTGCAACAACCACCCACCGTCGCCCATTCCAGACCTTGGCGGCTTCCCTGTCCTGCGGAGAGCTGTCCAGCTCGACAGGGGTTCAGTTCCCCCTTGTAGCCAGTAATGGCTGGCTTGGCCCCTGTTGTCATCCCTCCTGCAAATCTGCGTCATAGAGGGCACCCCCGTCACACTCGACCTTTGGAGTTCGAGGGGGAGGCGCAGAGGCTGCTCCAGCCTGTCCAGGCCAAGTTTCCCAGCTGCCAGCTCCCGGATCCCCAGCGCCAGTCACCCATCCCCCACCCAACCTGCAGTTCCCTCCCAGCACACCCCAGTTGTCCTGATGCATCAGAAAACCCTGATATTCCTTCTTAGATGGACCCTTATTAATTCGAGCATGATTCCATCTCGTCTCGTCTCCTAATCTGGTCCACGAAGCAAGTGAACCTCTCCGTTGACTGCGACCCTGGTGCCAGGTTTTTCTGTTGCGTCCTCGACACACCATCAGGTACTCCATGCTCGGCGCGTACCGCAGGGGAATCTACGCCATCTCACAGCACAACCGAGACATCACTTTCCACCCGCAATCACAAGAGGAACGAAGGCCTGACGCTAGCAGCATTAGCTCGCTGTAGCTTGTCATTGACCTTGCCAACCTTTGGTCACTGGTAAAGGGTACCACAGAAAAACAGAACGAAATCGACTGACGCATCACACCAACCGCGTCCTTCATCCTGCCCCTTCTTTCGTCGAGGGCAAGATCGACACGTCCCGATTGCGTCGCTTGGCTGTTGTTGCATGCAGTGCAGTACCTAGACCAAGCACCCGTTCCCCCCTGGTCACGTCACTGCCGTTTGCCAGCGTCACACAGATCGGCACCTGGATCTTGGCTCTCTTCCGCCTTTTCCTCCCTTGATCCCCCCTCTTTGTCGTCGACTTTCTTCCTCAAACTTGGAAGACCAACTTGACCCAACAACCTCTCATCGTTCCATTGGCGATCGGCTCGAGGTCACGACGATTCACCTCTAACGACGTCGCGCGACCGCTCGCAATCATGGACGCCCTCAGGTTCTCCAAGCGGCAGTCGCAGGGCGAAGCCCGCGACTCCAGCACGGAGACGGCATCACTCTCTGGTGCGTCCACAATACTCTCCGGGTCAAAACATCGTGAACTGGCGATAAATGCGCTTGCTAACACCAAATCCCAGGCATGGTCTCAACTTTCGTGCCAGTCGTAATCACTGCCACCGTGCTCTTCACCATCTTCCTTATTCTGCGCAGGAGCAAGCGCCGCTTCTACGCGCCCCGAACTTATCTAGGCAGCCTGCGTGAGCAGGAACGTACGCCCGCCCTGCCCAACGGTCTTTTCAACTGGATCGGCGCCTTCTGGAAGATTCCCGACATCGTCGCCCTCCAGTCCCAGTCTCTTGATGCCTACCTGTTCCTCCGCTTCCTGCGCATTTGCGCTACCATCTGCCTCGTTGGTCTCCTTATGACATGGCCCGTCCTGTTTCCCGTCAACGCGACAGGCGGCGGCGGCCAGAAGGAACTCAATATCTTGAGCATGTCAAACATTGACATCTCCAAGTCTTCAAACAAGACCCGCCTCTACGCGCACGCGTTCATCGGCGCCCCTCTTTCTACGGTTTTGTTATGGTACACCATCTTCCGCGAGTGCATTCTTTCTACATCAACCTGCGCAAGCTTTCTTGCTGTCGCCCACCTTACGGCAAGGCGCAATTCCTCCGCGCACCGTCCTGTTCACTCTGGTGCCTGCGCTACCTCCAAGAAGCAAGCTGCGCATCGTGTTCAGCGATTCGGTGAAGAATCTCTGGATCGCTGGCACCACGAAGGACCTTGACGAGCTCGTCGAGGAGCGTGACAAGGTTGCCATGAAGCTCGAGGGCGCCGAGGTCAAGCTCATCAAGGCCGTCAACAAGGAGCGCCTCAAGGCCATCAAGAATGGCGCTTCTGCCGAGAAGCCTGCTCCCTCCAACGACGCCGAGCCTGGTCAGGTCGCCGCTCGCTGGATTCCTCAGAAGAGCCGCCCTACCCACCGCCTGGGCAAATTCGGTCTCTACGGCAAGAAGGTTGACTCAATCGATTGGGCTCGCGCTGAGCTCCAGAGGCTCATTCCCCAGGTCGACGCTGCTCAGGCCGAGTACCGTGCCGGCAACTATGCCAAGAACGGTGCCGTTTTTGTCGAGTTCTACACTCAGTCTGACGCCCAGGCTGCCTTCCAGGTCCTCACCCACCACCACGCCCTCCATATGAGCCCCAGGTACATCGGTATCACCCCTGGCGAGGTCATTTGGAAGTCTCTGTCCATCCCGTGGTGGCAGAAGGTAGTCCGCAAATACGCCGTCACCGCCTTTATCACAGTTCTCATTCTCTTCTGGGCCATTCCTGTTGCTGGCGTTGCCATGATCTCCCAAGTCGACACCCTCAAGAAGGTCAGCTTCCTGACATGGCTCGACAAGATTCCCAATATCATCTTGGGTCTGGTCGGTGGCCTGCTGCCCAGTGTTGCCATGGCGATCCTGATGGCCTTGGTTCCCATCATCATGCGTCTCTGCGCCAAGATTGCTGGCGAGCCTTCTGCCTCGCGTGTTGAGCTCTTCACTCAGAACGCCTACTTCTGCTTCCAACTCATCCAGGTCTTCCTCATCACCACGATCTCTAGCTCGGCCGTGGCTGCTGCCCAGCAGATCGTGGATGATCCTAGCTCAGTGTTCGACATTCTTTCCGAGGCTCTGCCCCGTTCCTCCCAGTTCTACGTCTCGTACTTCATCGTCCAGGGTCTGGGTATCGCTGCGAGCGTCGTTTCCCAGGTGGTTGGCTTTATCATCTTCACCCTGATCTACAGGTTCCTCACAAGCACCCCCCGATCCATGTACAACAAGTGGGCCCAGCTCAGCGCCATCTCCTGGGGGTCTGTCATGCCGGTCTACACCAACATCGCGGTCATTAGTAAGTCTTGGACTCTATGCCTCTGGCACAAGACTTGTGTGCTAACATGATATTCCAGGCATTGCCTACGCTGTGATTGCGCCCATCATGCTTTTCTGGTCGACAATCGGTATTGGCTGCTTCTACATGGCGTACCGCTACAACATCTTGTTCGTTACGGATACGAACATTGACACGAGAGGCTTGATCTACCCTCGTGCGCTCAAGCAGCTCACCTGCGGCGTCTACCTCGCGGAAATTTGCATGATTGGCATGTTCTCCGTGAAGAAGGCTCCCGGTCCTGTCGTCATTGCCGTTGTCCTGCTCGTTCTTACGATTCTGGGCCACATCACCTTCGCCAGTGCCCTCAACCCCCTGCTCTACAGCCTCCCCCGTACGCTGCAGGTCGAGGAGGAGCTTCTCCTGACCGGCGACGTCGAAGCTGCGGCTGCCGGAACCAACGGCGAGGGCGCTGCTGGCACACAGTCCAAGGCTGCCATTTTCAAGAAGGTCCTTCCTGGCAACGGCGACAACGTTGTCGAGAAGCGCGGCAACATCATCACACGCTGGCTCAAGCCGTGGATCTTCGCCGACTACCACACCCTCCGTGCGCTGGTGCCCCACGACCTTGTCGATGTCGACCAGCTGTATTCCGAGCAGGTGGAGAAGGACGCCTACTTCCCTCCCTCTGTCACCAGCGCGACTCCTCTGTTGTGGATCCCCGAGGACAAGGCTGGTGTCTCTCGTGATGAGATCATCCAGACGAGCAAGGTCATCGGCATCACCGACGAGGGGTGCACGCTTGACGACAAGAACAAGCTTCAGTGGGACGCCGAGGGCGCACGACCACCCATTTGGGACGAGAAGATTTATTATTAGGATGTGCGAATCCGACATTATAGGCAAGTGCAGAATAAGCAATCGCGCCTTGGGTGCCTGGTTTTGCGAACATTTGTTGTTTGTTGCTTATCAAATCCATAAGAAAGGGAGAGGAGTACAGGTTCACAAGTTGAATAGCGACACCGTTGGCTTGGGGATTCTTGGATGAATCGCAGTGCGGAAGGCGGGGGTTATGATACCCACAATGAATTCTTTTTTGTTAGTGCAATACATCTAATACTGAACCGCAACACCCTCTGCGTGAACGATGTGTCCGTGTGGCGTGTATTCAAGTCGAAGGGTGACCCAAAGAGCAAGACTGGTCGATCCCGATTGCTGCAATGATGTACATGTATAACGACCACGAACCGTGTCAACCCTTTCGCAAATTTAGTCAGCGGCATCCAGCCCTCGTCCATGGTTGCTCGCTCGTTGCCCGGTCTCACGGTTCCCGAATCGGCCCTGCTACCTCGGAATCTTCCGTAGAACTCGACGGAGGGGATGCTGTGCCAGGGGCACTGTACACCTCTGCGTGCGTCACCAATGTCAAACATCGGGCACTTATCGTGTCATGAATTACATCTATTTGTTAGGCACCAGGGCGAGAAATGGTAGTGGAAAGGCTATCTATCCCCAGACTGAAAAGGCTCACACGTGAGCATTCTATAGCAAGGGAATCGAGAGAATCCGGCGCGGGCTGCGCGAGTCGTGAAACGCGGACTCGGGAAATGTGGTGTGGATAGGCCGCGGCGGAGTTGGAGTCGCGCGGACTTCGGTGTTCAGAAGCCTTTTGCGTACGCGATTGCACAGCAGCCGCGCAATGGCCAGGGATAGGAGGAGTTCACACCAGCGCCATGACGTGCGTCATTGGATGATAACAGGGTGCGGTCCATGCTGACCCTAGGTAAGGAGCCTAGAAGGCAGATGAGACGGCACTGATATGCAGGACCATTATGTTGAGCCTCATACAAGCAGGGGCCCGTTGAGTGGCTGTTTCAACCACGACCGCGATGGTACATTTGCTTGCGATTTCGCTCAATTGTACTTTGCCTCACGCAGGCACGATGATGAAGCTGACGAGATGATTCTATTGAATACCTTGTCCTTCCTGAGCTGTGGCTAGAAGGAGGATGCTCCGACAGTGAGTACCGGCCGACACTGGCTACGGCCCCCTTCACCCAAGGCTCACTAGCCCTCTACCTATGCAAGGAACGCCTGCTCGTATAGTAGCCCTATGATCATTGAGAACTGCCGAGTTCACTTCGTCAGAGCCCCGCCCGGCTTTCGACGGAATCCAAAAACATGGTGGCTATGAATCGTCCTTTGCATTATCTTTCAGGATCCTTGCCCTTGCCCCCTTTCCATACCTACCTAGGTTCCAATCGCCAAGGGACAACATAATCAACACGCTTGAGGGGGCTGAGTCTTGAGACTTCGTATCGGCGCATGTATCAATATCGAGTGAAAGCCTGACGTTGCGTGGGTCACCCGAACGGAGGCGGTCGTCATTCTGTTTGACCGACGACCCGCTCGGCCACTGCCGACATATCCGCCTTTCACCGGCTTCGATGGATGGACTAATAAGAAGACCCGTTTCCGTCTAGAATTGAGGATAATAGTTGTAGGTTTGGCATTAGACGAGCCACGCAGAGAACACCACGATATTTTTGATCATACCAAAGTCCCGACTACCTTTCGACGAGATCACAACGAGTACAATCCACTCGTCTCCATCAGCAACCATTCAAGGAGGTCTTGATAGTCGAACATCATGGCCGCAACTCCTCCGCCAAATCTGATTCCCTTTGGCGCTGACGCCAATTGCACCCTTGATCTCTGTCCTTTGGAATGGAGCATCCTGCGATATCAGCCGTCGATCGCGGCGAACACGGTCTTCATCACGTTATTCGGCGTTTCAATGGCCCTGCACATCATTCAGGGGGTTCACTATAAAACTTGGACCTATGCGAGCTGCATGGCAGCCGGGTGCATTCTCGAGATCGTCGGCTACGTGGGCCGGCTGATACTGCACCACAACCCCTTCAGCTTCGAGGCCTTTCTCATGCAGATCAGTGAGTTTGCCATCTCTCGACTTGCGTCTGACAATACGTGGCAGGAGCCTAACTCTAGCTACTAGTTTGTATCACTGTTGCTCCCGTGTTCTTGTGCTCAGCAATCTACATTCTTCTCTCCCAGATGTAAGCCGGCGCCTCCTTCTCGCTGTCGTTCATGCTGCTCTCGGCAGGACTGATCATTACATCTCACCAGGATCAACTGGAGCGACCGCTCGATATCCCGCTTTGACCCGCGTGTGTTCTACTGGATCTTCATTCCCGCCGACATCATCTCCCTCGTTCTGCAGGCCACGGGTGGCGCCCTCTCAGCCGTCGGCACCGAGGAGGACGAGGTCCAGAACGGGGTTGACATTTCCCTCGCCGGCCTCAGCATCCAGGTGATCGCGCTGACGACGTTCGTGTGTCTCTTCGCCGACTATCTCATTGCGTACTTTCGCAAGCACGGCCAGGAGGTTACGCGGCGCATGAAGGTCTTTCTCTTCTTCCTGTTCCTGGCTGTTATCTTCATCCTGATCCGCTGTGCGTACCGCATCGTCGAGCTCAAGGACGGGTATCACGGCGTCGAGTTCCGCAATGAGGCCAAGTTCATCGCCCTTGAGTCATCGTAAGTCTCCAGCGCATGTCTGAACACTGACGTATTCACTCTGGGCTTTGTTGCTGACCGGCTTTGGGTCTCAGGATCATGACCGCTGCCATCTTTCTGCTCAATATCGCACATCCAGGCAGAGTCTTCGACGTCAGGCAGAAGACAGGCAAGGACTCCAGCTCGTTTGAGATGCGGGACCTGCCTAAGACGCAGACCCAGGGCAGGTCAGAGAATAACGATGATGCTGCGACATTGGTCTGATGGTTTCCCGCATGTACATGTTTCAGGAATGCCAGGAAGCGGTGCAGGTGCTATTCATCTAGTACGATGTGGATATCGATGCGATAAGGCGCCGGGTGAAGGTCAGCCCAGGGAAACTGAGGTGGTATCCTCGAAATCCGAGGTTATGGCAGATGGATGGTCTATAAAGGTTCCTGCGGTACAATGTTGGGCGGCGTGGTAGGTTTTAGACGACGTCTCCATCACTGACCTTAGAAGAAGATAGATGAAAGAGCAGAATAGATAGATTATCATGATGAGAGTGTTTCGAGTGCGTGGGAGCAAACAGTCCTCGCACAATTAATGCTTTCCTACCTAGGTAGGTACCTACCTCAGGTAGTCTGATAGAGGTTGCAGCCTTGCGAGGGAGCACACATCACTCCTTCCAGATTCCCTTCATCAACCTATGGCCAAAGCTTCGAATGACGATACTTCATTTATATGCAACACCGACTGATTGAACAGTCTGACCTTTGCGCATTGTCAAGTTGGCTGTAGAAGTCGACACCACGCTGCTGTGAACGTGGGTTGCGTATACTCATCACGTGATGACATCACCATGTCTTCCAGATCGGCACAGCAATCACAAGACGTCGCTACAACCACCCCCGCGGACATCACTCCCACACCCTCACCAAGACGACCCCAAGCCGGTGCTCTCTCTTCGAATGTCCGCTCACCAGCGGTCGACATTGCCTCGTTCTGGCTTGACCAGCCAGATCACGACCAGCAATCGCCCACTGCCAGGCACCAAATCACGCGACTTCTCTGCCGTCGCGCTTGCGGTGGAGGGAACGCCAACAGGAGCGGCATCATGGCAGAGGCTCTGCTTGGCCTTGCCCCATCCTCGCGACTCGACGACACGCACACGAACAAGATCCAGATACAGCACCCCGATCAGATTCAGGACCACCTACGCCGCGCCATTGAGTACAATGTTCGCCCGAAACGCGCCGAGCACGTCTCGATTACCCTTGATATTCGCAATACGGTTCAGTTCACCCTAGGCAGTGCCGACAACGACACACCAGCGGCGCCCGCCAATGCCAATGCCAATGCCAATATCGACCCAGCACTGGACGGGGCGCCGCCGTCGCCGCCTGTTCCGGCAATGGAACCCACGGCACCCAGGACGGTGCGCGTCAACGACGCGCTCGCCAACCAGCCCCAAGATGACCCCTCGCTGCAGCGGTCCGTGGCCAGCCACATTGTCGAGCTTCTGGCCGCCGTCGACCGCGCAGCCTGGGCCGTAAGCGACATTTCACGCAGACCCCAAGGATGGACCGTCACGTATACCTGCAAACACCTCGCTCGCAGTTTGCCTGAAGCAGCACCAGAGGAACCCGGACAAGGCCCTCATTGGCGACTACAGCCAGAAGGATCCGAAGATGCCATTATTTGGTACGAGTCTTGCACACCCCTTTTGGCCCCTTGTTCGCGTCGT
>NW_003315038.1:3346803-3356848 GCF_000150825.1 Verticillium alfalfae VaMs.102
GTCGTCAGGCCTGACTGAACTCACGCACAGCACGCCCGGCGTTCGACTGCCGTGGCTCCCTGACCGTGGCCTTTTCTAAAGAAGCGCCCGCGTCGTCTCCGTCAAGTACGAGCACACGCCCTTCCACAAGACGGTCAAAGGAGATGGTTGAACACTTCCGACCCGCCGCCGCCGCCGATGCCCGCCGCCGCCGCCGCTGCCGAGACGACCGAGATGACGAAGAAGACGCCCAGGAGGTCAAAGGCCGCAGTCGAGAACGGCGATGGCAACGAAGGCGAAGGAGGGGCAGCCGGCCAGACGAAGAAGACGCCCCGAAAGCGCAAGTCAGATGTTGACGGAGCGGCCTCGACAAAACGGAAGCGCAAGAGCAAGCCAGGCGCCGGCCAGAACGCCACTGATGCGATCATGGTCCCGGTGACGCTCGACGGAGCTGATGGAAACACACAAGCCCAGACGAGGGCCGACGAGATGGTACAGAGCAGCGTGCACTCGCACGCACTGCTCAACGTGCCACCGGCCGAGGCGACCAGACGCCGCGAGACGGCTATCCGGCTGCTGTCCGAGGGTGGGGTCGAGCCTGAGACGTTGTCGACTGACCAGTTTGGCATCTTTGCGAACCAGTCGCCGGACCTGCAGAAGGAGTCGCTCATCATGCTCGCGAGGTACGGCGCTGAGCGTCTTCGCATCGTCCACCCCAAGGACCAGGCTGCTTCCGAGACGCCCAGTGGTGGCGAGAGCTCAACTGAGCAGACCCCGCAGCCAGCGAACGGCGAAGCCGCTGTCGAGCCTGGTGCGAGCAGCGTCGAGCCGACCGTAGCTGTCGGAAATATTGCAGGCGGAAAAAAGGCGGCGAAGCCCAAGCTCACGCGAGGGGCTTGCACGCCGTGCCGCTCCAGCCGCACTAAGGTACGCAATCCGTGGTCGCGGCCGGTGTTGATGAATTTGCTACTAACACACCAAAAGTGCGACCGTACAAAACCATCATGCGACGCCTGCATCGTCGCTGACATTAGCTGCGAGTATCCCCTCCAGCTGAATCGCGGACCCAGGGGCGAGAGCAGCGGCAAGCCTGCCAAGCCAAGAAAGTCTGCTGCACGAATCGAACCAGACACAGAGCCTGAGGAGGTCGAAGATCCAGAGCCCGACGACATCGAGACCATCGACTACACTTCGAACATGCCCGTGGCCAGCGTGGTCACGCCAGCAGCAGACTTGAGTACTCAAGATTACTTCAACACGGGCTCCGGGGGCCTATCGTTCCCCCAGACGAACCACCCCGATGTGCCGGTCATCAACCCTTCCAGCGTGACATACCCAGCACCACCGCCAGCTGCCGAGAAAACATTCTCTGAAGTACACGCAGCCGTCGTGTCGCCGCCGAATCCGCGACAGACAAACGGTCGCCGCAGCCTGCCTTCTGGTCCCACCCAAGCGGCGCCGGACGCCAAACAGACGCAAGCTCAGATCGACTACGCATGTGGCTGGCAGCAAGGGGCATTTTATGACGCGGCCCGGAGAGCGCAGCACACGGTCGCCTACTCTCGCCAAGCAAAGCAGCGAGGCAGCATCAGCAGACCAACAAGCCTCGCCGACTGTTCAGCCCGCACAAACCGTTACCCCATCCCAGACATCTCCCTTCCAGGCGCCTGGCAGACTGCTAGAGTCAAGTCGCGGACCGGGCAAAGGGGCCAGACCCCGCATGGCGCCCAGCGCACGTCGACGCCGTCGCACCACACGGTGCAGCAGACCCGATCGCCTGCAGCCCCGCCCCCGACCGTCGCCGCACCGAACTACAGCGCCGCGGCCGACCTGACGGCCCTGTCACAGCAGAGCGCGTACAGCGTGCGCTATTCGAGCGCAGCGGACCAACAAACTGCGCCGATGCGACTCGGGTACGAGCCATACTCGGTCCAAACCGCAGCCTCCAGCTCCACGTATCCCGCGCAGAGTGCCTACAGCAACAGATCATCATCCACATCCCACCTACCTACGGTTCAGGCTTCTCAACAACCAGCCACTTCAGACTACAGTACGACGACGGCGGCGGCCGACCAGACTTGGCCGGACACCCATGGTCGCGCCGGCCAAACCTACAGCACCGGCACATCGAGCGCCTCGACCTCAGCCCAGCACCAACACCACCAGTCTACGTCTCTGCAGCAGTTTGACATGCGCTCCAAGGGTCCAGGACACCAGCAGCCTCGTTCCCAGCAGCAGCAGCAGCAACTGCAGCAGCAGCAGCAGCAGCAGCAACAGCCATATGGGAGCTACACCCCTCAGCAGCAGCAGCAGCAGCAGCAGGCGCAGACGTCTACATCGTCCCGACAGCAACAGGGTCACGAGCAGACGCAGTCCGCAGCTCAGCAGCAGGGTTCGTGGTATGGTAGCTTCGGGTCCGGCTCTTCTTCCTTTGTACCTGCCAACGCGACACCCGGGTATGGTACCCGTAGCAGCGGTTCTGCGGGGTACGGGAGCGGCACCGCGAGCACGGCGTCTTACGGCCAGCAGCAACACCCTCAGCAGCAGCAGCAGCAGCATCGACAGCAACAGCACCATGGCCTGTCTAACATGCCGGCCCACGGCTACGGGGGAGCGGACGGTGATATTTTTGATCTTCTCAAGACGGGCATGAATTCGCGGTAGGGAATGCGCGGACCTTGCGTGAATACTGGTAATTGGGCATCAACCTTAATCTCGGCATGCGATAGCACGGCGTACAGATCTTTTCGGGAACTTTTCGGGGAAGAGTTCAGCATGAGATGATAAAATGGGTCAAATGAGTCGAAGACTGACGACTACATCAGGACGGCAGAGCGAGGTCTTCTCCACAGAGCATAGCTTACTCATCGAGGCCTTCACGATTTCCGCCAGGGTTGAAAGGCGCGTTACTTGCTATGATATCTGGGATAGGTTGCGTGAAATGGAGCTCGACACGCAGGTGTTGCCGATCGATTTCCGAGGTAGCATTGGACCAGATGGGGTACCCAGTTGGAATCATTGGGAGGCAAGACTACCAAACATGCTGGATCAGCATTTCTTCATTTACCTTGCTGCGCCTGACCCGGGCTTTCGTGATCCTCCTTACCCTCGATTAAAGCCAGGGAGCCTGCCTTACTGGATCTGTCGTTTTTCTTCCTGCAAGGACAAAAAGTACCCTCCAACACCTTAGGCTCGGAATGAAGGTACTGCGGACCGGTTGCCTGCGCTGCCCGCCAGCTGTGCCACCGCTTCATGTCTTGCCGTGCCGTTGCTTGTCCAGAGCGGACGCGGGCGGCTGTTTCGCGGAACTCATGTGCTGACACAGACGTGCCTCGGACTCGGGTGGCTCGCACTCGGCACCCCCCTCCCCCCCGCAGTGGTGAGCGTACTCGGCATCTCGGACTCGGGCTCTAGTGTCGATGGCTTCCTACTCGAGGAATCCTTCTGATGACACGTCAGGCACTTTTGTTGTCGGCTCGCGTGGCACAGTACCATTCACACACACACCCCCACCCCCCGTTGCCAGGACTGAAGATGGCAAGGTGCCCGGCTGAATGGTGACGAACGCCACACGGCGCCGAGTTCGACTGCCCTTGCTGCATGCCCTGGATCCCAGCCAGATGGTCAGCTGCTGAAGCTCACCAATCAACAAAGAAACCCAAATCCTCACTTCCCCAAAACTCG
Source organism: Verticillium alfalfae VaMs.102 (assembly GCF_000150825.1). NCBI lineage: Eukaryota > Fungi > Ascomycota > Sordariomycetes > Glomerellales > Plectosphaerellaceae > Verticillium > Verticillium alfalfae. The sequence goes on from NW_003315038.1 coordinate 3,350,467, forward strand.
ACGCCGCACGGAATGCAAGGTTCCTGTTCCCAGCCAGAGCAGGGGCTCAATTACTGTGCAGCAACTTGTCCCATCTCATCCTCGGGTCTCTCAGACACATCAAATGATATTCCCGTCCTCGAGGCTTGATTTCTCCAGCCCGGTCCGCGGTCCGTTGTGCCAATGAATACAAGCCGGGTCGGGGCAAGGTTTTTGATCCCACCGGCGTGTCCGGGAAGATGATGGTTCAGGGAGGATCTCCAGATGGACATAAATGGGATCGCGAGGACGCACATCTCCTGCCGAAAGCTTCTGTATCTTTCGTCACAAGTTCCAGCATAACCAACCGCTCTGTGGTTAGCCTAGCCAAGATGCTCTTTGGATCCTTGACCGCCCTGCTCGCCATCGGCGCAACCCTCCACCTGGTGGAAGCCGCCACATCTCCGCCCAAGGCCAAGACTGTCAACGGCACCTATGTCGGGTATGACCTGCCTGAGTTTCAACAGCAGGTCTTCCTCGGTATCCCCTATGCCAAGTCGCCACCGCTGAGCAACCCCGAACCGCTCACAGAGTCGTGGAAGGGAACACGGTCGGCCCAGAAGTACGGCAACATCTGTCCCACGCAGTCTGACGAGAGAATCTTCAAGGCAGTCAATGCCACCTTCTCTCACGATTGTCTCAACCTCAACATCATCCGGCCCGCCAATGTGCGCGCTGGAGACAAGCTTCCCGTTGCCGTGTGGCTCCACGGTGGTGGCTTCTTCGCAGGCTTCGGCGCAGAGAGCAACACCAACACATCGTACGTGATCAGGGCCAGTGTTGAGAACAAGACGCCCATCATCACCATTACCCTCAACTACCGTCTCGGATTCCTGGGATTCCCAGGTGGACCACAGGCGGTGGCGGCGGGCATCACGAACCTCGGTCTCAAGGACCAGCGCATCGCCCTCCGATGGATCCAGGAGAACATTGCAGCGTTTGGTGGTGATCCTGCCAAGGTCACCCTGTGGGGTCAGTCTGCAGGCGCCATTTCCATCACGCACCAGATCCTCGCATACGGCGGTGAGGATTCAGGTCTTTTCCGCGGTGGCATCGCTGTCAGTGGTACGGCTGGATACGGCACCAACAGTCTTTTCCCCCTGAGCACGCACCTGACGGACGGCTATAACCACATTGCCAACGCATCCGGCTGTGCGGGCCCCGAGATTGATGACAGTCTCGAGTGCCTCCGAAAGATCGACGCCTTTACGCTGTACCAAGCTGGCTGGGATGCCGTCAACGCAGGTCAGGCAAAAGGGGAGATTGCCCTCTACTGGTGGCCGGCTGTCGACGGCGACTTCATCAAGGAGCCGCCTGTCTCGCAGCTCGACGCTGGCCGTTTCCCGCGAAACATAAACCTCATGACGGGTGCCAACAGCGACGAGGGCCTTCTCAGCATCCACGTGCACAGCGCTGGCCTCAAGACGGAAGAACAGCTGAAGGACCGCCTCCATTTCTATTTCCCACTGCGCGTTCCAGCACCATCCAAAAGATCCTTTCGGCATATCCCGTGGATGCCCCTTCGTCGCCCTACTCCCTGCCCATGAAGGGTGCCGACGGAAAGGACCCTTTCTGCGAGGCCATGCAGGTGGCTAATCTCACGTGCGAGCCGCAGACAAGGCGCATGGCATCGATCCTCGGCGACTTTGCTTTCATCTCGAGGCGACGGCATTCGGCCGAGTCGTTCGCCAAGTACGGTGTTAAGACGTACAGCTACAGGTGAGGCGGGTCGAGACGGGACCGGTTGGCATCTCGCAGAGCAACGCTAACATGGACGGTGTAGATTCGACACTGACCCAACAGACATTCCGATCAGCGAGGTCTTGGCGCCGGGCTTCGCCACGCACGCGAGCGAGTACACGTACTTCTTTGGCTTCCCTCCCGATTACAACATGTATGAGCGCAATTCGCCGGTCGTCAACGTCAGCTCGCACCTGAGGCTCTCCCGTGGCATCGTTGACAAGCTTGTGTCCTACATTGCAACAGGGGACCCCAACACAAAGAAGGGTAAGCACTGGCTTTTCAGCTGCGTGCCTGGCAGTAGAAAATCGTGGCTGACCATACTCAACAGTTGATTTCATGCCTAAATGGACGCCCTACAATGTCAATTCGCCGAAGAACATGCTGTTCAACGCCACGGCGTCGAACAACAAGATCAATGTTCGTCTTGAGGAAGATACCTGGCGCAAGGAAGGCATGGCGTTGTGGTCTGAGTACGCCTTCGAGCTGGACCCTGGGAGCAAGTGGAGGCGGTGATCGGATCGTGACAGTGATCTGACAGTCGTACTCAACAAGTAATCGTAATCGTAAATTGGATGATGGCTGAAGTCAATTGGGGGCCTTTCTCAGGTAGTCAAGTATTGAGGAGTCGTTCAGAAAACGAGACGCCTAGTTGGAGGATCACGCGTTGTGCTGATATCAATCCATGTTGATGACGATGATGGAGAGAATATCAGACTATGTTGTTGATGATGGAGAGATATCCAGAATAATTTCGAGATAGATAATGAGCACCATTCCCTCGTGGTGTCGATACCGTACCGAATTCACAAGTACCTCGTATGGTGAGTGAGCTAGAGGCAGGAATGACGCATGACACCTTCCTGTCGGAGATGCCAAGTCTCCCACCTGCCTCGTCACAAGTGCTCAGCTGACAAGCAAAGTGAAGGGCTTCCCGTATATTCACGCAGCAGTCAATTAATTGATATGGTGTAGAAGTGCGTCTGAGGAGATGTCGTCGTACCAGCCAACATCTACAGTCTTCTTGTATGTCTATTGCTCTAGTGAGGCTGTCCCACCCTCTAACGATGAGGTCTTTCCAGGACAATCAAATGTGAGCCCAGGGGTGGCAAGATCGAGAGAGGGCTGTGCCGCCGGGCGGGTTGCTCTGGTAGTGGAAGACGGTGGTGGGCTTCTTTTGCGGTGTTTATGTTTAAGGAAGGAATCTCTGTGAACATCGATCCGTCTCCCTCCTCTTTTGGAGTGGGTGCCGCTTGGCGATGGTCACATCGGCTCACTGATTGCTTGTCACCGCCACACTAGACCCCCGAGGAAGGAAATGACGACAAAAGAGCTGAGATGTTTTGATTCGAGGATGGGTATGTGGGTAGGTAGGTAGCTGTCTGGGTATCTCATAGTGTAGTGGCATCCTCGTCTGCAGCCTCGACGACTCTCTTACCACTCGTAATCTCCCGCCTCGACTTCCCTTCCCGCCCTTCCATAAAAGGCACCAGAAACCGCGAGAGGCCCGACTCGACATCAAGGTCCCTCCGCCTCGCCTCCTCCAGCAGCGACCACACACGCTCATCCTGCGCGTCGGCGGCTCGCCGCACGAGCAGTACCGCCGTGTCCCTCGACAGCCACGTCTCGTCTTCGGGGCCCAGCAGCTCAACGCACCGGAACGCCTGTTCGACGTCCCTCACGTCCGCGAACGCGCGGATGGCGCGGTCGAATGCCGCCCTGTCCGCGCGCAGGGCCGTCGTGGGGTTCTCCTCGACGAGAAAGCGCAAGGCCCTCGTGTCCTCGCACGCGGCGAGCAGGTGCCTGAATGTCGTCTCGTCGGCGAGCGCCTGCGTGTACCGGGGTATCTGCTTGTAGACTTGGAGAGCGGCGTCGAAGCCCTTCGCCGCGACCGTGGCCTCGACGACGACGTTCAGCGCCTGGATCGGCACGTCGTAGTCCGGCACGAGCGCGGCGAGCCCCTCGAGCGCCCCGTCTAGCAGCGCCGGCTCGGCCTTGAGCCGCGCGTAGACGGAGCGTGTGCTCCCCTCCGGGGCGACCCCGAGCGCCCGGAACATGATGCACAGCAGCCTCAGCGCGTTGGGGACGTCCCAGGCGTTGGCGTAGCTGTCGATGAGCGCTTCGTAGTGGTGCACGCCGAGCTTGGCGCCGCGCGCCGTCAGCACGCCCATAGCTGCCGTCGCGAGGTCCGGGTGACCCCCGCGCGCCGCCGTGTCCAGCACGGCGAGCAGGGTGCCGTCCGAGACGCGGCGGCGGTCGTGGTCGAGAAAGCGGCCCCAGATGTAGGACGTGCCCTCGACGTGCGAGGCGGCGGCGCAGGCGTCGAGCAGAACGTGCCACAGGGCCACAGGGACGTCCTCACTCGTGGCATGGCGCTTCTCGTGAGCGAGGCGGACGGCCTCGTCGAGGAAGCCACGGTGGGCAAATGCGAGGACGAAGACATCGAAGAGACGTAGTGGCACATCGGTGTTCTTGTCGAGGAGCTCTTCGGCCTTGTCAAAGGCCAGCTCGTACTGGCCATCACGGAGGAGGCCGAGAGCAACATTGCAGTGGCCGGAAAGGGTGATGGGCGTCCAGGACTCTTGCATGGCCCAGAGAATTTCGTTGCGAAGGAGGTAGTTGGGGTGGATGGCGAGAGCCTGTCTCTTTTAGCTTTGCATGGCGAGAGATAGGGGGGGATCCTGTCGCCTCAGACATACCTCGAGTGCGTCATGACAGAGCTGTGCGCCAGGATTCAAGCCCAGCTGGTGCATCTCGGCAAGGAGCTGGGCGATCATGTCGGCTGATCCATTGGTATCTCGCGCGCAAGCGATGAGGCATTCGTAGAGCGCTGGGCTAGGTTGTTGTCCTCTGTCTTGAATGAGATGCCGTACGATAGCCGCCGCCGTACGGAAGCTGTCTGGTATTGTCTGGAGCTGACGTAGTGCATCGAGCATATCGGGGACGGAGGCCATCGGTAGGAAATCGCGGTCGAGGATTGTCGGGGGAGGGGCCTTCAAAATCGACCGAACACGAGCGTCGTTGACAGCACCTGCCGCTTCATATGCCACAGCGCGCACAGGGATGGCGGAGGACGCATAGCGACGATATGCTGTGGTCTGCACGCGTCTTGTGGCCGTGACCGAGAGGCAATCTCGTCTTCGAGTCGTCGCATGAAGTGTCCGGGGGACGATCGGGGCGTTGAGTACTCTAAAGGCGAGGACGGGGTCCACGGAGGGACAGAGGCAGCGCCATAGTCCGTCAAAGGCAACCCGCGAGCCTGACATTAGGTCGGTCGTGCTGCTAGCGCATGAGCGTCACGCTCTCCCGTAAGACATATCTCGAGAGTGATGGCCAAAAGCTGAATCGAAGACGGAGTCCAAGAGTTCAAGCTTCAGTGGATCTTCACGTGATCACGTGACCCATGTGTGAGTCCTTCATCGATCCGAAAGCACGAGGCACCACACACAACCAAGGTCCTCCTAGATGCGCTGAAAATGCATTTGTGACATTTTGAAATGGCTTTGAAAGCCCTTGCTTCGCCCAGCGCGACAGCGCTCAGACCGGGTCCAGCCATGCTCCAAACACGGAGCGCCCAGCCAGAACTGCAAAAGTGGGAGGCCGCCTCAGAGAGCGAACACAGAGCCGCAACCTCGAGGCCCATCCCCACACCCAGACTCTCGTGTCCGTGCCTTTCAAGCGACTGCGCTGCATCAGAATGCCAGCGCCGAGCGGACGCACCGCGCGCCTGCATCGCAGAGGTTTCTCAACCCAAGCCCACCCAAGTCCAGACTCCAACGGCTTCAAGCGCCGCGCCCCCTCCCCTGCCACGGCCTTGTCCCCGTCCCCTGCCGCGGTCGCCGCCACGGTGATCGCCCCTCCCGCCGCCGCGTCCGCCTCGGAATCCGCCTTGGTTGTTCTGCTGGTTCTCCTTGACAATGTCGATAATATCGTCCGGTACGCGGAGGTACTTGATCTGTAGTCCGGCGATTAGCCTTGCGTTTGCGCTTGGGCGGATGGATGAAAATAGATGTAAACGCACGTTGTTCCCCTTGACATATACCTCGGGAATCTTAACAAACTTGTCGCCTTCCTGTAACGACACACAACTGGTCAGCCATAGCAAGCGCGCATGCGCTCCAGGGCGAGCGCCAGCGGGGTGTGGCCGGGGGGGGGGGGGGGGGGAGAACGCACGGGACTCGTCTGGACGACCTCCTTCAGCGTGAGGTTCATCCACGTGTCGCACATGACGAGGTGGCCGTTGAGGGTCTCGCCGTTCTTGAGCTCGACGAGCATCGGGTGCCCTTGGGCGGCGTTGAGGAGGCCGAGAGGGAGCTGTCGAAGGCTGTTAGGTCGTGTTCCAAGTGTTGCGAGGGGACGTCCTCAGGTCCGGAAAATCTTACCATCTCGTCGTGTGCGAGGGCAAATTTGCGGGCTGTGTGATGTTGATGGCTGGAGGCTTGCGCTCGTGGACTTGGTGATGCGACGTGCTTGGTTGCAGCATGGAGCTGCGTTGTGGTGGGGCGTCGGTGTGGACATCATTGCTTCGGTGAAGGGAGTCGGTGACTCGGTGAGTGAGGTCACCACATCTCTGTTCATACCTAGGATGTGGCTTTACGTACATGACCGACTTTGACGGGGGGAA
>NW_003315038.1:3368201-3369733 GCF_000150825.1 Verticillium alfalfae VaMs.102
CAGTCCATCCCCCCCGCCGCCGTTTCCCTCTTGGTACAAACAACCGTGGTTGCCATTCTCATCACGTGTCTATAAACATCTTCTTAATTGTTCTTGCTCGTCATCTCTCATCACCACTCTACTCCAGCAGTTATCTCGAGCAGCCTACGCGGCAGAGCCAAAGTCGCCCTCCACACCGTTGATGCTGCTGCCCTCGCTAGACGGCGCATCCTGGTTGTAGCTGTCCCAGTTGGCCAGCACCGACGCAATCTTGGGCGAGTTGGTGAGCTTGTACACCTCCTCAAAGTATTCCTTAGTGATCGCAAACGGCCTAGCCGTCACGTTGGGAATATATTTGCCAATGAGCTTCGAGGGGTCGATCGTCGTCCTGTTGATCTTCTTGAGCAGGAACGAACGGAAGGGCTTAACACCCGACCGCAGGAAGGTCGAGTGGAACGGCACGTCGATACCCTTGAGAGGGATCGTCGCGAAGCCCCTCTGGAGGTCGAGCGGCGTCGGCTTCTTGAGCGTCTCCTCGGCAGAGCCCTTGACAATCTCTCGCAGCGCATCCTTGGCCTCTGCGAGGTTGTTGCGCATCTCGTCAACGTCAATCTTCTGCACCTTGAGGAAGTTCATCACGCCAGTCAGCGTGTCGAGCGCCCGCAGGTCGCCTGCCGCGACGTACTGCATGTTGGCGATGTTGTAGTTGACAATCTCCAGCAGCCAACCCGTCTCCTCAGCGATCATGTTGACCACGAACTCGAGTGCCTCCTCGTTGAACGTCTTGGAGATGCGGCTGGGGTTGATGGCGCACATGGAGTAGTTGGAGCGACCTGCGGCGTCGCGCTCGACAGCAACCTGCATCGTCAGGCCGCGATAGAACACAACGGACACCAAGCTCTCAATGGGCATGACCTCGGCCAGGGCCGCAAGTGCCGAGTACTCGCCGAGGGAGTGGCCGGCGAAAGTGCAGTCGCGGGGCACAAGACCCTTGGACTTCATGTCCTCAAAACTGGCCTTCTCCATAAGCGTCAGGGCGGGCTGTGTGAATTGTGTTGCCGACAGAAGGCCAGTAGGCGACCTGTACGTGTACGAAGTGGTCTTCTCATCAACCTCCTTGAAGATCTTCTCCGACTTGATGGAGCCATCAGCTGCCACTGTCTCGAAGGTCATGGCCATGTAGTTGGCACGGATGGCTTTGCCACGAGGGCCACCAAAGTGGATGGTCAGCTCCTTGGGGTTGTTCTTGACGATGTTCGTGATTGAGAAACCTGCATTCATCAGTACAGTCACTTGAAACACGAGAGTAAGATTGCTTACCGTAGTTGTCCATCAGATAGGTATCGGCGCGGTCCCACACATCCTTGGCGACAGGACTGCTGGCATAAAGCTCCATGCCCATGCCCTGCTCCTGAGAACCTTGACCGGTGAACACGTAGGCCGTCACAGGCTGCTCGATTTCGGCCTCGGCCTAGGAGACCCTTCTCCTCGTTCTCCTTGTTGAGGGCCTCAACCTTGATGATCTTTCTGACCGGGCACCATGCCGACGAGCT
>NW_003315038.1:3369833-3377897 GCF_000150825.1 Verticillium alfalfae VaMs.102
CGAGAGAGGCGTGAAGCTGCGAACGCGGACAATGTTGTTCTCGGCGGCCCATGTCTCGACGAGACTACGCACCGAGGCACTGGAGTACATGCCGTGCGTGATGGTGCCGGGCAAGTTGGCGTATCCGGCAAATACACGCGAAACGTGAATGGGGTTGTAGTCGCCGGAAACACGAGCGTACGTCTCGTTGGAAGAGGGCGCACGAAGCTGCAGAGGAGTCTTTCCGCTCAGAGGAATGGGGTTCTCAAAGTTGAGGGGCTGATCGAGGGGCGAGCCGTGGCGCTCGAGGTAGTCAACGACAGGGTTACCATGCGAGACACCAGCCTCATAATCGACGCTAGCCACCTGGATAACCTCCTTGCTGGGGAGCTCAAGTAGCACCTGGCCGTAAGTCTGGATGCTGCTGAAAACAGTCTTGTTCTGGAACTTGAGGAAGCTCTGCAGACGGAACTCAAGAGTCTGTCCGAGAAGCTGGATGTCCTGAGGGAGGTCGTCAAGGTTAAACCACTCCTTGGCCTTGAGGACAGCGACATCCTGAGTGGTGGCGAGGTGAAGCTGCACAGGAGTCTCGGTCTTGCGCTGGAAGGTGTTCTCAAAGTCCGAGTACACACCGCGGTACAGGAATTGGGACGTCACTTCCATGACGGCCTCGCCATCACGGCTAATTGTGCCGCAAACCTCAACCATCTTACCAGACTCCTGGTTGATGACAGCATTGATCTGAGCAGTGGTGCTGACCTCGTCACCCTTCTTCAAAGGCTCAGCACCGGGTAGCATACGAAACTGGTTCGACAGGTGGACGAGCTTGAGGAGATCGCCGTCGATGGTGCGGGGGAAGATAGGCTTGGTAATAGCCTTCCAGCCGACAACAATAGCAAAGTCCATCGGCGCAAATACTGTCTTTCCGGGACGCTCGACAAAGGCCTCACCAGTGTTGCCAACAGCATGGACAAAGTCGTTGATGTCCTCTCCAGTGATCGTAGCCTTGCCACCATCAAACTGCTTGGAGACGTCAGCATCGAGGTCGAGAGTCTCGTTGCCGAACCAAGCACGCCAGTAGAACTCCTTGATGCGGTCATTGCGGCCCTCCATGACCTCGTGAATCGGAGCGTAACCAGCCTCGGGGCGGTACACGAATTTCAGGGGCAGGGACACAGGCTCGCCGAGGGCAGTGGTGTCCTTAATCATGTTGACCAGGATCTCGTTGCTACCAACAAGCTTGACCTCCAGAACGTCGACGTACTGGTTGTGGCGCGGTTGCTCCTTGACGATGATCCGGGTCCTGGCAGGGTCGTTGGGGTAGTGGATCTCCACGAAAAGGCCACGGACGGGGGCGAAGATGCGCTTCATCGGGTTGGTCTGGAACTTCTGACCTTGAACAAGAACCTCAGAAGTCAGGAGTGCGTGACGCCAGCTGCGACGGGGTCCGGCAAGAAGAGCCAGCCAGGCATCCTCAGTGGGCATGGTGGCAGACGGCGAAAGGTGCAGGCGGTACGTGTTCTTCGTCTCATCATACGAGGTAAGAAGACCATCGACATCCTCGACCGGGATCTCGGTATCGTTCAGCTTACCACCGAAGTACTCGATGGTGGGGATCGACTTCTTGTCGCCGCTGTAGAAGTCCTGGGTGAGACGCTCGACGTGGGCGTCGTGAACACCATCAAGGATATCCTTGATAGGTTCGTCCAGAATGGTGGAGAACTTGGCGGCGGTAGGGCCCTGGAGAATACAGGTCCTGCCGACGTCCTGGCCAATGACGGCGCCGAGGTCCTCGGACTGCCACAGCGAGTCCTTCTTGAAAAAGAACTCAAAGTTCTCATCAAGGGCGGGCACAAAGGTGGGGGGCTTCTGGCCGCGACGCTGGCAGAGCATGAGGAAGTGCTGGACGTCCTGCGCGTTGATAATCTGGGTGTCAGCCTCGGGGTAGCCAGCAAGAATTCTCTTGACAGTCTCGTAAGGGCTTTCGAGTTCGCCAAAGTCCTGGAGCAGGGAAGCCTGGCCAGGCTTCGAGGTGAAACGCTCCTCAACACGATGGATGAAATCTCCAGTAAACTTCTTGTAAGAAGCATCGATCCAGCGAGACTCGTGCCTGACGTAAAGCAAGTCGACCATGCGACGGACTACCTCGCCGTAAGTCATATCCTCGAGGTCGACAGTCTCACCGAAACGGTTGCGGCCAAACCAGACCTTCTGGAAGTCATCGTTCAGCTTCTTGATGATGTAGTCGCGGTTCTTCTTCAGTTCAGGAACGCGCTTCTCCTTGGGAAGACTGAAGATCTTCTTGTCCATCTCTGCCCACAGGACCACACCTCGAGTAGCCAGCTTGTGAATGGGCTCACCCATCTCAGAGCGAACCGTAATGACGCCACCAGCAGGTCCCTTGTAGGTCTTCTCCCAGGACTCGTCACCAATACCAGGAGCATCAACGATGGCCTGCTTCGCGTTCTTGCTCGTATGGGCCTCCTTGGCAACCATCATGCGGCTGCCAAAGAGTGTACCATCAAAGGGCATGGGGGGGTAGCCGTAGCCCTTGGCCCACTCACCGGTGAGGTAAGGGTACGTGTCATCAGCTCCACCGAAGCCACTGCCAGCAACAAGAATAATGTTGGGGGTGCGACGGATACGTCCGTACATGCTCAGAATGGGCTGGTGGAAATCCTCGAAGGAGTGGTGGCCACCACCGCGACCGCCGGTCCACTGGAGAATCACGGGGAAGTCGGGATTGGCCTTGGCGATGTTGATGACGGCCTGGATGGCATCGGACGAACCAGGCTTGAAGGCGATGTGCTTGAGGCCGAGAGTTTCAATGTACTCCTGAGCAACCTCAATGGAAGGGACACCGGCGCCGATGGTCAGACCCTCAATGGGGACTCCCTCAGCCCTAAGGCGGCCAAGGAGGGGAATCTGCCAAGCCATGGCGCGGGGGTTGACGTAGATGAGGTTTACGGTGATACCACGGCCGGCGGTAATGGCTCCTTCAATCTTAGACAGGGCCTCCGTCATGGTCTTGGCGTTGTAGTAACCACCGCCAGCAAGCTCAATGTGGTAGCCAGCGTTCATGGTAGCGGATACGAAGTCCCAGGGCACCGTGCAGGGCGTCATACCGGCGACCATGACGGGAGGAAGACCGAGCAGCCTGCTCATCTTGGTGTCGACGAAGGTACGGCCCTGCGAGGTGGTCACCAGACGGGGTCCAAACTCCTTAACCCAGTCCACAGCATATCGGATAGCGTGCTCTTCGTCCCTGTCGAAAAGCTCAGACTTGTAGCCGACCTCTGTGACGGTGCCGTTGACGGATCCAGCCAGGATAACGTGGACGCCAGTGCCCTCCTTGTTGCGGCTGGTGAGTATTCCGAGGCCGGAGATGCCGCCAGGGCCAAAGTCGAGCACGTGGGTGGCATCGGGAAACACGGTGGCCTTCTCCCAGTTGACGGGGTCTCTGGTTATGAGACGGACCAAGGCAGGAACAATGTTGCCTTCGACCTCCTCCCTGATATCCTTGCCAGTGTTTGTGTCAAAGACAGGGATGCCAAGATCCTCGGACAGGATCTCGATATCCTTGAGGTCGCCATCGATCAGCTCAGTAGCCTCGGCGAGGTACTTGCTGTGGAAGGGGGCCGTAATGGGGAGGAAGCGGTTCACGAACCGGCTCTTGCGCTCGGTGTAAGGGATTCGGGTCTGGTCGAGGCCAGTGGGAGCCTTGACCTTGCGCAGCTGGGCGTTGAGACCGTACAGGGAGATCGGAGGACCGGTGACGACCAGGTTTCGCGGGCTGTTGATGAGAGAAATGGAGATGTGACGGTCTGCGGGTAGGTATTGGTTGGTGGCATCGATGTGCTTCTGGACCTCTGCCTGAGATAGGTCGCGGATGCTCAACATGGGAGTGGGGGTGCCCTCGCCATTGTCGATGGACTCGCGCAGCATGTTGGGTGTGAGCGACGTGCGGGGGAAGACCTGCTGACTACGGGCACCAATCCAGAAGAGGATGGTGAACGCCGTGGGCGCGATCTCCTTCCACGACTCCCAAGAGCTAGCAGCAGCAGTGGCCGCAGCCAGAACGACACCTTGCGAGTGACCGGTGGAGCCGCTCAGCCTCTCTCGCAGCTTGCCGGGGTTGACACCCAGGGCCTTGCACGTCGCCTCGTAGTGGGCGAGCTGCACAAGACCGATCACAGGGAAGCTGACGGGGGCGGAGACGAGGTAGTCGAGATCAGGTGTCGCGTCCTCCTCCTCAAGCCACCTCATAACGTTTTTTGCCCTTGGGGTAGAGCTTCTCGGCGCTGGGGTGTTTGGACAGGTTCTGAAAGGAGCTCGGCGGCGTGCAGAATGAGCTCGCCTACGAAAGGCTGATAGGTCTTGTAGATCTCACGCAGCTCATCAAAGTACTCTTCAATATTGCCCTGGCCGCCAAAGATGGTGTAGATGCCAGCAGCGCCATCCTCGGCGGCGCGGAACAGAGCCGACTCGTGCTCCTTAATGGGACGTCCCGCTGTTTGGCGGGCCTGGTAGTAGCTCTTGATCACAATAAGCTTCTTCTCGTCAATGCCAGGAAGAGATGCCACGAGGGCGTGGACTTCGTTGCCCTGCAGGTAGCCACGCTCGAACTCGACGAGAATGAGCTTGAGCACCTCCTCGTACGAGCCTTGATCGTCATCCTCGCCCTTCTCAACCTCGCTAGCAATAAAGCCGAGGTATCTGGCGAGGAGTTCGGCCACGGATGATGGCTCTTCGTCAAGCGCGAGCTCATCTGTGGCGGTGGGGAGGCTGGCAGAGAAGCGGTCCCTGAGCTGCTGTGCGTGGTAGTGGAGAGCGGTCGGCACGAGGAAAGAGGTCTCCAGCGAGCCGTGGGTGAGCGTGAGAGGTCGGAGGGAGGCGTTGGATCGGGGGGTTGAGACACCCGTCTGGGGGCCAGTGCCGGTACCGTACATGATGGGTAAATTATTGGGGGGTATCGAGAAGATATGCGTGGGCGAAGGGGAGCTGTTCTCGTGGTCAGCCTAGCATGTTCATGGCAGCAGCACGCAAGTCAAGCTCCAGCAATCGATGTAGAGCGGAGCGTGATCTCACCTTTCGAGTCTGACCCCGTGAACTCAGCGAAGAGCAGGAGACAGTGCTGGTGATTGCTCCGGTACGCTGCGATTGCGGCAGCAAGTTTTCTGGAATGGGGACCCTGAGCGCAGCTAGGCACACGTGGATATCGGGTCTTTGAGAAATGGAAGGATTCTCCGGCGGCAGGGAGAGGATGTACGGCGCAAGAGGAATAGAAGGTATCTCGTCAAACCCCAGGAGGTAGCAGCGGTATCAAGACAGATGATGCTGTTTAAGGAGGAGGAAGTAGGGGGGATTCAATGTCTGGGAGGAAGATGGAGGAGGCAGGCAGAATATGCGCGGCAGATGGGGGAGGGGTAAGGACGTGATGTGTTCAAGAATGTGTGTGGCCTGGACTACTAGTTCCTTGAGGGCGGTGGAGGAGGTGCGAGTGTGAAGGTCGGGATTCTGGAGCAATTGACTCTTAGCGAAGAATCCTACCAAGCTCCCTTTCCCTTGGGGCTGCGCGGAATGGGTGGATGGATGGATGGATGGATGGATGCTCTTTGGGCAGTTGTCTCGACAGCCTCTCCACTCATTGTCGGATTGACCAACCTAACGCAACAACGCAACGCCTCAATGGTCCTCACGGAGCCCTCAACAGCAAAAAAGTCTGAGCCGGTCGTTCGGAAGGGAAAGAAGTTGCAGGGGGGGTGGTCGAGGGGCTGGAGGGGCAGGCAGGGGGTAGCTCTGGATTACTCTCGCCAAAATTTTAGTTCTGTTGGGGGAGGGCAGCGCCAGAAGTCCCAGAAACCAGCTTCAGACAGGGCATATAGGCACCCGGTAGGCAGCCCCAGCGGTCGACCAGGTACCATGCCATGCTGGGGACGCCGCTCTTGCCCCCCCCCCAACTACCATGTTCGTTGTGGATGCGCGCCGCGGCTGCAACCCGAGTGATCCGCAGGGATGGACGGGTGTGGGAGAAGTACCGGTACATTGCATTGGCACTTATTCTCGCTTGACACAAGAAGTACTCTGCAACCTGTCAAGTGCCAGGCTGTCATAAAGAAAAAGTTCCATCAGTCAAAGTCGCGGGAACCTTCGGGCAAAACAAGGCAACGAAGCAAAGACTTGACCTCAGGATGCGATCAGCCCCGGATCACTGCCTCTGCAGTGCAATACGACCAAGTACTCGACGTTTTCTGGCTAAGACCTCATTGGCCCAGGCTGATTTCGGTACATTTGTCGACCCTACCTTATCTCTCACCCTCTCCCTGCTGTGCCGCTGAAGCTACCCTGGCCCCGACGACACATTATCCGGTAGGCGGTCAGGCAGCTCAATGGCCACGGGAGGCTGCAACAGGGTTTCTGCCACTCATTTCCCGTGCCCCAAAGATCACCCAAGCCACCCCACGCTGTAAACTAAAGACCCTGAATTCCCCGTTCCGCGCGCTGCCGACGCAGGCCGCGGATTAGGGGGAGTTCAGCAGTAGGTGCCATCCTGAGTCAAGGGGGCAAGCCACGAGGCACAGCATCAAGAATGGAGCCGTTTCGCCATGCGTGGGATACTGGGAACTCTTGACGACGGAAGGGAGGCTGAATCAAGAATGGAGATGTGGAGGGTGTTGAGCGAGGCCTCGGGCTCGAAAGGGTGAGTGAGATGGATGTGGTGGACGAGAGAAGGGAGCACTCGTTGCACCTTACAAAACGTTCCGAACGTTGGCCCCAGCGTGCAGGCAAATGTCCCAGCGGAAACACGCCGGACAGGGTATTGTGGCGACCCTGGTACCGGTACGAGCAGCTAGCCGGCAAAGCAGCGGGAGGCCAACAGCCAACGCTTGGCGGCGCATTACCACCGTCATCCCCAGTAAATGCCATCATGGCGCCACTTTCCCCTGCACCTCGATATTTTGCGGGCCAGGCCTTGGGCGGGAGCTCCCTCGGTCGTCGGAGAACTAGTGTCGCGAGCGCAAGGCCGAGACAGATAGAAGGTTCTTTCGGTATGCCGTGAGAGCCAATGATGTTGCATGACTTTGGAGGGCAGATAACAGGCTACGATGACGAACACCGTGTTATGTTGTGGAAGCGTGGTACCGCCGGCCGGTCGAGATCTGATTGTTGATGAGGCTCATGTCGATGCATAAGTTGGGACACAGGCTGCAGGGCCGTGACGAAAGGCCTCTCGTCCTCATCCCAATGGAAACTGGTGTGGAATCGCACATGGTGGGGTCAGTGAGGGGTCAGCTTGCCCCGTTCCCCTGGTGTATTTTTTCCTTTTTGGGCTTAGCTGTGGCAGATGGTTGAGGAGTCTGCTCCATCTTGCAGCTTCCCACCAGCATGGACCCAAAGACACGTCGGGTCCCGGCCCAATCTTTTTTCTCCTAGGGGAACGCGTGTGGTGGGAAAGTGCTACCAGGGGAAGGAGGGGGCCCAAGACTCTTAACCTGTCCAGGTAGGAAAGTACCTAGCGGCAGCTCTCGCTCTCGTCAATGGGAAGAAGCCTGGGCCTGTCTCACTGAACTGGCTTGTATTCTGTGAGGCGTGCCACCACAATCCATCCATCTCGGTTCAACAGTCGCTTGTTTTTTTTTCTGACTGATCCCTCCGCCTGAACCGTTGCCCTCCCCTCCTCCGCCGCCCCAAAGAAAGGAAAGCCAATTGCAGGAGACAATTCCCATCTCGAAGCCCCATCACCACCAACATCTTCTCCCCCTCCTAGGCTTTGCTCTCCCGGGCGGTCTACTTCCCTTTGCCCGTCTCTCCCACGGACTTTGACCCTCTCCAACTCCAACAACTCCCCGCCTTCCTAACCTTTCACTCACCCCAAGTCCTCGACCAGCCTAAAACGCATCGACCTGGCAATTCCTCCCCTTCCCCTCAGGCTCGCTGGGTCTCCCTACTTTTTCCTTAATACCCAACTCGACCACCCGGCACTACAAGGACCGACTCAAAAGGCACAGAAAACCCCGAGGCAGCTATATCCCGGGCAGGCTTGATCTCTGGTTTACTCGCGAGACTCGCTCCAAAGGTTGACGA
>NW_003315038.1:3379216-3382084 GCF_000150825.1 Verticillium alfalfae VaMs.102
GAAGGCGCGTACGTACGACTCGTCTTGGAACTGGGCTCGTCAGGACGCCCTCAACATGTACTACGACGTCATTTTCGGTCGTCTCCAGGCTGTTGACCGTGAAATCGTCAGCCAGTGCATTCGCATCATGAACCGCGCCAACCCTACATTGATCGACTTCATGCAGTACCACATGGATAATTGCCCCACCGACCGTGGTGAGACCTACAAGCTATCCAAGCAGCTGGGTCTGCAGCTCATTGAGAATTGCAAGGACGTCCTCAACGCCTCGCCCGTGTACAAGGACGTGGCTGTACCGACCGGGCCTCGCACGACCGTCGACGCCAAAGGCAATCTGAAGTATGAAGAGGTCCAGCGTCCGAGCTGCCGCAAGCTGGAGCACTACGTCCAGCAGATGGCTGAGGGCGGCAAAATCTCCGAGTACGGCAACAGGACCAAGGTCCAAAACGACCTCAAGCGCATCTACAAGCTCATCCGTGAGCAGCACAAGATGTCCAAGACCTCACAGCTCGAGATCAAGAGCCTCTACGGTGATGTTCTGCGCTCTCTCAGCATGAGCGAGAGTCAGATTATCCCCAAGGAGAACGGCAAGCCCAACGGTGTTAAGAAGGTCAGAACCAACGGTCCCGGCAAGGGCAAGGTTGAGACCATTCCCTTCCTGCACCTGAAGCGCAAGACTCTCCACGGCTGGGACTACAGCAAGAAGCTCACGGCATCGTACCTGACGTGCCTCGAGGAAGCTGCCAGAGACGGCGTCACCTACGCTGGCAAGTACGTCCTGATGACCGGCGCTGGCGCTGGCTCCATCGGAGCCGACGTTCTTCAGGGCCTCATCAGCGGTGGTGCTAAGGTCGTCGTAACCACCAGCCGCTTCTCGCGCGAGGTCACCGAGTACTATCAGTCCATGTACGCTCGCTACGGTTCCAAGGGCTCCCAGCTTGTTGTCGTTCCTTTCAACCAGGGCAGCAAGCAGGATGTCGAGGAGCTTGTTCAGTACATCTACGACACGAAGACTGGTCTCGGCTGGGATCTCGATTTCATTATCCCCTTCGCTGCTATTCCCGAGAACGGCCGCCAGATTGACAACATTGACTCCAAGTCTGAGCTGGCCCACCGTATCATGTTGACCAACCTCCTGCGTCTCCTGGGTTGTGTCAAGATCCAGAAAGCTGAGCGTGGTTTCGAGACCCGCCCTGCCCAGGTCGTTCTTCCCATGTCTCCCAACCACGGTACCTTCGGTAACGATGGTCTGTACTCCGAGTCGAAGCTGGCACTCGAGACCCTGTTTAACAGGTGGCACTCCGAGGACTGGGGTCACTACCTCACCATTTGCGGCGCCGTCATTGGTTGGACTCGTGGCACTGGCCTCATGGGCGGCAACAACGTTGTTGCTGAGGGTGTTGAGGCCTTTGGCGTCCGCACCTTCTCTCAGCAGGAGATGGCGTTCAACCTCTTGGGTCTTCTGGCCCCTGCCATCGTCGATCTCTGCCAGTCCGAGCCTGTATTTGCCGACCTGAACGGTGGTCTTCAGTTCATCCCCAACCTGAATGAAACCATGACCAGACTTCGCAAGGACATAATGGAGACGAGCGAGACCCGTCGCATCGTCGCCAAGGAGAACGCCATTGAGAACAAGGTCGTCAACGGACCCGATTCTGAACTCCTGTACAAGAAGAAGCTCATCGAGCCCCGGGCCAACATGAAGTTCGACTTCCCCCCCCTCCCCGACTGGGATGCTGAGATTGCTCCTCTCAACGACAAGCTCAAGGGTATGGTCGATCTTGAGAAGGTCGTCGTCGTCACCGGTTTCGCCGAGGTTGGTCCTTGGGGCAACTCCCGCACCCGTTGGGAGATGGAGGCTTATGGCGAGTTCTCTATCGAGGGCTGTGTTGAGATGGCTTGGATCATGGGTCTCATCAAGAACCACAACGGCCCCATTAAGGGCAAGCCATACTCTGGATGGGTTGATGCCAAGACCGGTGACCCCATTGAGGACAAGGACATCAAGCCCAAGTTCGAGAAGCACATTCTCGAGCACTCGGGTATCCGTCTCATCGAGCCTGAACTCTTCGATGGCTACGACCCCAACCAGAAGCAGCTTCTCCACGAGGTCGTTATTGAGGAGGACCTCGAGCCCTTCGAGGCATCCAAGGAGACTGCTGAGGAGTTCAAGCGCGAGCACGGAGACAAGGTGGAGATCTTTGAGATTCCCGAGTCTGGCGAATACATTGTGCGCATGAAGAAGGGCGCTGGCCTTAGATTCCGAAGACCCTTCGTATTTGACCGCCTCATGCTGGCCAGATCCCCACAGGCTGGGACGCAAGAAGTACGGTGTCCCGGAGGACATCATCGACCAGGTCGACCCCGTCACCCTCTTTGTCCTCGTCTCCGTCGCCGAGGCGCTTCTTTCGTCTGGTATCACCGATCCCTACGAATTTTACAAGTACGTCCACGTCTCCGAGGTGGGCAACTGCATTGGCTCCGGTATGGGAGGTGCTGGCGCGCTCCGTGGTATGCACCGCGATCGCTTCCTCGACAAGCCAGTCCAGAACGATATTCTCCAGGAATCATTCATCAACACCATGGCCGCTTGGGTCAACATGTTGCTCCTCTCCTCGTCGGGTCCCATCAAGACGCCTGTTGGTGCTTGCGCCACCTCCGTCGAGTCGGTCGACATTGGTTATGAAACCATCATGGAAGGCAAGGCCAAGATTGTCTTTGTCGGTGGTTTCGATGACTTCGGTGAGGAGGGCTCTTACGAGTTCGCCAACATGAAGGCCACCAGCAATGCTGTTGATGAGTTGGCTCACGGCCGTACGCCCAAGGAGATGTCCCGCCCCACCACCACCACCCGTAACGGCTTCAGTG
>NW_003315038.1:3382184-3385133 GCF_000150825.1 Verticillium alfalfae VaMs.102
TTCCAGCGTGTCCAGATTCTCATGACTGCCAAGCTTGCCCTCGATATGGGTGTCCCTATTCACGGCATCGTTGCCCTCACCACGACTGCCAGTGACAAGATTGGCCGCTCCGTCCCCGCGCCTGGCCAGGGTATCCTGACGACGGCCCGCGAGCATGCCAGCAAGTTCCCCTCGCCCCTTCTGGATATCAACTATCGTCGCCGCCAGATTGAACTTCGCAAGAAGCAGGTCAAGCAGTGGCAGGAGTCTGAGCTTGAATACCTCTGGGAGGAGGTTGAGGCCATGAAGGCTCAGGGACACGGCTTCGATGAGAAGGAGTACGCCCACGAGCGTGCGTTGCACATTGAGAAGGAGGCGCAGAGGCAGGAGAAGGAGGTCCTGCGCAGCCTGGGCAACAACTTTTGGAAGTCGGACCCTACCATTGCACCTCTGCGCGGTGCCCTTGCTACATGGGGTCTCACGATCGACGACCTGGACGTCGCCTCGTTCCACGGTACCTCGACCAAGGCGAACGACAAGAACGAGTCATCTGTCGTTTGCCAGCAGCTCAAGCACCTTGGCCGCAAGAAGGGCAACGCCGTGCTGGGTATTTTCCAGAAGTACCTCACTGGTCACCCCAAGGGTGCTGCCGGTGCCTGGATGATGAACGGTTGTTTGCAGGTCCTCAACTCGGGTCTCGTGCCCGGTAACCGCAACGCCGACAACGTCGACGCCGTCATGGAGCAGTTCGACATGATCGTCTACCCCAGCCGCAGCATCCAAACGGACGGCGTCAAGGCCTTCTCGGTCACGTCGTTCGGTTTCGGTCAGAAGGGCGCGCAGGCGATTGGTGTGCATCCCAAGTACCTCTACGCCGCGCTTGACGAGGAGACGTATGAGGCCTACAGCGCCAAGGTGGAGGCGCGTCAGAAGAAGGCATACCGCTTCTTCCACAACGGCATGATCAACAACACGCTGTTCGTGGCCAAGAGCAACGCTCCCTATGATGAGGAGCAGCTGGGCAAGGTCCTACTGAACCCCGACGCGCGCGTCTCGGTTGACAAGAAGACTTCGTCTCTGACGTACGCTCCCAACTTTATGAAGCAGTCAGAGAAGACGGTCAAGACGAGCGCGGCCAAGGCGACGCAGGACATGATGGAGACGCTGGCGAAGAAGACGGTCTCGAGCAACAGCAAGGTCGGCGTTGACGTCGAGGACATCTCGGCCATCAACATTGAAAACGAGACGTTTGTGACAAGGAACTTCACGGCGGGCGAGATTGCCTACTGCCAGAAGGCGCCCAGCCCTCAGAGCTCATTTGCGGGGCGATGGAGCGCCAAGGAGGCCGTGTTCAAGTCCCTCGGCGTCGCCAGCAAGGGCGCCGGCGCGGCGCTGAAGGACATTGAGATTTCCAAGAACGAGGATGGTGCTCCCGTGGTTAACGTACGTTCAATCTTGTCTATCCTGACAGAAGCCCCCCCCTTGGTGCGTGATTACTGACTTTTTCTTTTCTCACAGCTCCATGGCGATGCTGCGGCAGCGGCCAAGAAGGCAGGTCTCAAAGAGATCAGCGTGTCTATCTCGCACTCGGACTCACAGGCAATCGCAGTGGCGGTGGCTACGTTTTGAGCGAGCAGGTAGATGGTAATGAGAGCCCGCATGTAATTGTTTTTCCACGGGAGGTACGCAAATGGGCGGAGCATGGGACTCGAGGATATGTCGTTGTTTTATTCGAGGCATGTTTTTTATTCTTCTCGACAGGTTATCTATAGAAGGAGAGGAACGGAGAGGGTGGAACGTTTTTCAAGACTTGAGGCACAGGACGAGGGCACTTTGGGAGGAGTTCCCTCGGGTTGCTGTCGTCAAGTTTCGGAAAGCGAGTAGCACAGCACAGCACAGCACAGACAGGCAGACAGCTGGGTGCGGCTGCGGCGACTTGACGGGATGAAGAGAATGAAGAGAGAGATAAAGATGTAGACATGCGATTCTGAGCAATGTGACAGGTTACAGCTTGAATTGGGTGTGAATGCCTTTCTGCAAATCATGAATGACGATGCGCCTTCAGCACGTGATGAAAGGGAGCCAACGACAATGCTGGCCCTGTGTGGCTTCGTTGAAGCTCAAGACGGCTGAGCTCGTCCGTGGCCTCGGAGGAAGGGGGGCGTAATTGCGAGCGTTGAGGTTCAACGAGGAGAGGAAGGGTGGGGGGAGGAACCAGGCGGCCGAATATGCCCGTCTGACAGCCAGGGTGGGTGGGCTTGTCGCTGGGGCTGGCATGCATTCATGCTAGGAGAATTAGGTGCCGAAGCTGTCTATTACGAGCATCATTTGCGCCTTGCAGACAGGTCGTGGTGAAGAGCAGCAGACAGACCCTTGGACGTGGTGAGTGGAGGCAAGCTTTCTCGTGCTTTTGCTTTTTGACTTAGTCTTTCCTGGAGAGGGGGGGGGGGGCGCGGGGCTTGGCAATCGAATGAGGCCATCACCAGATCACGTAGCTCGAAATGCGGAAATCGCGGAACGCCCCAGGCGAACGGGGATCGTCTCAGGAGGTTTTACGTACCGAAAAGTCACAGTATAATGGTGCCCATGCCGATCGGTCACCGTTTTCGAAGGGATGGATGCATGGGGGGAGGATGGGGGGATTTGTGGCTTTGGGCGGCCTCTTCGCTCGGTTGTCCTCTGCTTTATCTGCGGTGAGGATTCAGTTCGGATAGCCACCTTAACCTTTCAGGTTTCTAGTAAGATGCCGGGGAGGGGATGGCGTGTGTTATTTTGGACCAGGCTGAGCCTCCACCATGTTGAGATGATGGGGTCGTTCTCGCGCCCTTTACTTACTCGTTTGGGTTTGGGGCTGGGTCACTGGCGCGGAATTGCTGTGACGCACGATTCAATTTTGGGGACAAGGCAGTATGGTCTGGTGGCACTCAGGCTCAGCCCAATCTGTCTGTCGTGCGACGATGAGGAAGGGCG
>NW_003315038.1:3385302-3399624 GCF_000150825.1 Verticillium alfalfae VaMs.102
GATGAGAAAGGCCCATATACCTTACGACTCTGCAGGGATGGGAAGAGAGAGAGTAAGTGACAGAAAGAGAGGGGCAGAGAGGGTGGTGGTCACCACAGGACGGCATCACCCGACAGATGAGCAGCTGACCGACTCGAACGTCGTGATGATCTCCATGGACTTGTCTGCGAGTGCTGGGGCCCACGGCCACCACCCAATGACGCACGAGGAACCACCCCAAAACGGTCGCGAGAGGGTGGCAGAGATGACGCTTGAGTCTGGCAGCCCTGCATGCGTCTGCTTTGTGCCCCCCGTCTGCCTCTCGTCTGCCGGGACAGCACACCACCACATCACGGCCGCCCATGCCAGCCCTGTTCCCAAGCGCGAGCCGCTTCGAGGGAGGAGGGAGGGGGTCAGACGTCAGGCATAGGCGGATTCAGCCCACTCATGGGTCCGCGATGGCTTCTAGCGGGAGAGTCTACTGTAAGGACGATGTGACTTATCGACACCGCCGACACCCAGCTCGCTTGATGGCGGCGAATGGGAAGGTCGCCAAGCGGCCTGGACGTGCGGTTCGGACTTTGGGCAGCCCTACCCTGGACCCCTGAGCCTGTCCGGGACGACAAGGTAGCTAGCTCGAAGCTCCGATAATTCTCTATTTGCTGCTGCGGCTGCTGGGAGCTTGGACAGCGTTTGCTACCCGTTTCTTTTTGTTTTTTGGGGCATGCCGAGCTTCAGCCTTCGACGCCACGGGCGTCTTGGGCGTCGTTTGGCCTGTTCAAAACATGTCGTGGTCGGCATGCCGGTGCCGGGGCCTGGTGTGTGGTCTGAGGTGTGAGGTGTGAGGATGGCCTTGGCTATCAAGCCCTGGGTACATTAAGAAGGCGCCGTTGCGCCTCCTGTTTGACGAAGGTGGATGGAAGGTTCCTGTCTCTATGCATGTCTTGCTTCTCTCTCCCATCCACGCTGGCAGTTTCTCGTGACGTCCAGACCATCCAGTCATCGTCCTAGCCCTGACCCGATTTGCCAAGCCAACAAGTCGTCTCGAAGAAAGCAAAGACTAACCCACCGCCGTCATGTCTTCCGACAACCTAAAGGGCCTCAACACGAGGACGCATCCTCACGTTCCGTCCTGGTTCTTCATCGTTCAGCTCGTCGTCCTCGCCCTCGGCCTCGGCGTCTTCATCGCCTCCGCCTACAGCCTCTCCTTCTTCGACGGCTATGGCTACGCCGGCGCCTACTCTGGCTCACCGGGCTTCCTGCTCTTCGCCGTACGTCCCCTCCCATTGTAGCCACCACCACCCAAAGCACACGACTACATCATCGAGACCAGTGACTAACACCAGGTTACAGGCCCTCCTCATCTTCATCGTCGTCGGCAGCCACATTGTTCTCGAGCGCTTCTTCTCACAGTGGTACTTCCGCCTCGCCTTCGTCATCGGCTACGCCTTGACCATCATCTTCCTCCTCTCCGCCTGGGCCTGGGCCGCCAGCATTGCCAGGCTCTTTAATGGCGACGTGTGCGACGCCTTTGGCTGCTACAGCAATGACGGCAACGGCTACGGCAGCGCCATGGCCGCCGGTGCCGCCCTCGGCGCTTTTGCATGGTGAGCTCCCGCTCTTTCACCCCCCAACCCCCCCTCGTCTTTCTTGTTCTCTTTCCTCTCCTGCTCTCTCTCCGAGCCTGCAGAGAGGCGACATGAGAACCACCGCATGACCGAGCCGGCATGCTGACCGCTGCAGGGTCCTCCTGATCGTCCTCCTCGTCTTCTACATTCTCGCCTCGCTGAAGGAGGGCCGCGGCGAGGTTGCCCCCGCCGCGACCGCCGCCGACGCCGAGATGGGCCACGTCAACAAGGAGGCCCACCAGCCGTCCGTCGCGGCCCCGACGGAGCAGCTACCCCAGCAGCAGTACCAGGAGCAGCAGCCCTACCACCAGCAGCCCTATGCCCCGCAGGACCAGACCCAGCAGTACGTCCCTCAGGAGCAATATCCTCCCCAGCAGCAGCAGTATCCCCCTCAGCCGCAGCAGCAGCAGCAGCACTAAGGTGCGTGCTTCTCTGAGGCGCGGGGCGACTACTTGGCGCCGAAGGTTCCGCCCTCTTGGATATGTCAAGCGGTAAGGGCGAAATGAGACTTTCGGGTTGCCCTTATGCTGGAGAAGGATATGTTCGTAGAGAGGAGAGAGAGAGAGAGAGAGAGAGAGAGCGAGAGAGAGAACGGCTCGTTCTCGTTCCCAGATTTGCCTTGGTGCTGCTCTGCTTCAAATGGCGTACTACAAGATACCACTCGTGTTTACTCTGCTTGGGATACCCAGGTACTTTAATATTACCATGATAATTCATGATAGACGTCTACCTTGCCCTTCTTGACTACGACCGAGAGCCGCCTCTGTTGAATTTCCTTTTGCTGTCTCATGGCCAGACGATTCACATGTGAGGTCATCAGATGACTCTACTGGCTTATTTGCAACGGTCTTGTTTGAAGCAGCGAAGGCGTCTTGTGGATTTCTCATTCACCAGAAACCTGGTACTCACTGGAGTGATCTGTATGTGAACAAGTAGTTCATTACGTTTTGGCAGGATCGAGTGATTCAGACGATATCACCACAAAGCACGCATCACATGCAACTGTGATTCGCAGTTGTAGTGATCGCAAGTATCTGTGAACGGTCGCAGTCATGAACGGGTGCAGTTATGAACGCGTGCAGTTATGAGCGAGTGCAGTCATGAATGGATACAGTCGTGAATGGGTGCAAAATTGGGTATCTAGCAAAAAGTTCAACCTCCTCTGAAAACCATTAATTCAAGCCATTTCCCGCAGTCTCTCGCAGTCAAAGACCTAATGCAGGCCAAGCTCTCTCCTTTCTTCCTGGATCCCTCATCGGCAACGCTCCCTGGATCGCATCATGCCCTGTTTATCTTTCATCTGCCCCATCTAAAAGTCATCCTCGGGAGGCAGCAGCAGATCATCGGGGTCGATGCGGAAGTCCGCAACAAGATCATCCCTAAGGCCCTCGGGCACTGCGTCCCACTCCTCCTCGCTGGCGCCCTGGTTCACGGCCCTCGCCTTCCAAAAGTTGCGCTCGGCCTGTGCTTGGGCGAGATCCTCCGTCAGCCGGTTCACTCTGTTCTGGCGTCGCTGCCTTCCGCGCTTGGCAGACTCATTATTCTTCTTCTTGTTCCATTCCTTGACTTGCCTGTCAATATCCGCATTGGCCGCATCGATTTGCTCCTTCTCCCACTCGGGCATCTTAGAATGCTTGCGCCGAGGGGGCGTTCACTTCGGGGGATATTGTAGTGGAGCACGTCGACCATCTTAGGGGCACGGCGCTTTTGGCCAGGCTCAAGCTTGTTCATTTTTCTCTTTCTGATCTTTTTGCCCCTTTCCGATGCATCGTCCCTTTCAGTGGCCACCGGGACCTTGTCCTTGTTGAGAATGGCGCGAATTTCGCTTTGTCGAGTGACACTATCAGCCTCGGGCACACTGTCACCCATGAGGCTCTCAAAGTATGTCGAGGAAGGCACGCTGAGGCTCGTCTCCCGAATTTCCTCTGAGTAAAGATCCTTGGAAGTGTTCATCTGTGCTTGTGCTTCTGTCTGAACGAAGAGATCCAGTTCTGAAGGGTGGGGGTCGAAAGCCGGATTCAAGTGTAACGGATTGCTAATGGCGTTACGGAAGGTGTTGTTGAGAGGGCTTTGAAAGGAAAGAGGGACGCTTCCAGCAGCTTCGTATGGCGTTCCTTGGGGCGCTCCGGAAGGTTGTGAGAGTCCGGAGTCGGGTCTTCCACAAGGCATGTTGCATGAGGCAGGTAAACCATGGGTTGAAATTGAATATACGCCAGGAGGCAAGAAGTTGTTGATATCAGCATGGCTGCCTGGGAAGAAGCTATTGTCAGAAGGGATATTTAGCCCGCTTGCGTCGCTGTAGAGGCTATCAAGCACCTGCTGGGGATACGTGATCGAAGCGGGCGGCCCAAGGGGGCTGTTCAGAAGGGCCATGGGAACCGGGGAGTTTGGCACCAGTTGACGGCCGCCCCCGGCAGGAGGAGGCATTTCGGAGGCCTGGGAGCTGCTTGAACTGGGTTGATCAGGCTGGCCCCCATAAGCTTCGATGCCGAGGGCGGTCACCATGAGCTCGCGTTCTTCATCGGTGAGGAGTCCGTCGGGTTCCCCTGGTTCCACCATCTTGAAAGACGACACCTGATAATGGATGTCTGTTAATGAATACTCAAAAGAAAAAATGTGTCACGAATATAGCGTGTGAAGGATGGAATATGGGTAATGTTTGATAGAGAAGAGTCTCTCACCTTTCGACGCAGCTTAAGACGTTGGTGTGCGGAAGAGCAAGAAGTAAAATCTCGTGAGTCGAAAAGGCAGTGATTCATGTCTAGAACAGGCGTTGCTCCAGAGCAGACCTCTCCATGGGAAGGAAACGAAGCACTGGCGAGCCTCTAGAAAGGGGAAAGGACGACCGGATAGTCCAAGGCTTCTGCCTTGCCTACAGTTCAGGAAAGCGTGATACTATGAGAGCTGTTCCTTCTTACACTCCTAAGGATCTTACACACTGCCTCTGTTGAGCCATGCTTGTGCATTGCACGCAACGAGAGAAGCACGCGACCAAACCCTGGATCTATCTCGGCCTGCGCTGGCATGCATGGAGAGACTGCAGGCGAACGACGTCCAGCCCATGCTGTTTGGACTTGCAAGATGCACTGGAGCTCTGGACGCGGCGTGTCCTGACACGACGTTGGCACCCATGAGCAGCATTGCTGCACAGGTGTACTGCAATGTGAGCTCGAGGTGAGCAAAAGGGATGGACATGTTCATTCCCACCCTCTGTGTTTGCTCACAGGGCAAAAGTACCCAGCAAACTAATGCCCATCGCAAGATCGCAAGACAGCTGAATAGCGACTGAATGTATTGAAGACGAAGTCTTATCTCGTCAAGCTTTCACACGATTGACTCTCGACCGCATTGAGATTGATAGAACAAACTTTGTCCGACAATTGCCCGATGACAAGAGAGGTAGCCTTCAGGGCTCGTTGGAGGTATGCTCCGATAGAAAGAGTTCATAACGGGATTGGCCGAGGCTCAGACAAGACAAACCAGACCAGCACGTTTTGTGGATTCTCGTATTGGATCGCCACACGATTCTTTCCCCACCTACCTTTCTCGCCTCGTTCGGTGAGGCACCAAATCTACCTTGAGCTAGGATCGTAGGGAGATAGGCGATGTAGGCGGTCTTGAAGAGCGACCTCCGGTTTCCGAGGGCACCACCTGCATCATGCCCGACTCAGGAAGGCCAACAGGAATAACCAATATGGACGGACATGACTCGTGCTGGTGGAATACTGACAGTGTTGTCATGCGCGAAAGTCTCGGGTTCAATGCCACTTTGTGAGCACGAGCGCTCTGGCATGGACGAACAGCGCGTGCTTTGGATGCTTTTCGCGGTGGAGAGAGGAGAATAGGAAACCCGAAACCGAGGGCGGAAAGGGGGGCTGTCCATAGTCCACTCCCAAAGGCAAGATCCTTGCAGAGCGACCCGATACTCTAACCATATCCATCGCAGCCAATAACCAAACGACCACTCACATACAAGCATTTCTTCACAAGCTCAACAACGCAACGAGTGGAAGCACGGACGGAGCGCTTATTGCGCCCTCGGATCACTATTTTTTTCACTGCTTTCTGACCAGGGCGAAGAAGGTGGAGAACCCTGAAGCCGCGCATGATGCCGGAACCAGGGTCCCAGAAATGGCAGCCAAGCCCTTAACCACGACCGGGGCTAATATAGTACATTGGTCCTATTTTCAAGTCCCAAATGCTGCTGCCTATTGTGGGTCTTGGTCCTCAACCTCTGTCCACAGCGGGCGGTTTATAGGATGTGGCCTCGCCGCCGAGGACCCTATCGTGCCTGGCTCGTGTGTTTTGGAGGTCGACAGCACTAGATCACTACCGCAAAGATGCTCCCTGTGGTGCCTGTCAGGGTCGTCCGACTTGGAGCCTTGTGCGTCCTCATCACAGTGACCGTCTTGACAACGAGTTACCTGCTCCTGAACCGTCACCATGGCATCGATGACAAACTCGAACTGCTCGCCTTCACCGACAATGGCACCGCCTACGCCGTCCATGACACCCTGACCCCGTCCTGGACAACCGAACAACTCATGCCACGATTCGCTTATGTCCAGTACGCGACGAACGTGGAGTATCTATGCAATGCGGTAAGGGCTGCGCCTGTCGACCCTATGCAGGGAAAGCGGAATGTTCTCATCTGACAATCGTGTAGCTCATTAACTTCACCCTGCTACGTCGTTATGGTGCCCAGCATGATCTCGTGCTCATCCACCCCGAGAAGTGGGCGCAAGGGACCTCGAGACAGGCAAAGGCGATTCGCAATCTGAAAGAGGCACATCCCGAGATCCAGCTTCGCCCCTTTGGCGTCCTCTCCACGACCAAGGGCGATGTCACATGGCGTGACAGTCTCACCAAGTTCCACGCCTTTGCTCTGACTGACTATACGCGCGTTCTCGCCTTCGACTCGGACACGCTCGTTCTCAACTCGATGGACCACTACTTCCTCGCGCCCCTCGCCGCCGTCGCCGTTCCACGTGCGTACTGGCTGACGACAGCCGCCTCTCCCCAAGACGAAAGTGAGGGTGTGCACGAGGAACAGGGCGGTGATAGTGGAAGCGGAAGCAGCATCACCGGCAGCCCCAAACCAACGGCCAAGCCCAAGCCGAAGCCCAAGCAGGCCCCCTCGATCGCCCAGCAGGTCCTCGGATCGCACGTCATGCTCCTCGAGCCCGACACGAAGCGCTACGAGCGCATTGTCGATAATGCTGTCACGACGGGCGACTTTGACATGGAGGTCGTCAACCACCTCTTCGCCGACAACGCCATGATCCTGCCGCACCGCCGCCTCGCCCTGCTGACGGGCGAGTTCCGCCACGCGCCGGACGACCACGCCGCCTACCTCGCCCCCGACACGGAAGAGGAGTGGAATGCCATGGCCGAGGTCTCGCGCTCGTACCTCGTCCACTTTAGCGACTGGCCGTTGCCGAAGCCGTGGAAGTCGAGGACCCAGGCGCAGTGGGACGCCGCCCTGCCCGCGTGCGACGAGAACGAGCCGCCCCGGGATGACAGGCCAAAGTGTGCCGACAGAGTCATGTGGACGGGTTTCTATGACATGTACGATCAAATGAAGGGCGAGGTGTGCGGAGTGCTCACCTCGTAGAGTTGGGTGGGTGTGTTTCTTCGAGGTGTTGGTGTTTCATCTGGGTAGCATTTGAATCATGTATACATGGCGCAGCGGATCTTGGATTTTCGATTTGGAAAAATAAAAAAAGTTATGATACTTCAAACAAGACGGTTCCTGGTGGCAGGCACAGCCATATTGACCTGGTAGTTCATGAGCTGCCGTTGACATTGTGATCATCGTTTCATGACCGATGTCACAGCGAGGGCAGTGGCGGGCCCGCGGAAGCTCGATATCCCGCCAACTCCGAGCCCAATAAAGGTGTGGTGGCTGGTCCCGGGGCCGGACCGATGCGTAAACATCAGCCTCGCAGGAAGGGGCTTGCTTGCGGCTTGGCCGTGTACACCAGCGTTTCTGGGCAATATACATGGTCAGGCGCTATCATACCGTTGAATTCTTGGGGGCTAAAGCCGAGGCCCCGCGCCTGTTCCGAACGCACGCCTCTATTACAAACGACAATGGTGCCATGGCCAATTCTACTCAGGCGTGTTCCGGCTTACCGAATTGGCAAGTCAAACGGGGACGAGACGTCCAACATGGCTGTAAACGGAAACATACTGATAAAGACCGTAAAATCAAACGTTACAGGCACCTCCGGCTGTTCATAGTCTGGTCCTTTGATAGTAGGTAGGCTGTGGCATGTAGTTCCAGAATTGTTCGATTAAACATGTCCTTCTTCGCTGCCGAGCAGAGAGAGTCACAGTCACCTTGGCCAGGGAGCTTAGGATGACAGACATACACTTTGACCATTGCGAGTCGAACTCATAGTAAATTACAACGCCTCATTATTGGTAGCTCTATGGACTTAGTCACACAGCAACCGTCATTAAAAACTGCACGCATCGTCCACACGACGCTTACACGCTCAGCATCAACGCTGCCGCCACTGCGCCCAGGCCCCCGACGATCCCAGTCCGGAGGGTGCCGGCGGCATTGTCGTCGTTGTTGTTGTTGTTGTTGCTTCCGCCGTTGCTGTTCTCGTCGCCGCCGTTGTCGCTGCCGCCGTCGGTTGCATCACGATCAGGGACCTCATCGGGATCATCGCTGCCCTGCACGACACTCGAGGCGCGCACGCAGCGCAGCGCAGTCGAGTCGTCGCCCCACTTGAGCACCACAGGCCAGACGTTTGTCACGGCCACGGCATAGGCTTCCTGCGCGGCATCAGAGCCCTCGGCCTCGGCACCGCTGGCGTGGGCGAAGAAACGACCCGTCTCCGTGATGTTCTTGGGGACGCCTGCGAAGCGTTAGTCAAAATTGTCGGGAGGGACCTGCATCAGATTTAAACTTACGGAACGCCCAGCTGGAGACATCAGTCGAGATCCAGTCCTCGCAGCTGCTGGGCACTTCGACATCGCCGCTACACGCACCGGCCGCCTCGAGGTCCTTCTTACACGCATCGCTCAGCTCCTCGCAGCTGCCGTCATCGCCCTGCGCGTCCCGCGTGGCATTGGAGCTGAGGCCCCGCCAGATGGTGGCGCAGGCTTCGCCTTCAGGTGCAATGCCGTTGGGCGAGGCAAGGCGAGGACAGTGAGCTTGGTAACATCATCGTCCGCAAAGGAGCCGGAACCGGCGTCATCGAGAGACAAGTCGGCGGCAACAGATGCGAGACCCCAGGCGCGGCGCCGTGTGCATTTGATGTGTCGTTGGTCCCAAACCCGGGACCGGCAGCAAGTTTTGGCGTTGGTTTGGGCGAGGGCGAGGCCAAAGAGCCCGAGGCCAGGGAGTAAGGCGGCGAAGCGTCCGGCGGACCCTGTGGAGACAGAAAGAGGCCCCGGCGAGGGCGGCGAAAGGGCAGGGATCGGATGAAGGCAGCCCTGTTGCGTGTGTGGGCCCCCAAAGGGGGGGGGGGGGGATAGTTGCTAAGTTTGATGGCTGTGCTGGGTGGTTTAAGTCTCTTTGGTGACAATCTTGCCTATCGTCTGATGATGTCGTTGTTGATGGACCATTGATATGGAGAGAGATCAGACGGAAAAAAGGAGAGTAAGATGCTGGAAGCGCAGTCGAGCAGCATCCGGAGCAACAGCTGATATATGTCGGACGACATTGGGGCCAACCGCTCGCTGCGCAGCCGCCCAACAACCCATACATGGGCACAGACACGGCCAGCCAGGCACAGGGAATTCGGTTCCGAGAAGCCAAGGCCTCAAGCGGGCCATCGCCATCGTGTCAAGCCCTCGACCAGTGCCGCCAAGCGCAGCACCTTGGCGCCATATACCCCCGGCGCTGCGCCGTCCGATTCGGCGGCAGAAGCAAGCACGGGTCTAAAGTGACGTAAAGCTGGGGCCCGGCCGAGTTTTCAAGGGGGGCTCATGTCGGGAGCTCGGGGCGTCTGGTGCCTGGCGGCGTCGGGTAGTTGATGGCCAGACGCACAGGCTGGGCCAATGTTGATGGGGTGATGGCAAACACGGCAGACCTGCGGGTGGAGTGGTCCGGTTGATGTTGTTGCACGATAGGACGCCGCGATTGACAAGGGAGCAGGCTGTTGGAACCAATGTTTCGGGTCTTTTGGCGTCCAGGCTTGGTGTGGCTCGGCATTTGCATGCAGCTGACAGTGTTGGTGTGAAGGGAGAGACCTGGTTTTTGATTCATCTCAGAGGACGAATACGAAAGGAGGTGCAGGAGGCAAGAATCACTTCCATTATGAAGCTCGGTATAAGTCGGCGAGAAGCTCACACCTGCCCGCTTGCTATGTTGCCGCTTCGTACCTTCCAACCTTAGCACGTACCGCAAGGTAGTACCTTACCTAGGCGCCCAGGTAAGTACCTGGGCAAGGCACTGTACCTTACCTCACCTAAGGCAGGAGGTAGGTAGGCGCAC
This sequence comes from Verticillium alfalfae VaMs.102, assembly GCF_000150825.1. Taxonomy (NCBI): domain Eukaryota; kingdom Fungi; phylum Ascomycota; class Sordariomycetes; order Glomerellales; family Plectosphaerellaceae; genus Verticillium; species Verticillium alfalfae. The sequence goes on from NW_003315038.1 coordinate 3,395,362, forward strand.
ATCGAACAAAATGACGGCCGACTCGAAGGAGCACACATCTTGTCGAAGCCATCCGCGTGGACTTGTTCATGACCGTTGGTGAAATCTCTGAGTGCGGTGAATAAAGCAAGGAGGTCGCAAGCCGATATGACTGTCTCACTTCCCCAGTCTTTCATGCGTGACTGATCGACAACACTACCACTGTGCCCAGCCGGACCTGAGAGAAACAACCAGGCCCAAGCCGCCGAGCATGGCCGACCGACAACTGCACATTGCAGCTCAGAGGAAGCGCCTTTGCACATGGGAGGATTGGCAGCCGCTGGGTGATAGACCTATCGTGGAAAACTCTTCCTTTCCGGCTCCGTCTCTATCGGATTATACCATCTACCATTTCATCTATCGGATATACTGTACTGTACTGCTACCAAAAAAGCTGTCAGCGGCAATGCGCGCTGCTGCTGTTCCGCCCTGTCGGGGTTGACCCGTTGAATGCTACAATGCTTGCCGCCGCCCCCTGAAAAACGCCGTTGAGTGCCGATGCAACCATCCTGTCGTCATCGTGTTGAAAAAGTTTTGTGTAAACAAACACCAAGATGCAAGAAAAAAAAAGAACGTCCTGAGGGAGGCTCTCAAGATCTCTATGCCCGCCCCAAAGGCCTGCCCAGCCGGTGTGCTCATGCCAGTCCCTTCTGACTATGGCTCCTTGTCTCGTCCATCTCCTTCCAGATGTACTCATTGAAATCATCCGCGTTGTCGAGATACAGGTGATGGCCCGCCTTCTGCACGACAATCACCCTCGCCGAGCCATTCTCCCTCCGCTTCTCCTCGGCCGTGCCCTCAAGCAGCGCTCGCCTCTTTGCTGCTTTGAGTTTCTCCTCGGACGCCAGACCGCCAGCGACGTCCATCCAGTCGTTCTCGCCGTACATCATGACGATGGGAATACCAGTCTCCTTGATCTTTTGCCCGTTCTTCTCCACCGTCTGCCGGCCGACGCCCTCGATGCGGTCGATGATGGGGCTGCGCGCGTACGCCCCGGGCGCGAGGATGTATGGTAGCGCGTACTCGCCGCTGCCCTTCTGCCGAAACACCGAAAATGCATAGTCGTGCAGAGAAAGCGCCTCGGCCGTCGGCAGGTGGTTGAAGCGGCGTGACGTCCAGCCCGAAACGATGCGAGGACCCAATGGGCCACTGAACCGCACCACACTAAAGGGCGAGACGTTGGCATCCCAAAGCCAGGCGAACCAGCCGGGAAGCGGTCGCTTGGGAGCATTGCTCGAGTTTGTCGCCGTCGCGCTCTTGACGCTCGCGTTGGCATGGTTATGCGTGTCGTTGACGACGCTTTCTTGGTCCTGCGTAAACTCGTTCTCGAGCGTTGACGAACCCGGCTCCGGCATGGCTTCGTTGACGGCATAGGGATCCGAGGGCACACCGACGGGGGATGCGAGAATGAGCTTCTTCAGGTGGCCGGGGTATTTGAGGGCATACGCCACAGAAAGGTAGCCGCCCAGGGAGTGACCGATGAGGGTAAACTTGTCGATATTCCTGGCTTTCCTCCACTCCTCCAGTGCATCGACGAACCAGGCCTCCGCCTCGTCAATCTTGCCCTGCTTATCTTTGGCGTGCATCTTGAAGGGTGGCCTGGTCGAGTTACCCATGCCGAGCATATCTAGCGCGTACAGTTTCCAGCCTTTGCGTCGTGACAGGGGCTCGAAGTTCTTGTAGTAGAAACCCAGTCCGGCGCCGTAGCCATGCAGCATGACGAGGTTCTCCTCGACCTTTTCGCCAACACGCTCGACGGAGTATTCGTTGAGGGCACGGTTCTGACCCGAAAGGTTCACCATCTGGGTCTTCCAAACGCGGGGCCCGAAAGGGTCGGACTGATCGGCGGGATCGATGGTGGCATGCTCGCGGGCGTCCTTGAGGTAAGGGATGTGGGCAAGGACGTTCCGTTCGGCGGTCGAGGGGCTGATACTGGACCACTGCAACTTTGTTAGAAACCGTTTGATCTTGACGTTCACATACAGCTCGGTGTGCGACGCAACACTGGTGGCGATCGACGTACCCATTGGTAGGCAGCTTCTTTGTAGCCCAGAGGAAAGTAGGCAAAGTTGGGACGCGACGGCTTGGCCTTGTCGTCGACCGTCTTCTGCTGTGCCGTTGCCATCGTCTGGTGGGTTCTCCTTTGAATCTTTCTCTGTTGTGCGAGTTCGTCGATGGTGGGGGCGCGAATGGTTGAGGTACTCGTAGTTGTCGTTCCGACGATGGACGAGGCGGCAGCGAAAGTAAGTCGCGACCCGTGCACGACGGCAGATGCTGAATGATGCTGTATCATACCGGGTGGCGAGCGAGGCGGGAGGGCGCAACGGGGTACTTGTAGGTGAGGAGAGCGGGTTTCGACTCGGAGACGGGGGCTGCGGACAAAACGGGGGACCGGGCTTGACGGTCGTGCCAGTCCGATATGCGACAGAATGCGCGAGACAGGGAGAGGCAGTACGACAATGCGCTCAGTAAGCACTGGCACGAATGCGGATGCGACGAATGGGACTGCAGGTTTGGTCCAGTAGAACCCTGCCAACAAGGGCGTTGACTCTCGCACTCGGATTTAGATAGCAGTGGTGACGCACTGGATTGCTTCCTGGGGGGCCAGAAGATGTGACTTAAGGTGGCCCTGACGATCTGGGTGGATGGACTTAAGCAGCCGGAGTTTGGGGGGGCGCGTCCGGTTGGGCGGGCTTTTGAGATGGTCCGTATCAGTCTTGTAAACAGGGGGAAAAAGTAGCCGAGCGTTGCGGAGTTTGCGGTTAGGTTGCCGGAGATGGCTTATTCGAAGGGGTGAGATATGTATAGGAGTGTAAAGGGAGTCAATGTCGGACGCAGAGAGTATCAAGCCGCGAAAGAGAGAGGAGGAGAAAATACAAAAGCCAGGTTGCCATTGGGACATGGGAGGCGAGGCAACCACGCGCACTTACACGGTTTTCGGCTATGTTGAGCTTTCGTTGAGGATAGCGGTCAGATGCGCAGATTTACAGGGGGGGTTAGAGGGGCAAGAGCGGCTAATGCGGGCCAGACACGGCCCCATAGTACAATACCTGCTGTATGTGGCTGCCTGTACCTGGAGCGCGCTCTTTCCCTCTCAACGATATTGCCCCGATAGTTACCTCCTCTGGTTTGTCCGCTAGCGCTGTTGCCAAAGTCATTCCAGGCCACAGCATCGGGAAGGATCGCCCAACATGACGCAGTTGGGTGGTGGGCAGTGGGCAGGCATTTCCAAGCAGCACCTGTGACCAGCTGGCCGAGCAAAATCCAGTGAGACAAGGCGGGGCTCCGCGGGCCTGGAGCTTCCCAGCTGACTGACATCTGATCCTGGATCCAACCCAACCCACCATCTCCAAACTCCAACACCGACACCAGACATCCGCATTCATCAACGTCACGGAATTAACGCCCCCAGATGCCTCAATCTAGCCGTAGCTGATCCAATGCCGAGTGTCAGCTCACTGCATTGAAAAAAATATAGCTCGCCTGCCAATTTCGGCTCGACGTTGGTCGTCCCGAGACCGCCCCCACGACCTCCATTTCCCTCCCTCTCGACAAGTCCTCAAGAAGCCCCGGCACACCTCTTCACATGGCCGACGACGTCGATTCGGTCGTCAAGGGAGCCCCTGCGCCTGGAAAGCATGCATCCGATAATGTCGGGGGCACGAGCGGTGTTACGACCAACAATGGCAAGCACGGCGACCCGCTGAGCCACACCCCAAGCTCCCCCTCCATGATCTACCTCAACCTCCTCGTCCTCGAAGCTTCTCTACGCGCCCAGTACCTCGAGCTGCGTGCTCGACGCCGCCACCATACCTTCTTCTTTGCCATACTGTCACTGTGGATCGGCGGATTCGGCTATGCCCTGTTCTTTGCGCCACGCGAGGACGGTGTTGGCGTAGGAGGGTCTGTGTACTGGGGCGTTGAGACGATTGAGAAGCTCTGCTTTATGGGGGGCATCATGACCGCTATTCTGGTCTGGGCCACCGGTATCTGGGATCGCGGTATCCGCTGGCCCAGACGCTGGTTCGCCATTTCTAATCGTGGCCTCCGCGGCTTCAATGCGAAGCTCGTCATCATACGAAGGCCTCTGTGGGCCGAAGTTGGCTCTACTGTCGGCTTCTTCCTGACCTATGGTCTTTTCTCCCACACGGCCAGTTCGTCTTATCGCTACATCGATCCCTCAATTCTGCGTGCCGTCGAGAAGGAGCTTCGCCTCACAACCGAGAAGCATCCCGCCCTGCCCAT
>NW_003315038.1:3399737-3401580 GCF_000150825.1 Verticillium alfalfae VaMs.102
CTGGGAAAGGAGAACGAGCGCCGCGCCTCATCCTGAAGAAATTGAAGGAGCATGAGCGACGACTGGCTAAGGAGACCTGGGGCATATTTTGGTGGTTGCCTTGGCATCGTACGGATACTGGCCGCCCACGCTCCTCGACAACCCTTCAAAGCCGGAATCGCGATCAGGATCATGACCCCGAGAAGCTCCATCCTCGAACTGCAGCCCTTGAGAAGCAGCACCGGCGCCGCGGTAGTAGCGTGCGCCGGCGCAGCTCGACCAGCTCTTCTCGCAGCCCTCTGCCGGCCGATGGCGAGGATGCGCCCGTCAGTCGCAAAGCCAGCACGGCCTCTAATGCTTCGGACAAGAAGAGACGGAACAAGCTTTCGACGAGCTCCAAGCCCAAGCGACCCAACGTGGAATCGAGGTCGGTGACACCGGACATCCCATCACCCCTGGCACGGGAGAGCAGCGTTGCTAGCGACGTGACATCATCGGATGTGGGAGGAGAGCGGATGCTGCGAAGCTCGTCGTCCAAGTCCAGCGTGGGCACGGGCCGGGATTCCAAATTGAGCGAAGCGTGACGAATGACAATTGACGAGTCTCCAAGAGACGATTTTATGAAGCTTATTCCCTCCGTGCGTGTCGAAAGTCTTCCCAACTTTGATGAACCCGAATCGAAAAGCGCTTCTGCCAGTTGGGCCTGGGAGACATCAAGCTGATGGCGTTACTGCCACGTTTTCTCCACTTGTCGCCGTGCTAGTCAGGTACCGTGGCGCTGCGTCACGAATCTCGGTATCGGATCATACTCTTGGGGTTTCCGGTAACCCCCAAGACACTCGGCAGCAGGCGCCGAGCCCGACACACCGGGTCTCACGGCCTGGCAACTCTCGAGCTCTCATCTTGCGCTACTCGTGACGCGTCACCATCATCCCATTCAACCCATTTGAGGCGAGCCTTCTCATACTGCAGTGTTGCCAGAAACGTGGCTCGCTGCCAAGCCAGTGACGTCCTTCCAGATTCGATCCCCGTTACTACTAGTTCCCATTCAGTCCACAATCGGAACCCCGGCCTGCAGCCCAGCCAGGTAGTTGTTCAATCGATGTATGGGAACCCTGCTTTGACATCATTGGGGTCTGTAGTCATTGCGCGTCTTCCCCCGCCTCACGCTTCTAGCCTCATGCCGCCGGGGAAAAGATGATCTGCGAAGAAAGCCGGGCGCAGTTTGCCAAGATGGCGATGCTTGCTGTTCCTCATATACCACGCCCTTGCCCTTACCATTCCCATTCCCAATGACTGTGCTGTAATAACCAGGAAATTGCCCCCATTTGTATGCCCGACTCTTCGTGGCGCAGACGTACAAACGCCCTTGTTTCCTCGATTGGAGCAACAATAGCAAGCAGAACTTTGGGATAGCATGCCGGCGGCCGTTTCACAGGAAGCGGGCATCAGTGATGAGCTGGTGAAGCACTGCATGGCGCCTGACAGTGTCACGACGCTGCTGGCCGAGGACCCGTCGCTGACGCCAGGTGTTGCATGGAAAAGGCTATATGGGGCAAAGGCAAAGCGGCGTGAGCAGAAGGAAAATGAGGTTAGCGGACCGTTGCCGGCGGTGGATGAGTTGACTGGCCTGGAGCGCATCGCGCCGTGTGGAAAATGGGGAGGTGCAAAGCCGAGCGAGCTGTTCCTGAGGGTAAGGTCACCCCGCTGTCCTCCGAATTGTGTAGATGAGATTGCACTTCTGACCGAATGCATTAGATGTATGGTGCAGCCCTTGAATCGATTGATGGCGATCTGAGCAGGCTGTCGTCAGCCCTTCGCTCATGGAGCTGCGGCACGGTGCCCCTGACATCATCTCGACGTA
>NW_003315038.1:3402211-3406858 GCF_000150825.1 Verticillium alfalfae VaMs.102
CGGAGGAGTGGGATGATCAGTTCACAGACGAGGGTAGATTGAGGGGATTCGAGCTGTCGTCGACCCGGCGAAGATGATTTGGAGCAGGAATTTGGAAGCCGGACGACTTGATGAGCGAAGGGCGGACGAATGAACACTCCGCGAAATGGCCTCCATGGAGTCGACGAAACGGCCCCGACCGGGACTCAACGGCGCGGACAGGACGCCGGATGGTTCTCGAAAACGGCCCCAGCACTAGGCTCTCCAACGAGCTCCCCGACGGCTCCTCGGCCGCTTTGACCGATGACAGTTCACGGTCCAGGACCCCAGAACAGAAGAATCGCGACGTCCCCGAGCACACCCACGACTCACCTCACTATGACAGCTCTCTACCCGCCGAAATCGTCCGCCTCCAAACGTCTCTTCGGCCCTCTCCCTCCGAGGACATCTACGCCCCGATCACTCGGCACCTGAACCACACCAACGCCGCCGCCTACACCGTCCCACCTCGCCTCCATCCCGCCCATTTTCCTCCCTCAGAGCAGCCGACCCCCTACACCCCTCACCCTCGCCACTCCCCCGTGCCCATGGCCCTCGTCAACCGGCCGCCCCACGGCTCGCCAGACTCGAGCTCTCTCTCGAACCCACAGAACGCCGCCTGGCTCGCAGCCCTCGCACACGCCCGCTCCTCCGTCTTCATCCAGTCCCCGACCCTCAACGCCTCCCCCCTGCTCCCGGCTCTCCTCGCCGCCTGCGAGCGCGGCGTCCACGTCCACGCCTACATCTGCCTTGGCTACAACGACGCCGGCGAGCTCCTGCCGTTGCAGGGCGGCCACAACGAAGCCGTCGCCCACCGCCTGCACGCCCAGCTGTCCGACGACGCGCGGCCGCGGCTGCACTACCACTGGTACGTCGCCAAGGACCACGCCGCGCCGGTGCCGCACGGCCTCGGCGCGCGGGCGTGCCACATCAAGCTCCTCATCGCCGATGAGCGCGTCGGTGTCGTGGCAGCGGGAACCAGGACACGCAGAGCTGGGCGCACAGCCAGGAGGTCAACGTCATGTTGACTCGCCCGACATTTGCCGCTCGTGGATCGATGCTCTGAGGGAGGAACAGAACACGGCTTGTTCGGCCGGCTGCAGAGCGATGGCATTTGGAGGGACGACAGGGGTGACGAGGTCGAGGGGCGCCATGGGCGTGGATGCTGGACGGTTCGCATGGGCCAAGGGCATCATGGGCGCTGTCAAGAGGGTACAGGGCAAGGGAGGATTCGGTTAACGTTTGTGTTGATCTGAGAATGAGCATGAGTACACAAGCATTCACTGCCAAGAATGGAAAAGTTGCCATGTCACGGCGGTTATCAGATGGCACGCAGCGTCTGAGAGATCATCCCTATTCACCGCGAGCAGTCGTCGGCACGCTCGCTAATAATGTACACTTAGCCAAGCCAAGTCTGGTGAAGTAACGACAAGGAAAGGAAAGAAGTTTAAAAACAGACAAGCAAAGTAAACAAGAGCCGCTGGCTAGAGCGACATGTGCTGTGGTCGGTGTCATACCATGTCCTGTCGGGTCGTACCAGTCGCATGCTGCCACCCTCCCACCCCGCCTCGCATGCAATTCTAGTGCTGCTACCTTTTCTTGTCTTCCAAGGGTATCTCCTCTCCGGTTCTCTGCTTCCCAACAACGCCCTTGAGCACCTGAAGCTTTTCCTCTGTTACGCGGATCGCCTCCTGGATCTCGCGTTCATCCATGCGCTCCTCACGTATTTTTTCCTCCACTGTACGTGGCTCGATCGCCCGCTTGCGCGTCGGCATTGATCCGTCATGCAATCGCTCGAGCCCTACGCGTTCTTCGAGCCAGTCCCACAACTCTGTCTCTTCCCGGCGCCACATTTCCTCGTATGCGGGCCACCCTGTCAGGATATCCGTAGAACCCGACTTCGCGCCGTGCGCCCTGGCCTGGGAATCCGAACCATGCCGCCACAAGCAGTCCAACGAGGAGACCGTACGTAACGTTGCCCGTCATGAGTGGCTTCAGCAAGTCGGTAATCGGACCCAGTATGGGGCGCAGCGGCTCGAGCAACCCCCAGGTCTCCGGGGGTGCGCTCTTGGCATGGCTCTTGTCCTCGCCCCCCGCACCCGACTGCAGGTTGCGGTTCTTGCGGCCCTTCTTCTTCTTTCCGGAGCCTGTATTGCCGGTCCCGGATCGCGGCCTCGAGGACACGGCAGCCTTGATGCTCGCCAAGAGGTCGCTTACATAGGTTGTTTGGCCCTCATTGGCACCGCTCGTGATGGGGCCTACGCGTGTTAACTAGTATTCAGGTGGCAGCTTGTGGAACAACATACCTTTGAGCCAGCTCTTGCCGGTCCACTCCAGGGTGCAGTTGACCTGGACCCTGGTTGAGTTGTTCTCGGCCCAGGACAGGCAGTACTTCGTCTTGACAATAAAGGCATTTCCACTGGGCACATCTGGGGTCTGGGTCGAGCAGGTGATGTTGACTGCTTTTTCCAAATCAATGTGGTCAATCAACTCAGACACGATACACTTGGTCTTGCTCGGGCCGATGGAGCCGCCAAGTGGCTTCATGTAGGAGTAGGTCCGCGTCATGTTGTCCGAGCTCAACCCCTTTCTGTCCTCCATTTGGAGATCCCAGCACTTGGCCTCGTTAACAAGCCACTTGGACATGAAAGTGACTGACGCAGGCCCAAACAAAAGATTGTACACTTTGCCCAGAGGGGCGGGAACAACGTCGTCTCCCACGATCTTTTCGTAGTGAGATGCCGCGTCACCGCACTCGGTAGGGGCATGGGTCGCAGGACCCGGGAAGTCGTCGGCGGGAATAGGTGGGCCGACAGCGTTGACGAGATCGGAAGGCGCGCCGTTAAGCACCGTCGCACCAGAGGCCTTGCGTCCGATGACCTTATCGTGGTCCGACTCGGCTCCAGGTTCTTGGGGCTGCGATGGCTCGACCATGTCCTCTTCATCATCTTCGTCGTAGATGTCATCACCATCTTCGCTCTCGTCATCCGAACCAGACATGCTCTGGTCGTCCAACTGGTCGTGAGCCCCCTCGATTTGGGAACCCTCATCGCCAACATCAACCTTTTCTGTTTTGTCGCCTCCCGTCCCCTCAAGCTGCACTCCGTTCAGTGAACTCCTGAGTGTAGGATGTCCTAGTTTCCAAATGTTGACGATGAGATCGTAGGTTGAGTCTCTGCTGGTGAAGCTTGCGAAAATGTGCTTGGCGTGTAATGTCGAGATCATGAGCCCATTCTTGAAAACGAGCGCCGTGCTCCTCTTCTCGACGGACACTATCTCGTCGAAGCTCATAACCAGAGTAGTCGACCAACCCAGAATGTTGCTGCTGAAGCAGAGGTGCCCTTCGGACACGTATAGACGGCCGTGAGCCAGAATCTCTCGCTGCAGCGCACAGCTGTAGTCTTCGATGAGATAGTCGTCATCTGGCACGCTCTTGAACAGCGCATGGAAGTCTCTGTTTCGTTTCTTGCTCGAGACGGCGAAAGCCCGTGAGCCTCTGCTGACTGGTGTTAGCTGCCGGGTTGCCGAGAGAAGAGTTGGCCCGCAGCGATGGCTGCGCCGATGGTTGTCCCGGTCCCTCTTGTTGCGGTTGAGCTTCCTCGGTGGCGACGGCGGCCCAGGGCACTCCGGACGCTGCCGCTGCGAGTTATGGCTGACTTGTCCTCGTAAAGACTGGCAGGCGGCGGTGTGCGGTCGCCCAGGCCTCCATTTTCATACAGTGAACGTGGCGCGTTGTTCTGCGCCGGGCGAGCGTCATCAGAGCCATACTCATGGCTTGCGGCCGAGGAAGTGTCAGCGGCTGGCGCTGATTCCGATCTCGCACGGGTCTCTGATCGGACCGACTCGGGAAATTTGGCTGTCATGGGGGTGCCTGAGATGCTCGGAGGGTCGACAATGCCAAGCTGGTTCAGCGTCAGCTCGCCGTCGCCGAGCGTCTTGACGGCGGGCTCCTTGTCCATGTTGGCGTCTCTGGAGGGAGAAAGGGGCGGCTCGACTTGGACTTGGTCTTCTTCCGGGAGGTCGGTCTGGTTCACCGTCAGGTTGCTAGTCTTCGGCGGCGTCTGGCCACTGTTGTTGTTTTGTAAAGTGTTGCTGAACTGGTTGGCAGCGTTCTGTGCAGCTGAGAGCATAGACGAGAAGAAACCGTTTGAATTCGACGTTGTTGTGGCTGAAGGGCTCTCGGGTGTGGGCGTCAGAGGTGCAAATGTGGTGTTTGACAGTTTGCTGGGACCAGCAGAGCCCGACCTGCTCCTGCGATGTGTGATCAGATTGCCCCAGGGCGTAGGACCGTTTGAAGCATCTGCGCTCTGTTTCGTGGGCGGCGGCGAGTGTAGACCGTTCTGGTTCGGGTCGGTCGGCGTGGGCGGGGTGTTGACAATGATTGGACCGGTCTTCTCGTTTGGCGGAGTAGTCGGCGCCGGCACAACGACAGAGATGCGGTTCGAGAGTGTGGAGGCGCGGGAGCGAGACTTGCGTTCGTTAGGGCGAGAGGAAGCGCCGGAAGCAGTTGTTGCTATGCTGTCGGCATCTGGCTCCGTGGTGTTGGACAGATCGGATTGCGATTGCGAGTTCGAAAGGCTTGGCAGGTTTGGCAGGCTCCGGTTCTTGTCGTCGTCCTCGCAAGGCTCG
>NW_003315038.1:3407166-3421242 GCF_000150825.1 Verticillium alfalfae VaMs.102
AAAGGGTGCGGTGGAGGATCGGGACGCAGGTCGGGCACTGTCTGGTCCAGGCCCTGGGGCTCTGGAATATGGTAGCTTGTATGATGGGGGACGATGTCGTCAGGTAGCCGATCTGGGAGGGGTGGGTTGAGATTGTTTCGGGGCGGGACTTGAATGATGATGGTGGTCGTGGCTGGGGGGCGATTTGAGGCGAAGCAGAAGTGGAAGCTGGCACGAATGAAGATGCTGGTGCTGGAGGTGATGCAGGTCTGCAACCAGATGAGAAAATGCCAGGTCAGCCAAGAACCGAAACGAAACGGAGGTGGTCGGGGATAGGTGCGTGGTGGTGGTGGGTGGGTGGGTGGTGGGTTATGGGCGATGGGGTCATGAATACAGGTAGCAGACGTCAGTGCACGCGCAGTGCAAGCGCAAGGGCCACAGGGGAAATGCAGTCAGCCTGGGCTTAGCTCGCGCGCACTCGCTTCCACCACGTCTCGTCGTCTCGCTTTTCATGGCGCGTTCCAGGGCATGATGGATGCCTGCAAGGGGCACCAGCGAGGACGGGACGTGGGGAGGAAGCTTCGGAGCCAGCCAGGCGCCGGGATGGTCGCTGCTTCAAGAACGAGGAACCCGAGCCCGTAGCTGACGGCTAGAACATCTTTTGACAGGCCCACTGACGGCGGGCAGAGGGGGGGATCCGAAGATGAAGAAACATGGGTAGAAGCAACTTACGAGTCATGATCTGCCCTCACACTTGCTGCACTGTTGCTATTAGGATGCGCATTGTTGCTGCCACTCTGATCCGCCCTGCTGATCCAGCTATGCCTTTTATCCATGGAGCTGCTGTCGCCGTCGGTGTAGTCGCTGCCCTGATCGCCATCACCGTCTTCAAAAAAGAGCGAAGACCTGAAGTCTTGGGTCGCCTGGTCGGCTTGTTCATGCCCCTCTTGCTGCTGTCGTCTCTTCCGTCGTCGTCGCTTGGCCACGATGGCTTTGGGAAGCAGTTTGCCCAAGCCGCCGTGGCTCGGGTCAAGGGGCTCCATTGGCTCGCGTTCTGTGAGCGTCCCCGTCTCCAGCGACCCAGAGAACCCGAGGGGTACGGCAGGCGTGGTGTCGGTACGGATTATACGAGATCGGGTTCGGGTTGAGCGACGTCGCAGATGCCAACGAAAGCTTGTCGTTCTTCAGGGTTGCGGTGGTACCTTGGAGTGAAGCAATGTGATGCGCAGTTGAATCTTAAAATCCCTCGACTCGGGGTATTTGGCCAAAACTGCTTTCCAATTCTCAGAGCTGCCCTGGAATCGTGACCGTCTGCACCATGTCTTTCCTTCCTTCGTGCCCTTGCTGCTGGCTGCCCTTGCTGCGTGCTACCTTCGTTCCTTCCCGCTTCCAGATGCCAATGCAGGCCTGGAGACGGAAGGAGCGTCATCATCGCACCAAACTGGGCAGTGGCTGCGGAGCTTCTGCTCCACATTCGCATGCCGTTGGAAGGCGCTACCCCAATAAGAGTGACACATGTACCACAGAGTCCAGTGACGCCACGAGGCGCTCAAGAGACACAGCGTGCTACTGGGTGAGATGGGAACGCCCCCATTCGAGAGATCGCCGATTCGTCTTCCACATCGGCTCTTCCGCCGCGTTGGACAAGTCCAATTCATCCACTCCTCCAACGACTACATGTAATCCTCCGCTTTCTCTGTCTCCTCGGCCCCGAACTTCCCCAAAAGCCGTCCGAGCCGGCGCGGCATGAAGAGCCTGGGTCATGCGTGGTCACCCACCATTGTCTAACAGGCGAGAATCGGTTGGGCAATTGGTGACCGCCGTCACACTGGACTAGCGATTCAAAATCGCGCCGCTAGTGCACGACAAAAATGGTTGCCTGTCCATGGCCTTCACGATGGAGTACACCCTCGCCTTCATGATGGAGGCTACCCCTGAACCTTCTTCAACAACCATCGAAAGGACGGGTCCTCGGGTTTCACAAACCTTGACCAACATGCAGGCAGCACTTCTAGGTGCAATTCAAACGCTAACCCCCTGGTATCATGCAACACAAACAAAGCCGCCAGGCACCCGCCATTACCATACGACACCAGCGCACGGCCGCAACGTTGCTTTCCGCGCACCCCTATCGCTCGTCCTCCTCTTCAATACCTTTGCCCTTGTCATCATCTCGTCGCCAAGTCCCCGCTCCCGTTACCGTCGGCCGCCGCTTTCGTGCCGATGCGCGCCGGGAAGACACACGTCGGAGACTCAGCGGGATCTCTGCCTCGCCCTCCACTGCCGTCTCCAGGCTGTCTGAACGCGCTCGACTGCCTCTGGTCCAGGTCCTATGCAGGTGTAGGCCTGTGTCTCCGCGCTCTGCTGCAGCCTGCCGACCTGTGGACAACGCCGTATCGTGTCTCTGCAGTCCTTGATCGAGTCTCTGGGAACCGGTATCTGGCCGGGCCGTGTCTGGCCTGGACAGACCCGTATCTGGCCCCTGTCCGACCTCTGCTGTTGCCTGTCCCGTGTTCTGTCTGGCCAGCCCGGACAGCCCGGTCCCAGGCCTCTTGATCCTTGTCCCCGACCTCCGTGACTCGGTCTTAGTCAAGGACGCGCCTGCTGCCGCGTCGTCTTCATCGACCGGTACCTCTCTCGTCTTGACGTTCTTCGCATATTCCTTGAACGTCGGCTTCTCCAACATGCCGCTTCTGAACGCGTTGACTCCCACTAGCAACTTTGCTAATTCCACCAGCTCTTCAAGGTACTCAATAATCTCCATCAGCCCCGCTGCGTTTGCATTCCAGCTGAGGAACTTGTGTTGCGTCACTACTCGTGCCGTGCGCTCGTCCTCGGCGAGTACCCTCTCGGGACCTTGCATGCTTGCCATGTAATTCCGCATCCCGCCCTTCCCCGCCCCGCCGGCAGCAGTGGCCATCTCGCTGTGTTGTGCAGCCTTGTCGGTGAGAGCCTGCCGGACACGGTTTATGAGGCGTAGCATCGCCAGGCGTGCCGAAGGGATGAATTGCGGCAGCGGCATGCGCGTCGTCAGCGCCTGGTTCACGACGAAGAGAGCGATGGCGATGGATGCCGCCACGGCGCGACGGTAAGCGTGTACCTCGGTGTTGAGCTCCTCCAGGACCGAGCTGCCATAGACGCGCCGCACCTGGAGCATGTTGTCCATTCGGTCGACAATCTGATGCAGGACGTAAATGATCTCCCGGTAAATTGGATGCAGCTGCCGAAAGCTGCCCTTGAGCCGTGGCTCTGTCAGGCAGAACGGCAGAAATGTCTCTGCAGCCGATAATGCGCCCTGTGCCTTCTCCCGAGACCGCTCGAAGCGCTGCTGAACCTTGTCTGAGCGCAACTGAAGGTTCTTTGGGGTTGTCAACGCCTACGGGCGATGGCTGTCTGCATGCTGCTCATCTGCTTGATCGAGGTTGAGAGGGACTCTACCATCCTGTCGCGAGCTCTGGCGGGGTAAAGAATGAGCTCCACGAGGAGACCAACCGAACAGCCGATGAAGAAGGTCACTAATCGTGTGTAGAGGTTCACGTGTGACACGGTGTTTTCATTGACGGTTGCTATAGATCGTGAGCAGGTCAACATAGCTGACTTCGGCAAGGGAAACATACTTAAAGCGACAGCCGTCATCGAGGATATTGCCACCATGCCCGTCTTGACGTATTTCGTGCCGAGCTGGATGTATACAGATGGCACCACTCCGATGACCAGAATAACTACCAGGGGCGCTCTGTGGCTGCCGCCGGCTACGCACGCCGCATATCCCATTACACAACCGAAGGTGACACCTACCAATCTGAGGATGAAGACGAAAAATGATGTGCCGATAACGACCTCGAAGATCAGGATGAGTTGCAGGGGCGCCCAGACACCCCGGACTTTCGCGTACCACTCGTGCCACGACGGGATGAAGCCCGGCCAGCTGATGATGAAAAAGGCGATGGCAAGCTTAATCGCATAAATGGCATCGTCCGATCTCTGGAGTGACTCGTAGACGTCGGCCACGCGCGCCCGGATGCGGCTGGTGATGCCTCCGGACGCTGCGGCACGCCGCTCTTCCTTCTTCTTCCTCTTCACCTCGTCATTCGTTGTCGGCGGAGTCGGAAATGGCGGCTTTGCGTGTTGAAAGCTCGCTTCCAGTACGTTTGGCACACTCTCCACATCAGCTCTCTGCCGTGCGAGAGGCCTGTCGAGCTCCTCAACAGTGCCTTCTTCCTCCATCCTACTCTCCTCCTTGGGTGTAGGAATTCGCCCCGACCGGCCCTTCTTGCGCATCGTCTGCGGCAGAACCATGGCATCCCTCTCGCCGCCGGTCGACAGCCACTGTCGCCAACCAAAGTATTCGGGAAAGTGGATGCTGATCCTGTGCCGCCTGTGGCGCTTCTCGACGAGGAGACGAGCGTAGCGCAGCAGCTGCAGCATGTGTACGGCCGACTGCCGCAGGCCCAGCAGGAAGGACGATACGAGAAACGTCTCCATGCGGGGCATGATATCGGTCTCTCCGTCCTTGGTCGTGGTCGCGCGCTCGAGCTCCTCCGTGGAGCAAAAGTCGTAGATGGCAATGGCGTCCATGAAGGCGTCAATGTGGATGTCCATCTCTTCGAGGATGATCCTCTTGGGCGTCGGCATGCCCGTCTTCAGCTTTGGAAGGCCGTAGCAGTACGCTAGGCTCGTCGTCACCGTCAGGGCGGCCTGCCGCAGCGCCTCGGTAAAGTCCTTGGTCGGCAGCTGGATGCGCTTGATGATGGCTTCGAGAACCTCGGGATCGCCTGCTTCCAGCTCGCGCAGCGCTTGACGGATTCCAATGCGTCGAGAGGATCTTCCTCGGCCAGCGTCGTCGGGTTTCTGAACTTTCTAGGGCCCAGAAGCTCTTCAAGGGCCGAGGGCGCGCTGGAGCGGCCGCACGAATGGATCCTCGTCCTCGGTATCGGTGGCATCGTCGGGTTCGCCGTCGCCTAGGAGGACAAATTTGTTCTCGCACGCGCCGATTAACATGACGGCATTGTGTACGAGACCAGGCATGGCTTTCGTGGTGATGGGTTTGAGGCTGGAGGGCGGCAGGGGGCCGATGGCAATCTCGAGGTTGACCTCGGACTGCCCAGCGCGGCAGCGCTGCAGGCCTGACCGCAGCGCAGCTTTGCTGGCCGTCAGTGCGGCCAGGCCAATGTGTTGGGCGGGGGCGCTGATGACGGGCGCTCTCGATCCGGGTGTGGACAAGGGATTCCGTAATCCGGACCAAAGATGGTGATACCAAGGTCGTTTCGCGCTCGAACCAACTAATGTTTTCACGGTGCCGGCCGTGCTCGGCGAGGCTTCGGCCGGGTGGTCACTCCGGGGTTTGTCTGGGCCATCCCCAGGGCTGAGGAACCAGTTTGTGGAGCGCGTCACGGCCAGCGTCGTCTGATCAATGGCATCGATGGTGGCGTGGGCGAGGAAGTCGTTGGAAGGCTCCGGGAAGATGGAAAAGTTGATCAAGAAAGTGACCACCATTCCTATCAAGATGGGATAGGCAACATACGTGACGATGGTGCTCGTGAGCGCCCGCCACGGGCCCATGAGGATGATGGTAGAGGAAGTTAGGTGAAAGAGAACGTAGACGATCAACCTCGGGCTGGACGAGCGAAGATATCCGTGATGAACAACGGCACATAACAGAAAGAGAGCTCGAATAGCGAACGCGGCCTGGAGGTTGTCATCGACGGCCCGGCTCGATAACCAGAGACCGAGCGAGCCCCACGCCGTTCCCATTGTTGCGCCGACAAGGGTCAGGAGTAGTCCCTCGACCATGGCGCCCATTCGTTGGCCCGGGTTGGCGAAGACGGTTGTTAAGGGGGCCAGAAAAGTAGTGCCGGGGAAGAGGGCAACAACCTCAGGGATCAGGACAATGATGATGGTGAGAGTCGTCGCTATGGAATACTTGACGACGCGCCGCCATAGGTTGTTGCTTCGGAGGTTGGTCCATGTTGCAGCGGACCAGGCGCGTGACTTGAGAAAGCCGGAATGAAGCCATCGCGGTCTGTGTCCATGTCGCAGTCCTTTTGTAGGCGCCGCCTCGGCTTCAGCCATATCCGTTGCTGAGTTGGCCAACGCTGTACGTTGAGCCACGGAGGCAAGTGGCTTCCTGCAGACCGTGAATGCGCTTCAGACAATAAATCGATAGATGCGGTTGCTGGAAATTGAGAATCACGATCCCGAGGTATGCAAATTCGACCCCCATGACTCCATGGCTTTGATCTGAATATGGTGGAAGTCTAAGTCTTGGTGGGATGAAGAATGGGGGCAGGAATATTCGGCAGCGTTGGGCACATCGTTCGCGGGCCGGCAAGAAGATGTCGAATGTTAGGTCGCAAGTGGCAGGCAGACGTGGATCTGGAATGAGGTGAAGTCATCTGCCAAGGTGAGTACATGTAGCATTGACGGGGGCGCGCGAGTCGTGTGTTCTGGAAACCGGGTCCGGTTCCGGGGAGTTGATTCAAGGAAGGACCCAAGAGAAGAGAGAGAGATCCTTGGAGGGATCCAAGGTCAACATGGCCAAGATAAGTGCCCTGTACTAGTGGACACACCAAGATAGCTGAATAGCAAGGACTGGGGCCAAGACAAGGCTCTGACATGTCTCGTTCATGAGTAATTCGGTGGTAGCATGTCACCATGTTGATGAATATCACGGTGCCTACCATCTTGATCGACTAAGATGACGGATATGTCATGCATAAGACATGCTTGACAGGTCTCATGCAGACGAAGAAGTCTCTGCAGCACCTACCCAACACGAAAAGCGAGCTGTCCGAGCGAGTTGGACCAAGCTCACAGGTCCATATTGGGCATTCATCATTTTTTGCAAGCCCTAGCCTCGACTTGGGTACCGAGAAGATGCAAATCCTCGATTTCTGATACTGGTCATCCCAGCAGGGGACGTGAATAGTCGCCTGATAGACGAGAGAGCAACATGGTTGTGAGAACTTTGCTTGTTCAGCAGCCTGTATGTGCAGGCATTCCCTAACTACCCAGGTACTTAGGTCGGTAGGTACCTACCCTACAGGCATCAAGGACTGTCCGGGCAGACACAGTGGGGTACACAGCATCCTTTGGTGCCACTGATCCCCGCACTCAGGTCTTCCGCCTGAACCTCCAGGCGCCGTCGCTTGCTCTCGAGCAACAGCACTCCCACTCTCCACTTGAAGGTGTCTGGGGCGATTAGATAACGCCCGGGCCTGCTCCCGTCAATCCGTCTGGCTTGCGATCGTCTGCCTGTCACCTTTGACTCTGCCAAACACTACACTCTTCAGACTTGACCTTCAGGCAACAGCTTACTTATTTCTGCCTTTTTCCCAGACATTCCCCCTTGATCGAACACATACATCTGCATCTCAAACCGCTCTAGACGGCTGCCGCCCATCATGCCTCCCCCTCCTGCGTCCTTAATCGTAAGTGACCCCGCGTTGATCCCCCGCCACTGCAAATGACGTAGACCCCGCTAACGACGCAACTCGCGCGCGCGCCATCCAGACCAAACTCAAGGTCCAGCTCAAGCTGGCTATCGCCCGCCTGCGCATGGTCCAGCAGCGCGATGAGGCCTTGGGCAAGACACAGCGCCGCGCCATGGCCCAGCTCCTCGAGGTCGGCAAGGTCGAGAGCGCCCGCATCCGCGTCGAGAATATCATCCGGTCCGACATCACCAACGAGCTGCACGAGCTCCTCGAGTTGTACTGCGAGCTGCTCATCGCCCGCGCCGGCCTGCTCGAGGGCTCGACGTGCGACCCCGGTCTCGAGGAGGCCATCAAGAGCATCATGTACGCCGCGCCCAAGACGGAGATCAAGGAGCTGCAGGTCGTGCGGACGTTGCTCGCCGAAAAGTACGGCAAGGAGTTTGTCATGTCGGCCATGGAGAACTCGGACGGAAAGGTGGCGCCAAACATTGTGAAGAAGCTGAGCGTGACGCCGCCGCGGGAGGAGCTCGTCGTGGGATACCTCGAGGAGATTGCGCGAGCATACAACGTCGACTGGCCCAAGCGCCAACAGCTCGGCGAGGCGCCAGACCTGCTCGACGACGACGACACTGACGGCCCCGGGGAGGATGGCGAAGGCGGTGGAGGCGGCGGTCAGAAGGTTCTTGCGGAGCCGGATCTCAAGGCCGAGAAGGAGCAGGAGATGCTGAGCAAGGCCACTCCGCCAAGGACGATCGGGGGCCCGAGCAGCCCTTTAACGGTCAATCCGCCCAAAATGACAACTGACAATGTCCATCCGCAGGTCAAGGTCAGCTCGCTGAACCTGAAACCGAACCAAAAGATGGCCAACGCACAGAAGAAGACGGACTCCAATGGACCTGGTGGCGCGGTACCCGACATTGCTGAGCTCGAAAGGAGGTTCGCCGCCTTGAAAAAGCTGTAGCATTGAACATGTCGATGATGGTGTTTTCGGTTCAATGGGCTGGCTCTTGGGATTGGATGCTTCATATTTAGCGAGCATATGTTTTGTTATTTTGTTGAAAGCTGGTCAAGGACCTGTTTATCGTTGCTGAATGGACCGACCTATGTCTGATGTGACTACCTAGCTTACCAAGACGTACGCTTTGCATCGCTGTGCTTCACAATCATGATTTGCACTCTCAGAACCTTGGAAAGCATTCCCTTACTTCGGAATAATATCAAGGCAGGCGTCACTGAAGCTTACTACCTGTTAAGGCCCATATGAAAGGAGTTGGTGGCTGATCAACTAGTCAGCGCTGGTCGTCTGTAGTCCTATTGTTCCCTTCAGCCCTCTTGCTGCTCCTTGCATCCGAGCCTTGGAACAAATGCAGACACGTTCAGTCTCCTACGTATAAAGAGCAACAGCCAGTGATTCATAACATGTTTTGCATTAAAGGTCATCACCAGACATTGGTGGTCTTCTTCCCCATAAGCACGCATCGTGAGAGCTCGTCCAACAACGACGCCGCGAGGTTTCACTCCTCTTGTTGGAACTCCTACGAGGCGTCCCGCTGTGGCTGTTTCGACCTGAAAGCAGGAAGAACAATCACGCCGCGGCTATGGACGATAGCGATTTGGCCAAGCTAGGACTTCCCGGCCTGGTGTATATCAGACATGCCCCCCAAGGTGATTTTCAAAATCAGCTACGGCGTCAATTCGAGAATGGGATATCGGACGAAGATGCCATCCTAGTGGGCGCGGCCGAATGGATGGCGGAACAGGTGCCGCACCTTCCTCTCGTCAACCACAAGAGCAACTCTCCCGTTGTTCGAAAATGGGTTGGTTTTCTTGCCAGTCTAGGCTGTCCCAAAAACAAGGTCTTGGATCACTTTACCCGATCCAAGAAAATCAGAACATACCGCGGAGATGGCAGACCGGCAACCGACTCTTAAGTTTTGGAACATCGCGGAGCGACTCATGGACATCACATACGATGGCAAAAGAGCAAAAGGCGTCCGAAGGAATAAGCCGGTTTGCCACCCCGTGCTTCAAAATGGCTTGTAATGCTGTTCCACACCTCCCTGGCAAAATATTCCCATCGAGAAAATGATCCGAAACTCGAGATAAGCTCTCCAGGCCCCAGCATCTCCCAGAGACCTGCTCCCCCCGAAGTTCAGGGGATCAGCCGACCCCGTTCTCGGTCGGGTAAGGCACCCAAGGCTACAGATCAGAAGAAGGAGATCGTCCTCGTCTCATTCGTGCGACCCGTACCAAAGACCGGAGGCTGCGACAGAGCAGATGTTGTCGACCACACTCCCTTCGACGAGGGATCGCCATACCGCAAGCGCCAGAAATTGACTGAGCGCCTCCACGGAGCGGCTCTTCGACAGACGAACGACGCGACAAGCCTTTCCCCGACGAAAACAAAGAAGTCTCAGGCCAAAACGAAGGCATGAACAATACACAACAAGACATGTCTATACGTTTGGGAACACGATCGTTTGAGAAAATCACCGGGTCAAGATCGCGACAATAGACGCGAAAGAAAAGCGCGAGCTTCGCCGCACCAACAGTTGCCATCACCAGACCCTAAAGATACCATCATATGCAGACCTCGTCTCGCCTTGATACGAACCCCAAGCCCTGTCAACGATCAGCCGCTCGAAACTGGCCCCCTTTGGCCGTGGTATAGCGTGGATGACAAGCCCTGCCAGAGTGAAGAGCGCAGAGGAGTTTGCATCGGGGCCCCCATTTCGCAAACTGACGAAGAACGGGCTGTCATTCGGGCGGATGTATTCCTGGATGGGCTGGCCTCCGAGTTGACTGCGAAAAGCTGTGGCGGCCGTACGTCGCGGGCCATGGCGTGATCCCATGACCGCAAGCGAGACAATATGCACATAGAAATCCGATGAATCATGGCATTAAAAGATCTTTGCCAGGGATAATTAGAAAAGAAATAGACCTAACTCAATTGAACGCCCAACGCCCTCCCAGTCATGATGAGTTCCATCCTCCATGCAGCCGCCCTGAATGTTGTATTCACCTCATGCTTTCTCCCTCCTTTTGTTCGTTCACTCCAGCTTGTCCAGATGTTCCAGTCGTGTCAACACAACCTGCTTACTCGTCTCCTCGATTTCACCGGCCAGGAACACCTCGTCGAGAATGGCGTAGACCTTGTAAAAGTTGAAGACGAGATCGAGCTCGCACACGTTGCCGAAGAAGGAGTCGAGGACCTCGACGAAGAAGTGGATGGCCTCGAGGTAGGCGAGCTCGTTGTCGTTGGTATCGACGCAGGCGCAGAAGAAGAGCCCGGCGTAGCGGCGGTAGACAATCTTGTTGTTGCGGTGCTCGACAAAGTTGGACTGGTACTTCTGGTCGCGCGGAGCGACAAGACGGTGGACCTGGGACGATGAACATTGTCAGACATGGTGAGAGCGGATACTCGGGCGACTGTGGGAGGTAGAGGAAGCAAGCGTACCTCGCCCTTGAGCTTGATCTTCTCGTCGTCGCTGTATGGGGCGTACCACTTTGCGAGGCGGGTTTTCCCCCTGAAGGAGGGGTGCATGTTAGCGACGGTACGGGACGGGCGGGAACGGGGCCAGCCATGTGGCTAAGGAAGGTCCGAAGAGCGAGGAACGTACTGTCGGTTCTGGATCAGGATAAAGGACAGCATCTTCACGGCGGTCCGGCGCGCATGGGCGGCGCTGTACGTTTCGTCTGGAGCTTCTTCCTCGGGGGGGGGGGATCTCAAGATGTAGTCGCCGGACCCCGAATTGGCTGACCAAGAAGACCGACCGCCCGTCTAAGCACCGTGCTGGGCGTGCTGTACATGAGGTGTGGGCACCTATGTGAGGTACCTAGGTACGTACCGTGTCAGGGGAAAAGGGCAGAACGCTCAGGCAGATGCAGGCACCGACTGATCTGCCGCACTTCACCGCCTTGGGTGGACCTACAAAACCGCGTCGCGTCCCGCCTCCTTTAGACTTTTGGTTCCTTTCCTTTCTCCATCTGAGTGCAAGGGCTTTACGCGTATCAGTGAGGATTCGTCCGAGATCGTGTTTTTGCTAGTTGAAAACTATAACTAAGACCACTCCTAGTTGGCTTCGGCTGGCTAGGGAATTTTTGTAATCCTTCTTCTTCCTCGATGGATGGAAAACTTTCTCTCTCTTTCTCATTGCTCACGCCTACGGGCTGGGGTGAAGAGGATGTGTATGCAGCGTGGCTCGCCATCAACATGGCTGCGCGTTTCCTATAATGACAATAACAAAGACGATGATGACTGTTTGACAACTGAGCATCGTGAGGGACGCAAAGGTCTTGTAGCCTTCGATCATGGCGGTTGTCGATCTGGACACGCCGTTGCCTGTTCGCTGGACCGTACTTGTACGAACCAGCAACTTTCGCATTTTCGACCGCGTCTCTCACTGGCTTGCCTTTGATGTCTGTGTAGGTCATACCGTTGCGAGGCTAGCAGCCTCGGCTGCTCGTTTCGTTTGGCCATCCACGGCGCCTAGGAGCTCGAGAGTGCCGAGTTCATCAGAAGGACCCTACAAGATACGACAGCGACGGACGCGCAAACAGAAAACAGGACAAGCAGCAGCAAATACGGTCAAGGCGCGTAGTATGTAGTCAGTTTTCTCATCTTACAGCATTGATGACACATTCAAAACACACTGGGCAAAGAGCTTTTTGCCCGTCCCTCTACTAAAAACACATCTGTTGGTATCCGGCCCTTCAAGCTTCCCAAAGACGTCATCGACGCCAAACGACAGGAGGGCATAGTACTGTCCTCCCTGCCGCCATCTTGCACCACATTGCGTTCCTTCCCCTGCCTGCCTCATGCCGGCAAGATGTCCTCCTCGCCCATATCCGCGTCCTCACCCGTGGCGGCGTTGATGCCGTCGACGGTCTCGCCATCGAACACCTTGCCGTGCTCGTACGTCTTGCGTCGCCAGCCTGAAGGGTCCGACGCGTCCTTGATCCACTCCATGGTCGGGAAATAGTGCTCGTTCTTCTTCATCGTGATGACCCATGGCACACAGTCGAACGTGCAGGCTCTTAGGCGGAAATCTGTTACGAGTTCCGTTAGCTCTCAAATTGCTACGAAGCATGATCAAAGTATTCGTAGACTCACAAGTATTGTCCGGGATGTTTTCCACCGCGGCGAGAAAGGCCGGCAGGTCGTGCGTCGGCTTGTCATTGACGTGGGTGATGAAGTTGGTGGGAGCAAGGCCGTACTGGTACGAAGGGGAGCCCCTCGTGCGTGCCGAGACGTAGACCTCGCTGTGCAGCTTGCTGATCTGCTGCCTGACGGCATGATGCGGCCTCTGGAGGACGGCTCCACAGAATGACACGGCGTGGTCCGTCTCGACATCGTCCGCGGCCGATGTGTGCACCTGGATCGTCATTTCTTGCTTAACACGCACGACGACAGCCTCGATAACCTCATGCGAATACATGACGTCGAGCTCTGACACCCTCGTAATCACCTTGCCGTTGAGGCTGAGGACGATGTCGCCCTCGAGCAGCGCGCCGGGCTGCTCCGTCCGTTCAAAGGTGCGGTTGCTGACCATGAAGAGCTGGTGGTGCGTCTTGTTGGCCTCGGTGACCTTGCGAATCCACTCGTCCGAGACGCCCATGTCACGCGCCTGCAAAAGCTTGATGGCACGGAACTCCACAGGGAGTAGTCTGAGTTTGGGCAGAACACCCTGCTGGATCTGAGAGATCACCGGCAACAGTGTCGGTGTCGCGAGACCAAGATGGTACTCCTCGTCGCGGTTGCTGACCGGCGAGCGCTCTCCGAGGTACGTCAGCCATAGGGCCTGCACAGAACCATCAGCTGCGACCAAAACGCCGCTACCACACTGGCTGCTGAGACTCGTGTCGACAGTGATGGCGTCAACATTGACAGCGCGGTACCTTGGCGCTCCCGAATTAGCAGGAATCGCCACTGGTGTGATCTCCGTCACTGTTGTCGTCGCATGCACGATGCGGCCCAGTCTGTTGTAACCGATAAAGTTGGTGGACGCTCCCTGAGAGATGGGCTCGCTGCTCAGCTTGGCGCTCAGCACAGGCGCATCTACAAGTTTTGGGTCGTACTGGATGATGGCATAGTTTTGCAGCGGATGCAGGAAAACAACCTTGCCGTCCACGAAAATCGTATCGGCGATGCTGACCGTTACGTCACAAAGATCATGGGGGACAACAGCCCTCGAGATGATGACAAGGCCCTTGTCAGCGTCTATCACGAGCCCCATGCCCCATTTGCGATTCTTCGGGAAGCCGTCCAGTTTGACTGGCATGGTACAGTTGACAAGCACAAAGCTGCGGACCAGGTCGGCAACGGCAGGGTTTGATGTGTACTCGAGCTGGATGAAGGAGCCAGACTGAGGTACCGTCGGAACCGGGGGCAAAGCATCACCCAGATCGGAAAAGTCCCAAAGGCCAGTCTCGTCATTTCGCACCGCCATCTTCATCTTGGCCGACCAATGCCTGTCCACATTGATAACGGTCGTGTTGAGAGTATGCAGGTCACGAAGGTGCTTGTAGGTAACGACGACCCTGCGACGATCAGGAATCTCTTTCATCACCTCGACAAACGTATCGAGATCGGGCGTGTTCTTGCCGGCCACGCTCTGGATGAGCCAGCCATTGTCTGCGCTGTCGAAACGGAAAGACCCGTTGC
>NW_003315038.1:3421843-3428781 GCF_000150825.1 Verticillium alfalfae VaMs.102
CGACCGCCAGCCTGCAGAGCAATCGCGAGACCGTCAATATTGACAACAGGACTGCCGGAACTTTCCCGCTTGCTGCGGCGTTGGCTTGGTAGTAGCAGGTGTTGAAGTCGCTGTACCCCTCTCCGTACTCGGGCGCGTTGCGGTCGAGACGCGAGATGAAACCAGACAGGATACTGAGCTTCTCTCCAGCATCATTACCGACGACACGGATTTCGACACCGACTAAGATGTCTCGTTAGCATGTCGCTGTGTGCAGAATCTGGCAGCACCTACTCTTGGCCAAGTCTGGTCGCAATTGCAGCGACTGGATATCCATGTAGCGAAGGGCCTTGGGGTCAAACCGTAGGATGCCGAAATCGTGGACGGGGTCACGGTAGACCGGGTAGGCGTCGACCTCCTCGTGATTATCAAAGACGACAAAGCCCCAGAAGGGTCCGGAGCCAACAACGTGACGATTCGTCAGGATGTATCTGATTGATGGCACGTCAGCCTAACCGCCCCCAATGAAGGGGCCCAATGGCGCTTCTAAACGTACCCTTTCTCAGCGTCGACGACGAAACCAGTGGCCTCGCTCGTCAGAGCTGGATCTGTATCGAAAGAACAGGTCTGGCAGAACCTGATCGAGACAACGTTGCTAATGACGTTCTCGATGGTATGCTGCCACGCCTCGGGCTCTTGCGTAGCCGGGAACATGGGGTTCAGCCGAGCAACCTCCTCCTCGTCGTACTCGTCCTCCTCGACGTAGACCGGCTCATCATGTTCGACGTCAGGGGTGTTATCACCCGCAGAGAACTTGCCGTTCAATGCACGATGCTGCTTGTTCGGGCGCAGACCCTCGGGGCTGGTGGGCGCCTTGCGCTTGGAGCGGGTAACCTTGGCGCCGTTCATGATGCAGTTGGTCGCGGTTGTAGGAATGGAAGCGCCAGAGAACGCGCGACGATGTTCGGCTGTACGGAAGAAGCTGCGACTTATACGGCCGAGCTTATGAATATTTTCCGTGATCGAGCTGGAGTCGTAGAGGTTGCCAGAACTTGCGTTGGTCTTGCCTTTGTTGGAGTTGGTGATGGAGCGTGAGCGTGTCTTGGCCAGGGTCTGGAATCGTGGCCAGGCAGGGTTGGTCGGCGCCGACAAGGCAAGTGGTGTGTCGAAGTTGGTGTATGGTAGACTTCGTATCCCGGTCCGTCTAGTCGTGAGCAGAATACGGTGCATGTGATGCTTCGAGACAACCTTCACCGGCTGGGAGCCATTCGATTTTTCGTGGAACCTGGATTTGAGAGCGGCGAATGGTTTGCGCCTGGGATCGAATTGAGTTTCGGCTAGTTACATATTTATGCTGCCTAGGACAATGAGTTCCGCTACTGCTACTGTCCATCCAGGTCCAGGTTTCCACAGGGGCTTAGTTTGGTCCCTGCATTATGCGTCTATAGGAAGTGACGTAGATGGTGTGGGGCACATCTTTCTACGCCGCCCACCAGCACCGGGAGATGCATACAGCTGCAGCTCCTGGGGAGGGTGTTGAACTACAGCTAATGGGTCACGGGTCGGAGCGCTCGACACCACCTTCTTCACGCCGAATCCAATGGAGGCACTCGGATCGCAGAGCACCAGGCACAACATCATCTGCAGGTCTTGAAGTGTCTCATCCCCATGGCACCTCATGACTTTTGTCAGTATGGTCTAGCCCAAGGCTGAGCCTCGGTGTGGTGTGCATCACTCTTTTTTTCTCTCGCACAATGGAGCAACACTGGACGATGGTATGATGAATGACCCTGTGTTCTTGTCCGATACATTCACGCTGTGATGGCGGTGACTGCGGTTTACATGCAGTGTCGGATCTTATAAGCTGAGGTGCTAGGCCTAACAGGCTGAGCCGAATCCCGAATTTATCTCAACTTCGAGGAGGCATTCGGGGATTTATTAACTGTGCAGTATTCTATGGTAGCCTTGCTGTACCTTGGCAGTTAGGTGTGGCTTTCTTTTGGGATAACGTGGACGCAGTTCGACTCAAAAAAGGTGCACATTAGCACATCAAGAATCGGGTGGTTTGTGTAGCTAGTCTTTGAAGGACGTCTTCATTTCTGTCCTCCATGGAAGTTTCTCGCTGGATGTTGGCTGTATGGAGTCATGGAGTTCCGGGTCAACCAGAACAAGTGGGCAAATATATCATACATGCTTTGGCAGTGAGCTCGAAACATGCTTTGCTACTTGCACAGCATTCACTGTGAAATGCACGCCATCACCATCGCGCCGAGCTGCAGGTGACTAGGGCATTACGGGTTGGGACTGTCAAGTACGGCGCATGAGTGTTCATCGTGCTTGTGGGACAACGACGACGGGCTGGCCTTTAGATCGAGGAAGAAAAGTAGTGATCATCAGGATTGGTGAGACCGATGGCATCTGGATACGTAGATGGATAAAGTTAAACATTTGCATTCTCTCAACTAGCTTGGCATCTCATCGCTTACGTCTCACGCAGGAGGCCGCACCTAGGTACTGAAGTATACGATGCCTGTCCTGCTTCGCTCAGCCTGTCGGGCCAAGAGGAGAAGTGTAACTTTTGATCCAAAGCTGGACTACTTTTGCTCGTGAGTGACTATAATTTCATGAATACTGTTTACCACACCGATTCTCCTGGGCCCCAGAACTCGTCACTTTCGAACGGCGCGCCTGCCTGTCTCTGAGTTCAAGGACCTTCCACGCAACCCAACTTGCCGCGAGTTCTTCATTTTGATCGACTGCCTAGTACAGGCATCCGCACTCTGCGTGCCTTCACTTTCTTCACTTATCGCGGAACTCTTTAAATCAGTCACCTGCTTCGCACTCCTGCTCTCATTCACTTCATTCCTCAACCCTCTCCTGACCACCGACGCCCTCATCAGCCATCATTTCTGCTAACAAGACCAAATATCAACAGCACACCGAACGAACACGAAGACACGGAAACAGAATCAGAACACCCGGAAGCCATGTCGGAAACTCAAAAGAACGGCAGCGCCAACGAAAACGGCCAGGGCACCACAAAGGCTGTTCCCTGGACTGAACTTGATCGAGTATGTTACCTATCCCCCGTCTTCAACACCAACCCACCACCTTCAAGTATTGTCCCTTACCAGCAGCGCAATAGGCCATCGTCCTGAACAACATCCTCGGCCAGCTCCACGCCAGCAGCGGCAAGAGCCTGGACTGGACGGCCATCTCCGAGGCCCTTCCCAGCCGCACCACGGCCTCGATGCGCGCCGTCTGGGACCGCTACAGAAACGATATGAAGACCGCCGCCGCCGCGAAGGCGAGTTTGTCGCTGTGCCCAACAAACAGAAGACTCGTACGTACTTATCAAGTTTCCACAAACTCCAGACCATACCAGCGGAGAAAAGGGACCGCGTCGGTATTTGACAAGGCCGAACAGCTCGCAAGAAAAAGCACCCCCCAAGACCGCAGTCGCCGTGGCTTTCGGAGGACGGCTGACGCCGAGGACGTTCCCGAGACGCCTGCCAAGAAGCGCGGCGGCGGAGCCAAGAAGCGCGCTTCCGGCGCGGACGGTGAGGGTACGTTCCTTCCGCATACACTCTACACACTCTTTCTCGGCTACAAACCCTAAGCTGAACTGACATGTGGCACAGAGGGCTCAGCCACCAAGAAGAAGCGCACTCCCAAGAAGACTCCCGCCAAGAAGACGCCTGCCAAGGTGGAGGAGGAGGAGGAAGCCTCGGAGGAGACCGAACCTCCCACCCGCACTGCCGCTGATGTCGAAGACGCCAAGAATAGTGACGAGGACATGAAGGACACGGCCGAGGCCGAGGTCTAGTTGAGAGCCCAACAGCTTCTGGTCCATCCAGACTGTGGCACTGACACGTCTGCCGCTACGCGAGCGACGACAGCATGATTCCGGGACAGTACTTCCTTGCTTGACACCCTCGAAACTGTCTTGAATGATTCTCGACGATTTACATTTCTTGCTTTTACGTTTTGGGAACTGGCATGCCTCAGCCGTCTGCCTGTGATGGCTTTAGCACCATACACTCACTGGAAGAGATAGGCTCGCAGGGCTAGTTTGATGCCAGGAAATCAAAACCCGCTGTCCGGATTTAAATGTTCAAGTGATGCCAGTAGTGACAATATGTGCGAGATGAAGACACACGTGCAAGAGGTCGCAGTGAGCAAGCCGCCTGTATCATCCATCAATCTCGTGTATATTGAGACCGAGAACCACATCACTGTTCGACAGTGACATATTGAATGCAGTGTAGTAGCATGTGGCTTGCGGAAAGGGTGTGGGCAACCCTGGGAAGTATGTGATGGGAAGCATACCCGGTACCGGTGGTTTCACACAATCCTGCGGAGTATTTCAGCGTTGCGGAATCAACTCGCAGGAGGTTCCGTTGCAACATGACCTTGGAGCCAGCTGAGATCGGAATCAAATGGAACAGGCTCCACGGACGAGCAAGCACGAGACAACAGGGTTTCAATGTTTCGCGAATCATAATGCCAGTAACGCGTCGCTCACTATGCACTGCGCCTCGGCGAAGCTACCCATTCCCCAGAATATCCGAAGCAATAAAGAAAGAAAAGCGCACGACATGAGGACAACCCCTTAATCCTCTGGAACGCCAACCAAATCCCGAATATGGTTCCCCCCGATGCCCAATCAAGCCGTCTATCGTTGTCAAGTCGAGCCTCCTCCATCGTGACCAATTACCATGCGCTCTGAGCCGAGGTAGGTACTGTATACCAAGCTGCCATTGTTCCAGCCATGGCATCAAAACTGCGAACAAACCGCGTCAAAAAAAGTCGGGAAAGAAAGGCTGCGCCTTCGTTGCACTATCGCTGTCGTGTCCGAATGATTGTAGGCGATGTTGTCGTTCGCCTAAGTCATGGGCTAATATGATTGCAAATATAAACAGGTTTTGTGGCCTGTCATTCCTTAGTCAACATTGCCAAGTTACCGCATCAGCTTCTTGTATTTCAAGAAATCGAGCATGCGCATCTCGTGCTCGTCACAAGCAAGGCTCCACTTGCGGCGAACCTCTTTGTCCTGGCGAACCCAGCTGAGGTATTGCTCGACACCCTCGTCACCCTGTGTCGTGAGGAATGCATAGCCTGCAGTTCCGCGTTCTTCCAGAATCTGTGCCTTGCGAACTTCAAAGTGGTAGGTGATCTGGGCGTTGAAAGCATCCCACTGTTGAAGGTAGTTCTGGAACTCAACGAGATACTTTTGCCACGTCGTAAGAGAGGGCCTGAGACCGGACACGGCCAGGGCAGCCGGCGGAGTAGGAGCGCGTGGAACAGGCGGAAAGTTGAGTTCGGGATCCTGCTTCTTTTCTTTCTCAATGGGTATCCGCTCCGACGCCCGACTCTCGAACGGCAATTGCGACTTCAAGTCGCCGAATGAGTTGAGCCCAGTCGGCTTTGTTGCAAACGGAGCAACGTTCTTCAAATCGGCAAAGCTGGCGCGGAAGTCCTCACTATCCTCGGATCCCGCCGTATTAGGGTTGAAAGGGGCCCTCTTGACACCATTCGGCTGTGACGTCTCGGGTACGGGTTGAACATTTCCAGGTCGCCACTCAGGTCGTGAAGGCTCGACGGGGATGTTGCGAGCGCTATCCCGTCTCGAAGGGGGCGCGCTTCTGGGGTTGGGAGGCGGCGTCTCGGGATCTATGTCCATGGGCATTGGACTGCCTGTTGTGGCCGGTTCAGGTTCCGGCTGGCGGGCACCACCATCTGTGTCTTCATTGCTGCTGCTTTCTTCATTGACCAAGCCGGCAGTTCCGACGGTTGGATGGACCGACTTTGGCTTCCGCGAGTTGGAGCGTGAGGGTCGTGTTGGAGAAGATGCTTTGGTCTGAGTTGGCTGGTGTGCAAAATTCTGCGGGCCAATCTTCTGACTCCAGCCCTCTGCGTCGAACCTGACTTCCTCTGCCGTCTTCTCATTCTCGGCCGGGAGCGGCTCCTTCGCGGGACGAGGCGGCGGGCGCTTGAGCGGCGAGTTGCGTCCCGTACGGCTTGCGGATTGGGTGCGGCGCTTGGCGAACGGATCCTCCTGTTGCGGAGTGTGGGGGCTGCCGGCGCTAAACTGCCAAGTATCGGCCCCTTGCTCATCGACAAAACTGGTGTTGATATCATCAGCACTGCTCCGGGCAAACCTCTTCTGCTCAGGAGTAGTCCGTGTAAACGTGTCGTCATCAACCACAAAATTGAAGCTATTGGTACAAAATTTGTCAGCATGATCTCCGGGTTCATTCATCTCGGACCGCT
This sequence comes from Verticillium alfalfae VaMs.102, assembly GCF_000150825.1. Lineage (NCBI taxonomy): Eukaryota > Fungi > Ascomycota > Sordariomycetes > Glomerellales > Plectosphaerellaceae > Verticillium > Verticillium alfalfae. Next base: position 3,428,096 of record NW_003315038.1, read on the forward strand.
GTCTTTTGCTGGGCGTGTTTGCACCGTGAATCAACCTCTCGAGTAGTTCGCGCTGTTTGCGCTCAAAAGGGGTAAGAGACTCTGGAGTGGTGGAGGAGCCATCCCCACTTGGAGAAGGTGTTGCAGAATCTCTGCGTGTTTGCGCGGTTGCATGGTGGCCTGGGATTTGAAGCCTGGCCGTCGGCCATACACGGGTGATGTTGACTTGGAGGGATGGTGGGTGCTGTGATTGATCGACGCAAGAAAAGAAGAATTCTCAGAATGGTAGGATGCGCCGTACATGGAAGGGCCATTTGCCTTGTTCGAGGGTGTGCTAGCGTTGGGTTGAGCTAAGAGGTGGTCAGTTTCTGCATTCTGAGTGAGCCAGGACATGACGAGCGTACCTTCATTTGCAGCTGCTGTTGTCGGTCTGCTTCCTCCAGGCTCTCCAGCATCGTGGGCTCGTCCTGACGGGGTATACTTGGCGCTTGCTCTTGAGGCAAACGACCGCTTATGAGTGTCGGAAGCAGTGTTGGCGGTATGACTCTGTTGGGCTCCGGACGGGTCTTCCGTATGAGCGGTCCGAGGCGGGCTTGAGCTTCGAGGACGAGCTCCACCTGGGGACAGCCCGGCATCTTGGTACTCGGAGTGTCGTGTGCTTTCTCTTGTGCTCTTGGTACGGCCTACCGAAATGCCATCAAAGGGTG
>NW_003315038.1:3428881-3433808 GCF_000150825.1 Verticillium alfalfae VaMs.102
CGCCGCCCCCCACTGCTGTAGGGAGTCTTTGCCGAGAATCACCAACTGTCGCGAACGTGCCAAGGGGTCCGGAATCGAGTCGCGTTGCTGCTGGGCGGCCGACGCTGATGCATCGTATGTGTGTCGGTTGGTCGCGTATGCGCTGGAACTCACAGACGGCTCATCTCCAGGAACAGGAGAGTGAGGGGCATAGCCCGACGACTTCTTGGCCCGAAAGCAGCTTCGGCTCTCTGCTTCTGTGCGGGCGTCCTTGGCACAGGTCTCTCAGGTCTCTGTGCGGGTCGAGGGGGTGGGACGGGCTGCTCGGGCACAGGTCTCGGCTTCGCCTGAGAGGCGGCGGACTTGCCTTGAGACGAAGGCCTCATCTGTTCAAACGCCTGCCACGCATTGCGCCTGGATTCCATAGGGTCTTCGCGGGGTTGAGCCTTTGCAGTCGGCGCGGCACCCGAGGTAAAGTTGCGGTACTTGTTCGCCCCCGATTGGGTAGCATTACGAGTTGGTTGATTTCGCCGAGGTGGTGGGGGAAAGTTGGCCCCGGCATCTTGCCAGGGATTGCCTCTGACGCCTGAAGCGGTGGGATAACGCGAGCGACCCCGGCTGGCATCGTACTTGGCTTTTTGCTCGGGATCGGTCAGAATCTCATGTGCGGACTGGATGACCTGAAACTTGGAGTTGACTTCAGCTTCTCTGCCGGGGTTTCGGTCAGGGTGGTAGAGGAGCGCTTCGTCTGTTTAGCAGGGATACCAGTTATCAGGGATGGAAACACCTACCTAGCTTCCGGAATTGCTTCTTGATGTCATTGACATCTGCTGTCACAGGCAGGTTGAGGTCCGCGTAATAGTCGCGAGAGTTGTCAAGTTTCGGCATATTGAATCGTGCCTCAGACCCTGGAAAGGTCCTTCAATGACGGGTTGGATGTAGCCGGGGGAGTGATCAACGCCAGAACCAGGCATCCCCGTTGGTACCCGTCACAGCCTGTTCGAGCTTTCCTGTTGTGCCCAGAAGCGGCCTGCCAGAGGACCAGAGGACCAGAGGAATCGAGGCGAAGAGCGACTATGTGATCGTCAAAGGTCGCTGAGCTTGCGTGCTAGGGAAGTATTGAGATGCCTGGTGAAAATCGGCCGAAAAAGGAGGGTCACAGTAGCGGCTGGGCAGGTGTATTGGCGTGAAGGCTGAGAGTCTGACTTAAACTAAGACGACAGAATCGGGTGCAGACAATCTTTGGTGGGAAGAGTCAGAGGGCTCGAGGGGGAAGAGAGAGTTCGGCTGCCGCTGTAGGAGAAAGGTTAGCTCATGTCATCCGGACGATCGCCTTCAGGGCTTGGGACCGAGGGAATTGTAAACATAAAACGGAAGAGAGTCCAAGGAGGCCAGTCCTCGGATGCAGAGCACTGAAGTCCGATCTAGGCATTCAACGCAAGGTAACGATCGCAGGGGAGGAACGGGAAGGAGCAGGCAAATCGCAGGGCAGCAGCAGCCTCTCAACGGCGACTGGACAGGACGGCGATGCAGCACCTCAGTCGCAACAGACAAAGGTGCAGCGAGGCAGACAGCAGCCGAGCCACCCATCCAAACTGCCCTCTTGCGAGTGGTCTTTGGTGCTGTACCACTCACGTTCACTCGCACCCGGGCAATGGGTACGCTGGGCGCCGTGACCCGGACAGACCAGGGCGACAGGGCACGTGAAGGGCAGAACACAAAGTGCAGGAGAGCTCTCTTACCTGACAAGGCCAAAGCACCTATCGTTCTTGTATCGTCGGCGAAAGACCGCAGACGACGTTTAGGGACGGCGAATGTTTATGAATAGGCAGGTTGGTAAGATCGTGGGTCGGCGCTGGCTTGGTAGGTAGGTAGGTAGGTTTCGGGGCTGATGTCGTCAGGTTACCTAGGCAGTTAGGTAGGTACGCAAATTAACAGAGGGTTCAGACGAGAAAGGGGTGAATGACCAAGCGAAGGGGAGAAAGGGTCAGGCAGAGGTCGCGCTAGGTAAAGGACCCCGAGGCAAGTGAGTAGGTAGACAGTAGGAAGGTCGGTGATGTGCCCCGCCAACAGATCAGCTCGAAGAATGTCTCGTCGCATGGAAGAAAACAATTGCGCGGTTGCCTCAGCACACAGGCCGGGGGGGGGGCGGGGGGGTTGGACGTGGGACGTCAACGCTATGAGTGGAGACAAGCCTCCCGTTCTGGAGGGTCCCCCAGAGGGCGCACTAAACAGAGATCCCTCCCCCCTAGGCCAGCTCTACAGGGACCGGGAGCGGGACGTCGTAGGGACCCAAGGACCCAGTGACGTGTGGTGTGGCTGAGGCCTGCGAGCCACAGGCAACATGCGTCCTCCTTGACGATCACACGCTGCACAGGCTCGCCACGGCCGACCGACTGACGAACCTCTGCTGGAACAAGAAGGTGAGACTGATCGATCCCACATAGCTGGCTGGACCCAGTCATTCGTCCCTCTGCGCCGCTGCCGAGTTGCGTACAGCACAGCTCAGCGAACCCAAGGTTCATTCCGGATTGTCACCAGCCAGCGAGCTACTGGCCCAGTCACATTTGCAAGAGGTGTAACCGCCTTCTCACCGCTCCAATGTCAGTGTTGGCCTGCCTGACATCGATGGCCGCATCTCATTCACATTACCTTATCTATCAGATCCCCTATGCGAGTCATCCGTCATTTCCACGCACCAACCCTCCACGGACCAGGAGCTTTGACCTACCCTAGCCGGGCCGCCCGCGTACCTCGTCTGTACATGCCGTCCGTCTGTACATACCCAAGTCAGGGCACACAAGGCGTGTATGTGCAGGTATCCTCAGACAATGCCCCTCCAGATGGCGGCCCCAATCAGATTGCTTCTGGAAATGTAGGGCGAACGTTCGTCATTCCTGCATCAGGGCTCCTGTACGGTGACGATCGTACCCAGCATGACCCAGCGGCACGGGCTCGTGTGGCTTGGCCTGTTTCCCTCCTCAAACCGCGTGTCTGGCCATACACAACACCGAAAAGACCTGTACTGCGAGGGCAAAAAAAGTGTGATCATCATGTCTTATTGTGCGCCCTCAATTCGTGAAGGTCTGTTGATTCCCATGTTCGGCAGTTCAAACGCCGTATACCAAACTGTCCCAATCTGCAACGAATGCAACCAACAAGAATATCATGTACAGTGAATGAATCATCCGTCCCGATCAACACCATCAAGTCATACCCAGTTTCGGCCGCTCATAATGCGACCTTACACACGCGCCTATGCCAGGTCTTTGCTCATCTCAAACGTCCAGGCTCCGTCCTTGCGCATCCTGTCGCGGGCCACGAGGTCCTTCCTGATCTCGTCTTCCGTCAGACGGTCTGTGCCGCTCCAGTTGGCGCTCGACGTGCGCGCCCTGAACTTGTGCCAACGGTCCTTGCTCTTGCTGAACACCTCCTCCATCACGAGCGGCACTGGTGGCCCAAAGATCTGCGAGGGGTCCATAGTCTCCTGGCGGGTCAGAGCCCTGCGCAGCTCCGGCGAGTCGACCCACGCAGCAGCGCCAAAGTTCGCGTCGTCTTCCTCCTCGTCCTCGTCATCTGTGTCGATCTCTGGCAGCTCAATCGACTCGCCGTTCTGGAACCGCGGCGAGGACCGAGTCGCCGACTTGGCGGCTGATTTCGCACCGGCAGCGCCCTGCGGCCGGGCCGGCGTCTTGTGGGACGGTCCGGCCGGGTTTGGGGTTGGGCGCAAAAGGGAATCGCCCCCTTGGGAAAACTGTGACATGTCCATAGGCTGCGTGCTTTTTGACGGCGCTGTGGGGCTGAGCTGTGACGGTAGCCTTGAAGAGATCGCGAGACGCGCTCTGAGGCGGGGACATTGGCATAGCCGGCCGAGAACATGGACTTGTTCGACATATCCTGGTCATCATTAGCTTCAGAGTCCTTAAACGCACCGAGCGGCAAGCTCGCTGTACAACTCACCTTCCTTCAGTCCGCAGAAGGCCGGACAGGCGGGCCCTTGATGTTAGGGGGCTGGCTGTCCATGTCCAGCTCGTCAAAGAAATCGTCGCTGGTCCGTCGGCGCTTGGCATCCTTGGCCTGGTAGCTCGGTCCGTTCCTGGCTTGCGGGTGGCGGGATGCACCGTCGTTGGTCTCCTGCTGCAAAGGTCGCTTAGGCGGTGCCTTGGCACCCTGGTTCAAAACTGCTGACACAGGACGGCCAAGATCCTCTTGAGGTCGTTGACTGGCAGTGTTCATACGTGATACAGGGCGGGGGGGCTGGTTGCTCGCCGCCGCCTTGTCCGAACCAGTATTGTAGTCCGGAGGCCCGGTAGGCTGAGCTCGCACAGCGGGAGGTGGCGCTCGAGTCTGCTTGGCCCGCTCAATAGCGGCTTGACGTGCGGCGTTCTTCTTCGCCTCCGCCTGCGATGCAGCCTGCTCTCGTTCCTTGGCTTTCTGCTTCTCAGCCTCGAGCCGCTTCTGCTGTTCCTGCTTACGCTCCTCTTCTTGCAACGCCGCCCTCTTGCGTTCAATCTCCGCCTTGGCATCTCTCTTGCGCTGAGCCTCCTTCTCCTCAACCTCCTTTCGCTTCGCAGCAAGCTCCAGGGCCTTGGGCCTTCCGGCTGTAGAGCCTCTGAGGCTGGAGAGAGAGGGCTTTTGCTGGAGCGAAGCCGAGCTGGCCTTGCTCTTGAGTTGAGGCTGACTGGTGCCGAGGGTGTCGTGCAAGTTGGATGAGAGGGACGAGTTGGATGGATGATATTGTGAGTGCTGTGATCCGGTGTTGACGCGGATGACGGGTAGGCGCCTGCCTCGACTTCGTTGCCGTCTTCCTTTGTGGGCTTAAGCGGCCTCGTACCTTCTCTTCGCACGGCTTGCCTGGCTGCTCAGCTGATCTGGGAACGGATGGGGGCGCATCGACTGCGCATCGGTCATGTCAGCATCCTCCTCGCAGCGCTTGCGGCAGCTCGAG
>NW_003315038.1:3433908-3445449 GCF_000150825.1 Verticillium alfalfae VaMs.102
TGAGCTTCGTTTTACGAGGCTGTCCTGGTAGGTTTTTCCTGCTGGGGCGGGAGTTTGCACAACCTCCTGCTCTTCTGAGCCGCAACTTCTTTTCAAAGGCGGCGATCCTTTCCTGCTCCTTGCTGAACACACGAGCCTTCTCGCGCTCCTTTTCGCGAGCCTTCTCCAATTTGTCCATCTGCTCGTTCATGACGCGGGCTTCCTTCTGTGTTTCCTTTTCCTTGCGTTTCTCTTCCTTTTCCCTTTCGGTGGAGGACCTCGTTCGCTTTGCGACCGGGCGCGTGGGGCTTCCAGAGCTGGAAACAACAGGAGCATCATTTGTGGCGCGCTGGGATAGGTCGGGATACAACGAGTCAGCAGTAGTGGCCAACGTCGCAAGAGAGCTGGTTGAGGGGCCTGCATGGAAGCCAAGCCTGGTTGACGATGGCGACAGCATGGACTTGCCCTCGGCGCTGATAGCGGCACTGCTTGCCAGAAGCCCTCTGGAACTCTTGATGATCGAAGAAAGCTTGTTCTTAACCTGTTTCAGCGGGCTGTCGCGGAAGCTGCGTGATGGAGACTGGGGTGTTTGAGGACGTCCAGTCTCCGATACGGACATGAGAGCTGGGTTGGAAACGGAAATCGCCTTCAGAGGCGAGTTGATGCCTGCTGGTCTAGAGGCCGTGCCGAGCCCGGGCAGTACCGATACCGACGCAGACTTAGTGTGTCCCAACGTGCTGGTTGTTCGCTCAGGCACCGCTGGGCCACGCTGAGGAGAGGTCGAGCGACTGCCAGCTTGCCGCTGCTTGGGCAGAACAAACTCTGCGCCGCTAACCGTGTCAATTCCGTGAATGCCCTCCATAATGTCCGCCGTGTAACTTTTTGGAAGCGCAGGACGAGGACTGGATTCAATATGATCCTTCTCCGGGACTGGTGGAGGAGCAATCCACTCTTCCTCCTCCTCCTCGTCATCGTCAGGGAAAGCTCCCGGAGTAGGGGGCGCAGCTGGTTTCTTGGGCGACGATTTTGATGGTGTTTTGGCCGGGGACTTCTCTGGAGTCTTCTCCTTAGCTTCTGGCACTGATGCAACAGCAGCGGCTGCTTGAAGAACCGCGGAACTAGGGATGGACTTTGAGGGCCTGCTGGCGTTCGGTTGCGACTTTCCAAGGAGGCTGATCTGGTCTTGCAGCCTCTGAGTGTAGACCTTGTTGTGATCATCAGCGAATACCTCATCATTGGCTGTTTTGTGCGCGCCAGCAACAATGCCGTCAAGCTCCATGCCGTCCTGGTAATCGTCTTCATCATCGGTAGAGCTCAAAATATCAACGTTGCTGAGGCTCTTCCCACCAGTATGCCTGCCAAGATAGCTCTGCCGACTATCATGGCTGGGTCTTGACTGGCGCGCCCCTAGGCTCTTCTTGTGAGTCAAAGGCTCTCTAGCAGGCAGAGAAGCAAAGTTGAGGCTGCTCTTGCGAACAACGGGGCGAATGGGGCTTGAGCCCTCGGAAGGCGACTGTGCTTCGTCCGCAAGAGGGCTGTGGTCTTCTGATGGAGCGTCCGACATGGGCTCATCAAAGTGTTTGGCAGGCGAGGTCTTGAGCGGCGAGGATTTCTTGGGAGATGAGGAGTGCGCAAAACGAGAGGGGGGCGAGATGATGGGATATGTCGATGTCTGTTTCGCCGGGCTTCGTACTGGGGAAGGATTGGGAACGGGCGAGGCCATCTTTTGCGTGACATCCTTGAGCACTCGGGTCGTTTGCTCCTCGCGTGCTGTCTGGAATGTCATGGTGGGCGATTGCATCGTCTTGGTGACGGTCGGGCTTTCGTGTGTCGAGGGTTCATCGACGTGGAACGCGACGTCTTCGTTTGTGTCGGCTTCTCGAACAGGGCTGAAAGGTTGTGTAGACTGCGTCGCGTAAACATGATGGTCAACATCCACCACGTCCTGAGACTGGCTTCCATAATAGCCAGAGTCCGCTGGAAGTGCTGCATTCTTCGTAGGTTGAGGCCGCATCGACGGTAGAGGTCTCAAGGGGGACGCGATCTTGTTGGCGAGCGGCGACCTGGAGCTTGAAGCCTGTAACCTCGGCGACTGCAGGCGACCTAGCTGCTGTGTGAACGGTGTCGGCACTCCTTTCGACGCGGAGGAGAAGATATCTGAGAGAGGCTGTAACACAGTCAGCATATAAGAATAAAAATAAAAAGCCATGGTATTTGGCATGACTATCAATGCTTACAACGCGAGGTTCTCCTGTGATGACTTTTCTCGCTGTTCGAGGCGTTTTGCCCCGAAGCTTTCCGGGCGTCTTGAACATTTCGGCAACGTTACTGGGTGGTGGCATATTAGTTAGTCTTGTCGATACTAGAGAACCCAGGGATGAAGCGTGACATACATGGCATTTTCATTGAAGACGTCGGCCATGTGCTCGTTCAACCAGTCGAACTCGTTACGGACGGAGTAGGAGAACTCTTCAGTCTCAGTCTTGACAATATCTTCCGCAGAGGATCGCTCGCCTGCGATCCACGTCGCCGAACCGACGGGAACGCGCGCTCCACGCATGGCGGCCATGGTAAACAAAGGGCTTCCGAGCGGCTAGCGCTGAGGTATCGCTATGAAATGGCGGAAAGAGAAGCAATCATCGAGCGTGGTAGGTGGGAATAGGGTTGGTATAAGGTAGCCGTATGTTGATGGAGGGCGAGTGCAAGAGCTCCAATGTCGAATAGGTAGACTGGGGAGTTATGGGTGTCGAGGTTGTTGGCGCGTGGGCCCGCATCCAAGCTCCATGTCACTTTGGACCGGCATCCGCTTTGTTTTGGTCAAGAGCGAATCGGGACTAGCGTGTTGTGGTGCTCCCTTGAGATCCAATGTGTGTGTGTATGCGTGCGTGTTGGTGGGCGACACTCGATCGCGCTTGTGGGGGAAGCGAGCTGCACGTGACGCGACCTCCCCCCCTTGCTAAGGCACCTCAGTGAAGCCTCATTCATCGCGGGGCGCTTTGGTTCAGGGTCAGGCTGATAAGCCCCTTATCGCACCCGGTCGCATTTGTTTACTTTCGTCGCGACCAAGTCATCGCTTTCGCCGTGCCATCATGCCCAGCCCACACCGAGCGGAACCCGACAAACGAACAACGACAGCATGAGGGTAATCGAGGTTATCATAGACGTATGTTGAAGTGATGTTTCTCTTTCTATGCGTGCGCTGCTGTTGACACTGTGCAGGGCTTCAAGTCGTACGCCGTTCGAACGGTCATTTCAGGATGGTGAGTAAACAAACGGTCAGGAGTGACCGGAAGCCGTAACCGGCACTGATACGACGTAGGGACGAGAGCTTCAACTCAATCACCGGTCTCAATGGGTCCGGCAAGTCAAATATCCTTGACGCAATCTGCTTCGTCCTCGGCATCACGAACATGACGACAGTGCGAGCCCAGAATCTCCAGGTATGCTCTCGCGCGCCCGATGCCACCCCGCCCAGTCAGGCGCTGACCCCGCGGATCAGGACCTCATCTACAAGCGTGGCCAAGCCGGTGTCACCAAAGCGAGTGTCACCATCGTCTTCGACAACAGAGACAAGAAGAAGTCGCCGATCGGTTTCGAGGAATATGCGACCGTCAGCGTCACCCGGCAGATCGTCCTCGGCGGAACCTCCAAGTACCTGATCAACGGGCATAGGGCGCAGCAGCAGACGGTACAGAACCTTTTCCAGTCGGTGCAACTGAACATCAACAACCCCAACTTTCTCATCATGCAGGGACGCATCACCAAAGTCCTTAACATGAAGCCTGTCGAGATTCTCTCCATGATCGAAGAAGCCGCCGGCACACGCATGTTTGAGGACCGACGGGACAAGGCGTTCAAGACCATGGCAAAGAAGGACATGAAGCTGCAGGAGATCACGGAGCTGCTGCGAGACGAGATTGAGCCGAAACTCGAGAAGCTGAGAACCGAAAAGCGCGCATTCCTCGACTTCCAACAAACCCAGAACGACATGGAGCGCCTCACAAGAGTGGTCGTCGCCCACGACTATGTGAGGTGTCAGGAGAAGCTGCAGCAGTCGGCGGCAGATCTGGACGGCAAGAAGCAAAGGCAGAAGGACCTCGAACAATCGGCAGTCCGCCTCAAGAGCGAAATCTCGCATCTAGAGGAGGATGTGCAGAGGGTCCGGGCCCAGCGCGACAAGGAGCTCAAGAAGGGAGGCAAGGCGCAAGGCCTAGAGGATTTGGTCAAGAAGCACTCGAACGAGCTGGTGCGCCTTGCCACCGTCATGGACCTAAAACAGTCCAGTCTCAACGAGGAGGCTGAGAAGAAGGTCGCTGTCGAGACAACCGTGACCGAGCTCGAGACAGCTCTGCAGGAGAAGACAAAGGCGTACGAAGCCATCAAGGCAAAGTACGATACTGCCAAGGACGAAGTTGAGGCGCAGGGCCGGGAGGCAGATTCCAAGGAGGAATTGCTGCAGACATTACAGACTGGTGTCGCGTCCAAAGCCGGCCAGGAAGGTGGTTATCAGGGACAGCTGCAGGACGCCAGGAATCGCGCAACGACAGCGGCGACCGAGCAGGAGCAAGCCAAGATGAAGATTGCCCATCTCGAGAAGCGGATCAAGGAAGAGGAGCCTCGTGCGAAAAAAGCCAAGGAACAGAACGCAGGCCTTCTCAACGACCTGGAGGACCTCAAAGCCCAACAGCAGAGACTCGAAAAGGAGCTCGGCAAGCTCGGCTTCCAGCCTGGTCAAGAGGAGGAGATGTACCAGCAGCAGTCTGGTCTTCAACAACGGATCCGTGCTCTGCGTCAAGAGTCGGATGCACTGAAGAGAAAGGTTGCCAACATCGACTTCAACTACCACGACCCAGTGCCCAATTTCGATCGATCCAAGGTCAAGGGACTTGTTGCGCAGCTATTCACCCTCGACAAGGATCACACAGAAGCCGGGACTGCGCTCGAGATCTGCGCTGGGGGCCGCCTTTACAACGTGGTGGTAGACTCTGAAGTGACCGGCACACAGCTTCTGAAGGGCGGCAAGCTTCGCAAGCGAGTCACCATCATTCCCCTCAACAAGATTGCAGCTTTCAAGGCTTCAGCTCAGACTATTGCTACAGCGCAGAAGATTGCGCCCGGCAAGGTCGATCTGGCTTTGTCTCTTGTTGGCTACGACGATGAAGTGTCGTCGGCCATGGAGTACGTGTTCGGCAACACGCTTGTGTGTGCCGACGCAGAGACAGCCAAGAAGGTCACGTTTGACCCGAACGTCAGGATGAGGAGCATCACGCTTGAGGGTGATGCCTACGACCCTTCAGGTACACTATCTGGCGGCAGCTCACCCAACTCAAGTGGAGTGCTGGTCACTTTGCAAAAGCTGAACGAGCTCACCAGACAGCTGAAGGAGGCCGAGTCGACGCTGACGAGCCTTCAAGTGACCATTTCACGAGAGAAGTCTAAACTCGACCACGCCCGCAAGATCAAGCAGGAGCTGGACCTCAAGAGCCACGAGATCAAGCTCGCTGAGGAGCAGATTGGCAGCAACTCGTCCTCCTCAATCATTCAGGAGGTTGCCAACATGAAAGAGACAATCATCCAGCTGAAGAACGACATGGCGGACGCAAAGAAGCGACATGCCGAAGCCCTCGCCGACGAAAAGAGGATAAACAAGGATATGCAAGATTTTGACAGCAACAAGGACGCCAAGTTGATCGAGCTGCAGAAAGCCCTGGATAAGCTACGAGCAACACTGAGCAAGAGTGCTGCTTCGGTCAAGACGGTGCAGAAGGAGCTCCAGGGCGCGCAGCTCGACTCGGAGCAAGTGGCCGGGGATCTGTCTGGCGCCCGTGAGCAGCTGCAAGAAGTCGAGATCGCCATCAAGGCGCAGCAGCAGGATATTGAGGGCCTCGTCCAGCAACAGGCCGAGCTCAAGGACACGCATGATTCGGTGCAAGCCGAGCTGGACGATGAGCGGGCCAAGCTGCACGGGTTTGACGACGAGCTGCGGGCGCTGGAGGAAGCCACGCGGTCCAAAAACGCGCGCGTCGCGGAAGAGGGCCTCGAGATGCAGACGCTCGGTCACCAGGTGGAGAAGTTCCACAAGGAGCAGCAGTCGGCGTTGCAGACGGTCGCGTACATGGAGAAGGACCACGACTGGATCGCGGACGAGAAGGACAACTTTGGTCGCTCCGGCACGCCGTACGACTTCGAGGGCCAGAACATCAGCGAGTGCAAGGCCACGCTGCGGAACCTGACGGACCGCTTCCAGGGCATGAAGAAGAAGATCAACCCCAAGGTCATGAATATGATCGACAGCGTGGAGAAGAAGGAGGTTTCGCTCAAGCACATGATGAAGACGGTCATCCGCGACAAGCGCAAGATTGAGGAGACCATTCTCAGCCTGGATGACTACAAGAAGAAGGCTCTGCACGAGACGTGGGTCAAGGTCAACGGCGACTTTGGCCAGATCTTCAACGAGCTGCTGCCAGGAAGTTTCGCCAAGCTGGACCCGCCTGAGGGCAAAACGATCAGCGACGGCCTCGAGGTGAAGGTGTCCCTGGGCAAGGTCTGGAAGCAGAGCCTGACGGAGCTGTCTGGTGGCCAAAGGTGAGACCGCCATCAAACTTGCCCCTTTCACACAGCATGCCATGACTAACAGCTACAGGTCTCTCATCGCTCTCTCGCTCATCATGGCCCTTTTGCAATTTAAGCCTGCGCCCATGTATATTCTCGACGAGGTCGATGCGGCATTGGATCTTTCCCACACGCAGAACATTGGCCGGCTCATCAAGACGCGGTTCAAGGGGTCACAGTTCATCGTCGTCAGTCTCAAGGACGGCATGTTCCAGAACGCCAACCGCATCTTTCGCACGCGCTTCAGCGAGGGTACGAGTATGGTGCAGGCGTTAACGCCGGCGGACTTGAAATGATGATGATGATGTTCGTAAACGGCAAGATGACGATGAAGATGGGTGTCTGTACTTGTGTGGCTGCATGTCAACGGGATTTGGGCTGGCTGAGCCGGGGTCGGTTGGATACCAGGTTGGACGGCTGTAATGACTTGCGGAACGTGGCACATGACTTGATTTTGCGGGAGAGTACGATTGGGCTGGCTGAGCTGGCGAAAGTTTCTTTGTTTCAAGATATCAATGCTTGCTTCACTTCTATGGATTGGTTGCGGTGGTGCTCTATGCCTGTTGAATGCTCCATACGCATGACGCTCAGAACTCGGCCTTATCGTTTCCTTGCCCAAACGAGAAGGCTTGCACCTCTCACTGCTTGATGTACACGTGCTCACCCCGGGACTGTACATCTATCGTCATGCCGACCTCAAGCCAGCTTCGCAAATCCTCAGTCTCGCACGATTCAGCGTCCTCGAAGAGCGGGCACAGCTGCACGCCTAAGCATCCCATCTTGGGCGCTCCGGGGTCGACGTCGCGGATTTTGCGCAGCGAGCGGTCGGGCTCGACGCGGTGGCGGATGCCCGTGGCAGGGTCGACATTGGGGAGTTTGCAGCGGACGGTGCGGCACGAGACTTGAAAGCTGGCGTCCGATGTCAAGGTGGATGCGCCAGGGGTGAAGCGGATGGATTGCCAAGATTCCTCATCGTAAGCAGGAGCGCCCGTCACTTGGTGCAGAGGTCAGCGGTGTGAGGTGCAGCCCGTTGAAAGGAACAACATACCGATCAAGTTCGAGCGGAACCGTCTGACGTCCAGGTACTTGAGGTCCCCGTCTTTGGGCACCTGAGAGTCGAAATCTTGCAAGCTGCCGAGATTCATCAAGTGTAAGGGGTACTAGACATTCGTCAGCCGAATCCTCGAATCCTCGCGAGCCTGATAACGTACCGCATCCTGGAAGCCCACGGTGGGTTGGTAGCCAATCTCTTCCTTGCGCGGCGCACAGCGGAACACCTGCCGCAGCCCCAGGGGATCAATCCTGAAGAGGCCGAGCTTGTTGCTCACGCCCAGATAGGACCTGAGTTCCTCGGGCACATCGACGCCCAGGTTCAGCGCCGTGACAACGTCCTTCCAGATCTTGACCTTCTCAAATTCGTATCCCCTCTGCTCAATTTCGGCCTTGGTGGGGAACTCCACGGGCAGCAAGAACTCCCTCTCGGCCTCGGCGTACCACCCCCTCACAAGCTTGGCAGCGATGGTCTGCAACACGCCCCTTATGCCAAGATCCCTCCACGGGAAGCGCATGACGATCCACGACCCGGTGTCTTTGTCAGCCCGCGTGCCATCCTCGACGCGCGGCACGTACAGGTCGACCTTGACATTGGCGAGGCGGGCAAACTGCCGCTGCGTGATGAACTCCCAGACGTGGCCGTCCTCCTTCTCCGCCGCGTTGGCAGTCGAGGACACGGAGAAGGGCGACTTGAGCTGCGCAAAGGTGAAGAGGCGATCGAATTCGAGACCCGTGGGCAGGACGCGGGAGCGCGTGAGCTCGATGCCGCGGCACGACTTGACGGGGTAGATGGTCAGGGCTTGGAGCTTCGCCGAGGCACCGGGTGTGACGGCGGCGGCGGCAGGCCGATTGTGGGTGCGAAGATTGCTCTCGGCGCGGCCGAGGCCGAGGCGGTCGTGTGTCTGCTGTAAGGCGTCGGCCTTGGTGGCGGGAACGGGGGGGAAGAGGTAGATGATGGGGAGTAGGAAGCCCAGCAGCGTGACGAGTGGGAGAAAGAAGAAGGTGGCATCAAAGTCGAGCAGGGCAGAGAGGCCAGCCGTTGAGCCGGCACTCGGCGATGGTCTGTATGCCTCCATGCTGATGATCTAATCTGTCTCGGAATTCCCTTGCTATGAATTGGCAGAAGACGTCAAGATAAATGCGGATGTAGGCACGCGAGTGAGTCAGCAGCTTAGATGAGGACCTCTCAATTTCGAGTAGCACAACGAGGCGTCTTGCCACTTTCCTCGTCAAATCCTCAGCCACTTGATCTGACAGATCAGCCGTGCCACAGGAATTCTGGTATTCCTGATTCTTTCCAGCAGAATCGGGTTTTGGTGCCGTGGGATCATGTGTTGATAGCTTCAATTGATAGCAATTGCCTGATACTTTCAGTCACCAATCGGAGTCGCTCCCTCGGGATAGATAGATAATCCAATGTGCTTTGTCCAACCTGCTTATGTCATCCACATGCGGAACGTCCTCACTCGTCACTTGTCACACATCCACCTTCGAGACATGTCAGTCACCTGACCCAACGATGGAATCGAATCCGGCGCACACAGGGGAGGGGGAGCTTCGTCGGCAATTCCCTGGCGGCCAACGAGCACCTTGGCCACACCACATGTGCTCAGCCCCGGACGCCGGAGGCCTGAGACGGCATCTGCGTTGTGCTCTGATGCATGATCTTGTGCAGAAACTCAAATTCCTTGAAATGAAGTCCCGGTTCGTGCTTGCTGTGATGTGTCAGCAAACATGGCGAATGTACCGATTCTCACGGCAGACCGGCCGTTCCTGACCAACATTGCGCAACAGTTGGTCCTGCACAGAATCAGTAACCCCCATGTGTAGATGCTAACTGTATGGAGTTGGCTCGTCGTGCAATGGCTCAGTCAAGGAACAGGGGCCGGGGACAGAGTTCCGCCCGGATGCAGATTGCCTCCTCTGACACCTGATCGATGTGGAGGTTTCCGACGTTACTAGCACCTGACCATGTCCCCGAGAGAGAACCTGGAGCCCGAGTCCGAGCATCGCGATGTCGACAGGCGTGCGGTCCGAGAGAGTGTGGACTTGACTCGAAGATACGACAGTCTTGTTCCCGTCCTCCTTCTCCATCCTTCTCAAAACGGTCGCAATTTTCGATGGGATACGGTCCCGTGGTCACAAGTGCTCTGTAGCTCTCCTCAACCGGCCACCATGTCTGTCCGCCCGCGATGCACCCAAGCTCATTAGCCACAGCATCGCATTAAGTTCTGGCGCGGATGACACGCCATCGTACCGTGAATACGGAGAGGCCTAGCTGATGCTGCTTGCATACGATGAGTACCACCAGGGGCGGGGGGTCCAACAATAGGATCAGGACGAATATTCCACTCTTACATTGCCATACACGGACAGCATGCACCTCATCACACTGCACCTAGCCTGCATTGCCGCCGGCGCACCTTCCGATAAAATTCTGTTCAACGACCCATTATTAGCACAGTAGTAACTAGAACGAGGGATGAGGTCCTATGGCGATCGGAGGCTTTGCTTTGACGCCTGAGGGTAGCCAGTAGCTCGTTCTTGGTGCTGGACGGGTGCTGGGAGAGCAAGTGGGCGACGGGCAATCTCGGGATGATTAGAACATTGTACACTAGTTGTCAAAAACAAGAAAGAGAAAAGAACTGCTATTGGCGGCGGTGGTGTACCCATGGATTCGAATTCGAAGCCGTAGAATCGCTGTGGCTGACCCAGAGCCGGCCAACGGCATTATTAGCCGTGCACTAGAGCAGTCGAAGGAAAAAAATGCCAGCGGTGCGCTTGATGGTCACGTTCTCCATGACAAACTGCGCTTCCCTCCTTCGTCGTCATCGTCGCCATCCTGGGTAAAAGTAAACAGCTCTCACCACACATGACACTAGCCGTGTCCGTGCTCCACTGCGGAATTCTAGTGGGTGTGACACCCAAGGAGCCAGCCGGCATAATTCGCATCCGAGCATCGGCGGGCCATGTTGCCGGGTACCTTTCTGAAAGAGTGGGCGAGTGTTGTTTGAGCTAGGCAAAGTGTCGTCGTTTCGTCAAACGGTGGAGGCGTCGTAGTCTGTAGCCATGGGGAATGTTACTCTTCTCGGCGCATCGGTCAAAGGTAAATAAGCCAGAGACGGTCTAGCCGAGAAGGCTGCGGAGAGTCAGATTACCTAGGCATCTATCTACCCACAGTGGATGATTAGGTGCCTCACGTATAGATGAAGGGGAGACCACATTAGTTGGATACCAATGGTGCGTAGGTATCGCGCTTCCCGGGCCGCCACTAGGGCCGTACGCACGGCAGCATTGCACAACCTCCCAGCGCCCTGTCATGGCCTTCCCGTTCTGTGCGACAGCTGTCGATCAGAAGGCAGCTTGGTGGATGGATGGAGGACAGGGTTGTGCGGCCGCAACCTGCTGGATCGATCAATCAACACTCGAGACGAGGTAGACTAGGGCTGCGGATCCCTGGCAGCGTGCTCAGGCAGAAGGCCTGAGAAGACAAGGGAGATCTCCAGAGAGGGGGTCGAAAGAACCAGAACGGCGACGGCGACGGTGACGACCAATATGGCAGGCTGCTTGGCGATCGTGCAAGGAGTAGTTGGATCCTTTCCGGCACCCCAGGAGGTCGTGCTCACAAAGCTGCGCCTGGCGCCTGCGAAGGACGGTACTCGTGGCAAAAGGACCGAGAATTGACGCGCGTGAGGTGACGGCAGCATTGTACAGATCACCCGGGCCGCCATTGTGGTTTCTGGGATCATTGGGCCGCTGTTGGTCCGAGCATCTGGAGTTCTGGAAGGCGCGACCGCGTGCTCGTTCGGTACAATGACCCATTACAGCGGCACGAATCCTGGATACTCGGCGAAGCCGCTTCGCCTCTTTGACGCAGGAGGAGACATGCACATGAGA